>NC_040097.1:5629243-5941978 GCF_003369695.1 Bos indicus x Bos taurus
GCTCAAGCCCTGAGCCTTTGGATTGGGAGCGCTGACTCCAAGACTCTAGACTACCAAAGAACTCCTAACCCTAAGGAGTATCAAACAGAGAGAATTCTCACAAAGGCAACCACTTCTATACAGGACCCAGCATCACCCAACTGCAGTAGCGTCCTGTGCAGGATGCCTCATCCAAACAGAAAACAAGACAAAAGTGCAAACCTTATCGTCAGCAGACAGATTACCCCCTTACTCAGCCCTGCCCATCAGAGGGGAAAAAAACCCCAAAATTCAGCGCAAATCTCACCCTACACAAAGCTTACACAAACCTTAGGAAGGCAGAAACCAAGAGGAGGAAAGAATTCAACCTTGAAGCCTGGGAAAAGGAGACCTCAAACACAATAAGTTAAAAAAAAAAAAAGAAAAGGTAGAGAAATGTTGTACAAATGAAGGAACAAACTAGAAACACACAAGTCCAAAGAAATAAAAAGAAATTAAAAAAAAGAAGAAGCCTACTTTCCCTTGAAGGAAGGTGACCTTGCGTACACAACTGTCCCATGCTGGTATAACGTCCTTGTCCTGCCCCTTCCTCCTATAAAAAGCTTTCCATTTGCATAGCATCTCAGAGCCCCTTTCCCTCTGATGGATAGGATGTTGTTTGATTCATGAATCACTGAATAAACTCTTAAGATCTTTAAAGCTTACTCAGGCAAATTTCATTTTTTAACAGATTTTGTGGCAGCAATGGGATCAGGAGGAAACTTCTGACAACCCTGGGGACAACAGGAAACACAGATATTGGTAGGCACAAACCCCTTTAGTTCTCTGCCTTTCTTGCCATTTCCAAGGGCTGGGGGTAAGTTCTCCTCAGTTCAGAGCTCTGATCTCTTTGCACGAAGCCACTAACGTACCTGGCTTTCCAGCCCGGGGCAGGTCAGCTTGAGTTAGCAGACAGTCCCAGATTCTGAGCTCTTGGCTCAGTCCCTGGATTCCACGCTGGGTTGGTAGTTCAGCCCACAGTGCCCCGTTTGACTGGAGTCCCAGTCCACAGCCCACATTCTTTGGGGACGTGCTGGTTCAGTCCTTTCGCCAGTCCCCAGGTCCACACCGGAATTGCTAGTGGTGCACGCAAGGCCTCCTCTTGGCCAGTCCGCAGTAACAACTCTTTGGTGATTGCCGGTGTGTTAACAGGAAGGAAAGGCTATTTCTGGTGGGACTCTCAGAAGCCGAAAGCTGCAGCACTGGCGGGCACGGACTGAGCACCTCAAAGCTGTTAGGGCACTCACCACCTAACTCCAAGACTCCTGCGTTAGAGCACGCTGGTCACAGAATGGCTTACAGTGACACTAGGTCCCGCATCAGCCTAAAGCAAATTTCCGTGTAATGAGGTACACTGCAAAACCGCGCAAATGCTCAACCCAGTGGCACATGCCTCTTAAGTATAATATTAACTTGCCCCAAGAGACCCAAGGCTTTGCTGAAGAAAGGGGATCCTGAAGTCCCCACGAACTGAGCACACTTGCAGCATCCTTGCTTGTTCACGTTTAAGAACTGTGGTCCCAGGCTAAGATGACCTAGAAGTATAACGGCTATTAATGATTTAAGACAAGGTCACTTGAGAAATGCACTTGAAAGCAAAGGCTCCCGAATCAAACAAACAATAGGTTTCCTGATTTAGTTGTCACGCACAAGCCTGCAAAGGGCTTCAAAGCTCCAAAATAGCTTCATTAAGAGTCATTGACAAAGGCTAATGAAAAATTAAAAGGTATAACATGCACATAAAATAACAGGCCACGGGCATGACGTAACTCGTACCACCCTCCTCCGCCTGCCTTTATTCGCCATTGTCACGAAGCGCACCGGGACCGGTGGCCACAAGTGATCGGACACTGCCCTCTCCTCAACCTCCCGTCTCAGCCAGCCTTGCTGATTGCGACCCTGCCTGGGGCCGGAGCGACCTGGACAGAATGCTGCTGTGGGATGTAAAGCTCTTACCCGCCACTAGGATGGTTCTACCACTTCCTGGGGGTCGGCTCCAGTCCCCCGCGCAGACGTGTTGGAGGCACAGCTGGACGTGATACTTATTTCCCCACATTCATACAGCGTCAGAACAGAGGGTGGGGTGGTCACAGGGCGCAGCGGGAAAGTGAGACCAGTTTAGATACCGAGTGCAAATTGGAAAAACTATGCCAAGCGGGAAAAACTATGAGTCCTCTGAAGCCTGTCCCCAAGAGGAACTAAGAGGTTCCCGTATCTCGGGGTATGACTTAGATTACATGGAACTTGGCCGGAAGAAGGTGAGAGAGCCTCGGGGAAATCACAGCTTTAACTCTTTCTCTGATTTTTATGAGTTGTACTGTCCAGATTCCTGTGGCATCAATGAGGTGATTGCTATCCTGGAAGCTACCTCTGTTGCCTGTGCAGTTTACAAATTGTTCCTTAGTGACCGTCAAGATTCTCCTCCCCCATATCCTAAGTATCCTCCATATTCCTATCATTATTAGAGGTTCACCAGCTCAGCAGGACCACGTCCCAAAGGCATGAAGTCTGAGTTCACAGATCCACATGGTGCAACCTCGGGTTCTGGCAGGGAAATGAGCATTTAGGACCAAGGTTCTGCACTGGCTTGGGAACTGGAGGAATATTAGAATATTTGGCAGCGATAGAGCAGCAACACCCATTCTCAGACACATGGTACCACCTATCTCACCCTCTCTTGTGCTCCAGCCTGTGCAAGAGCCCTGCTTACCACTTCTCAGGGGAACCCAGGGGAACGGGTTGTTCCTCAGCATATTCAAGCTCAGAGACAAGATCCAGAAGAGTACCAGGAGAGGGTGGTACTTGAAGATGACCAGAAAGTAAAAAGTTGAAGTCAAACGCTGGTTGCAAAATTTCTGGTTTTTCACTGCTTTCTCTTTTGAAGAAAGTGCCACCTGCTAACAAGTGGGGGAAAGGAATATGCAACAGTTTTGTGATGTTCCATTTTTTAAAATTTTATACTGTTTGAGGGTGGTGATATGTGACAAAATGCTTATAGAGAGAAATGCATGTTTGTGTAGCATGCAGATGTATATTATAACTTTTGAAAGTGATTACTGTGGGATGCTAAAAGTGTATTGTTTAATTTATAAAAGAGTTAAGAATGTGATGGCATAAGAAGAGTTAAGAATGAAGGCTTTATACCAATAGACAATAAATACAGAACATTGCAGACTTAGGTGGTTTGAGTTGATGAGTCATTACCTCACAAAAGCAATGATAATCTAGTTGGTATTTCTTAGTGGGCGTTTGTGCTGTGCTTAGTCATTCAGTCGGGTCCAGCTCTTTGCGACCCCATGGACTGTATGTAGCCCGCCAGAATCCTCTGTCCATGGGGACTCTCCAGGCAAGAATACTGGAGTGGGTTGCCATGCCCTCCTCCTAGTGGGTGTTGACTGTGCTTCAAACATTTAAACCCAGCCTTTGACTACTAATTATACTTATCTGTGTGTGTTTGCTCACTTCTGAGCTCAGGAGCTTCGAATTCTTCAGTGGTGTCTGGGGTTCTGGTAAATGAGAATTATCTTTTTTCAGAAAAGGTAGAAAATAAGTATCTAGAAGGTTGTTGGGGAGGATTGTGTGCTGGAAAAAAAATACTTGAAACCTCCATTTCATTTAAAAAATGGAAATATAGCTGGTTTAAATATGGTATTTGTTTCAGGTATATATCATAGTGATTCAATATTTTTATATATTATATTTCAAGTTATTATAAATTATTGGCTATATTCCCTGTGCTGTACAATATATCCTTTTAGCTTGTTTAATTATATTTATTTACTCTTGGCTGTGCTACTTGGTTTGTAGGATCTTAATTCCCCAACCAAGGATTGAACCCAGGCCCTGGGCAGTGAGAGCGCAGAGTCCTAGCCACTGGACCACTAGGGAATCCCCCAGCTTATTTATTTTATACATAGGATTTTATGCCTCTTAATTTCCTACCCCTATTTTGGCCTTCACCACTCCCCACTCCCCATTGGTAGCCACGAGCTTATTCTCTATATCTGTGAATTTGTTTTGTTATATTCATTCATTTTATCTTTTAGATTCCACATAAATGTGACAACAGACAATATTTGTCTTTCTCTGTCTGCCTGATTTCATTAAGCATTATACACTCTAGGTCCATCCATGTGATTTCAAATGGCAGAATTTCATTGATTTTAATGGTTGAGTAGTATGGCACCCCACTCCAGTACTCTTGCCTGGAAAATCCCATGGACAGAGGAGCCTGGTAGGCTGCAGTCCATGGGGTCGCTAAGAATCGGACATGACTGAGCGACTTCACTTTCACTTTTCACTTTCATGCATTGGAGAAGGAAATGGCAACCCACTCCAGTGTTCTTGCCTGGAGAATCCCAGGGACGGGGGAGCCTGGTGGGCTGTGCACAGAGTCGGACACGACTGAAGCAACTTAGCAGCAGCAGCAGCAGTAGTCTATTACTATGTGTGTGTGTGTGTGTGTGTGTGTGTGTGTGTGTACATATTTTCCAGGTGACACAGTGGTGAAGAATCCACCTGCCAATGCAGAAGACGGAAGAGACACGGGTTTGATCCCTAGGTTGGAAAGACCCTCTGGAGTAGGAAATGTCAACCCACTCGTCTTCTTGCCTGGAGAATTCCATGGACAGAGAAGCCTGGTGGGCTACAGACCATGGGGTTGCAAAGAGTTGGATGTGACTGCACACAGACACACATACATATAAACATATATGTATACAGACCCTGACGCTGGGAAAGACTGAAGGCAGGAGGAGAAAGGGGTGACCGAGGATGAGATGTTGGGTGGCATCACCAACTCAATGGACATGAGTTTGAACAAGGTCCAGGAGCTAGTGATGGACAGGGTGGCCTGGTGTGCTGCAGTCCGTGGGGTCACAAAGAGTCGGACACGACTGAGCGATGGAACTGCATACAGACACACAGTCATCTGTTGTTGATGGACCACATTCATTTTTTTAAGAGGTAAAGTTCAAATGCTTCAACAAGGGTCTTCTAACAGCAAAATCACGCAATTCTCTGTATAAACTGTGTAAACTGTGTGTCGCTGTAGCGGTCTGTTTCAGTCTTATATTAAAATGATAGAAAAATAAAATAAGACCCCCTGAGTGGTGATCCTCTCAGTGGGATGCAGTGGCTGCGAGTGACCTTCTCCAGGCATCTTTCACTCTTTGGTCAAGGACTGAACGAAGGATTAAAGAATTTTCTAAACCCAGGGAAGATCCCCAAAAGCTTTCTGAAAAATTTAGAGTCCTTATCGAGGCCCGTGACCCCAGGCTGCCAGGTCTTCAGCATCTTGTGCGAGTGCTGGTAAGACCTGCTGCTGCGGCTGCTAAGTCACTTCAGTCGTGTCCGACTCTTTGCGACCCCAGGGACTGTGGCCCGCAAGGCTCCTCTGTCCATGGGATTCTCCAGGCAAGAATACTGGAGTGGGTTGCCATGCCCTCCTCCAGGGGATCTTCCCGACCCAGGGATCGCACCCACGTCTCTTGTATCTCCTGGGTTGGCAGGTGTGTTCTTTACCACTAGCACCACCTGGGAAGCTCAAAAACGGAAGCAGGAGGCAGAAGCTCAGAACCCAAGGATGATATCTGAGACGCTCAGTTTTCAACATGGTCTCCTTATGGACCAGAAAAGGCTTGCAAAATAACAACTGATCTTTTAGAAGCTATTTCTTGTCTTTGTGCCTGCACTGATGGGTCTGTTATTCAAACACGCAAACAAAACTGAGATGAATCTGTACCAGCCTTTAAAGCCCATTTGGAACCTCTCTTCCTATGGTGTTCGGGTTCCGTACGATAAACAATGTCACCCAACCCACTCTGGCTGCCCTGTTTGTAAATGGATTATCTCTTGAGATTAGTGGTTCGATAAAAAGCAGAAAATAGAATGGGAGGCCACTGATCTGACTGGACTTATGGCTGTAGCAGAGTACTCTGAAGGGATTGTAAACAAAGGTCCATCAAGCTGCAATTGCTCCAAGGCCAGAAGCCTAAAATGACACCTGGGCTTCGTCCGTTGCACTGTGTGTGCTAGGGCTCCGTCATGAAGATACTGCCCCCAGTGGGGCAATGTCTCATTTGTAATCAACTGGGACACTGGAAAGAAAGATTTTCCTCAAAGGTTTTATGCAAATCCTTCCGCATCAACTTGAATGTCTTCACATCTACCCTTGAAGGGGGTGGTGGTGGCTAGTCACTACATGTCCAACTCATTGCAACCCTGTGGACTGTAGCCCCCCAGGTGGCTCTGTCCATGAGATTTCCCAGGCAAGAATATTGGAGTGGGTAGCCACTTCCTTCTCCAGGGGATCTTCCCGACCCACAGACTGAACTTGCATCTCCTGCACTGCAGGCAGATTCTTTACTGACAAGCCACCAGGGAAGTCCCCATTGAAGGACTCCCAAATGGACCCCTCTGAGGGTTAATGGATCTCTAAAGGATTTTCTGGTAAACTGCTGTGTTACTCCCTTAAACAGCCAAGGGAAGCTAACATTAAAATTAATGGAAGGCTATGCTAAATTCTGGTAGATACTGGAGCCTGCTGACGCAATCTAGGGATAACTGGGAGAAGCCAGTGAAGGGTGAGAATTCTTACCAAAATCAGCTTCCCCAAATCTCTGCCTAGTGCTTGGTGGAGAGAAGAAAATATCATTTCACACTGTCCCTTTCCACATCCAGACCCAACGGTTATCGATCCTTTCTCTCCCAGGGACAGCTGCCACCCTCCTGTCTTATCTGTCCTGACAGCTTGACTTGGTGACTGCCAGGCTGGAAGGGGGGGCCTCAAAATATGGCTGGAAAGAAATATGGGTTGAACTCCATTTGTGGCCAGGGTCCACAGCCAGCTCTCAGGGGAACCGTCTAAGTCCTTCTTTCCTTTGGCTCTCTTCAGGAGTGGCCCTAGGAAGGATGCTATCTTTTGCACCTTTCTTGGGGATGCCTCCTGTGTCCAGGGGTTTGTTCAGTACCATCAGAAATACGTTTTGCTTGTCTCACCTGAAACCTGACAAGATATTTGAAAGGATTTCTTTTTGAAAGGATTTTTAATGTGGCTTAATTGTCAAATGTTGGTCAGATTGGAAGCTAGTATTCAGAACCTGATAAGAATGTTTTTAAAAAGCTAAGTGTATCTATCTAGAGGGAAAGCAGAACCTTCTGAAGCCCTTGAGGAAAGATTTCCTAAAACATTCTAAAGACAAACACTCCTACATCCAGACCACAGTACTCATTCAATTTCCATCTTAGTTGGAAATCTTCTCCCTCATATAAAGAAGCAAATTGAAGATAATGTATTAAGTACCTGGAAGGGCAGATCAGCCCCTGGGTCTCATTTAGGCTATAACTCATTCTTTGAGGAATTAAACACAACTGTTCTTGGCTTTCGAATTTCTGCAAAATTTGAAGTGCTGCTCTAGAAACAATTCAAAGTCCACTTATCTTTACTATCTCCAATTCCTAAGACTGAAAACAAGGGAGAAGGAAGCTTTTTTAAAAAACAAACTGCCATAGACGCTCCTTTGCTAAAAATCCAGCCCTCAACTTTCATAAAGATTACTTGCCAAGGATGAATACAAAGTATCTTCTTCAAAAATATTAATAGAAAAAACTTTAACCATCCCAGCAGGTAGACTTATTTCAACTGCCCCCCCAAAAAAGTTTGAATTCAACTATTCTTTTATAAGCTAATGGATTTTACATTATCATATCCATTTCATGGCTAAAAATGTTAAAGCTGGAAGATCTGTGTTTGCATTTATCTAAATGTTGATTTATGTCTATGAATATATGTTGTAGATGTGTGATATTTTTCTACCTTTAAGTGGTTTTGCTAAGATTAACCGGAGAAGGCAATGGCACCCCACTCCAGTACTCTTGCCTGGAAACTCCCATGGACGGAGGGCCTGGTGGGCTGCAGTCCATGGGGTCGAGAAGAGTCCGACACGACTGAGCGACTTCACTTTCACTTTTCACTTTCATGCATTGGAGGAGGAAATGGCAACCCACTCCAGTGTTCTTGCCTGGAGAATCCCAGGGACGGGAGAGCCTGGTGGGCTGCTGTCTATGGGGTCGCACAGAGTCAGACACGACTGAAGCGACTTAGTAGCAGCAGCAGCAGCTAAGATGAACTTGTAAAAGAGCTTTATTTAACTGACTTGAAGGAAAATAAATGCATCTAGATTCTCAAAAATATAGAAATTAACCCAAACGTTTTCCAACCTAACACTGAAATATTTAGTAAATAAAATATTTAGGCTAAATATTTAGTAAATAAAAACTAGCTTAAATTTTTTTATTTGATTAAAACAGGCCTGTCTTTAGAATTATCAGTATTAAATGTAAAGCTTTTATTTTACTTAGGCTTACTAAAGTCAAATAAGCTCATGTTATCTCTATTAAAGAATCTGTTGGCAAGAAAAATAGCTTGGGATGATGGCTGACTTTGTTCAACATCTTAAGAAGCTTTCACAGATAGTCAAAATATAATTGTTAAGAACAAGTGATGTAGATAGATGTAAATGAAATAAGAGTTTGTAGGTGAACTTTCAGAAATAACTATGTGTAAAAGCATATCTAGCAGTTTGCCAAATATCTTTTGTAATTTGAAATTTTAAGGTTTTGATACTTTAAGTGATGCAAACTCATTGAATATCTAGATCACTTCCAAACTCTTAATTACTGAATACAGTTTTACTCACTTTTAACTTCTTCTCAGAGAAACTAAAGCTATTTGAGTCTACCAGTAAACATGTCTTCTTCCACATTTAAAAAATTGTACTGTGAGGAAGCATATGCTTTTAGAGTTTACTCATGCATTATTCATAAATTTGCCAATTTAAAGATACTAGTGGAAGAGACCGGAGAAGGCAATGGCACCCCACTCCAGCACTCTTGCCTGGAGAATCCCAGGGACGGGAGAGCCTGGTGGGCTGCCGTCTATGGGGTTGCACAGGGTCGGACACGACTGAAGCGACTTAGCAGCAGCAGCAATGAAACAGACAGTCTATACTTGCTTATTTCTTAGTTGTCACTAGAAATTGAAGGTTCTAAGAGCTAAGAATTCTGATCAATACATGTAACTAAAACTACTTAGAAATAATAAGAGTGAAAGAAAACAAGTGTTTATGAAAATTAGGTTAAAAAGCAAAACGATTGATCCAGGGTGAGAGACAGAAAAAATACACAGGACGAAGTCTGAAAGGATATGAAAAAATGACCTTGGAGGTTTTGTGCAAAATAATTCGTAGGAAAGGAATTTTATGCATGGTCAAGCTCAGACTAGAATGAATTAAAGTTAAAAAGGGAGTTTTTTAAATCAAAAGTATACTGGTACAAAATCAGAATTCAGCTTTCTCAAAGTGTTTTTTTTTTTTTTTTCTGGACTATTGGTCAGCTCTTGATAAGAAAGGTTTTTCTTCACCTTTTGAGTAACCTGCCTAGAATGTAAAGATTTTATGTCTTACAAAACAGTTTCCTATGTTTCGTGTTGTCTTAATCAGGCCTTTGCGTATTTAAGAAAAATGAGTTTTCTCAATAGTAAAAGAGCTAAGTTTTGCTTAAGACTGTGTAATCTTTTTTTTTGCCTTTGAAATCTTTTATTGTCACTTTGGTTAAACAGATATCTAAGTGTTGCTTCATTATAACCTGTGATCTTTATTTAATCAAGTATCGAAGACTTTTCTTTTTTTTTTAAAACAAACTCCACCAAACCAAATTATAAATGAAGTCTTTTTGACTTAGAAGTAACTGTGGGACTTTTTGAGAGGACCCCTGGAACATCTCAGAAGACATGTCCTCTCTCCTTAGAAAAAGGAAGATGTTAAACTAATTACCTTCTTGGGCTCCAAAATCACTGCAGATGGTGACTGCAGCCATGAAATTAAAAGATGCTTGCTTCTTGGAAGAAAAGCCATGATAAACCTAGACAGTATATTAAAGAGCAGAGACATTACTTTGCCAACAAAAGTACATATAGTCAAAGCTATGGGTTTTCCAGCAGTCATGTATGGATGTGAGAACTGGACCATAAAGAAGGTTGAGCACTGAAGAACTGATGCTTTTGAACTGCGGTGTTGGAGAAGACTCTTGAGAGTCCCTTGGACTGCAAGGAGATTAAACCAGTCAATCCTAAAGGAAATCAACCCTGAATATTCATTGGAAGGACTGATGCTGAAGCTCTAATACTTTGGCCACCTGATGCAAAGAACTGACTCATTGGAAAAGACCCCGATACTGGGAAAGATTGAATGCAGGAGGAGAAGGGGACGACAGAGGATGAGATGGTTGGATGGCATCACTGACTCAATGGACATGAATTTGAGTAAGCTCTGGGAGTTGGTGATGGACAGGGAGGCCTGGTGTACTACAGGTCCAGAGGGTTGCAAAGAGTCGACACAACCGAGTGACTGAACAACAACAAGCTAATCAGGCTTACTTGACATATTAAATTACATGAGAAGACTTGTCATATAAGAACTAATATCAAGCCTTCTTTATGTTGTACTCACAAAGATATAGGGCTTCCCAGGTGGCTTAGTGGTGAAGAATCTGCCTACCAATGCAGGAGACATGAATTCAATCCCTGGGTCAGGAAGATGCCCTGGAGATGGGAATGGCTACCCATTCCAGTATTCTTGCTTGGGAAATCCCATGGACAGAGGAGTCTGGAAGGCTACTGTCCATGTCAATTAAACAATAATAACATAAAGGTATAAGTTATAAGTATTTCAGAAATTATATGGAATTCCTAAAATTCTGATGTGTCCTGGGTATAATGTTATCAGTCATAATTCTAGCCATTATTTTAAAACATTTTTTGTCTTAGAAATAACCAAATTTCTTTGTCATTTGCATTATAACGAACCCTAATCAGATCTGTAACTATGGCCAAGCAAGGAATTCCAAAAAAAATCTACTTCTGCTTCATTGACTATGCTAAAGATTTTGTCTGTGTGGATCACAACAAACTGTCGAATATTCTTAAAGAGATGGGACTACCAGACCACCTTACCTCCTGAGAAGCCTGTATGCAAGTCAAGAAGCAACAGTTAGAACCAGACGTGGAACAACGGATTGGTTCAAAATTGGGAAAGGAGTACGTCAAGGCTGTATATTGTCACCCTGCTTATTTAACTTATATCCAGAGTACATCACGGGAAATATCGGGCTGGATGAATTTCAAGCTGGAATCAAGATTGCTGGGAGAAATATCAACAACTTCAGATATTCAGATGAAACCATTTTGGTGGCAGAAAGCTAAGGAGGAACTAAAGAGCCTCTTGATGAAGGTAAAAGGCCAGAGTGAAAAAGTTGGCTTAAAACTCAACATTCAGAAAACGAAGATCATTGCATCCGGTCCCATCACTTCATAGCAAATAGACAAGAAAAAAGTGAATTTAAGGACAGATTTGATTTTCCTGGGCTCCAAAATCACTGTGGACGGTGATTCTTGCCCTTGGAAGGAAAGTTGTAACAAACCTGTATGGTGTATCAAAAAGCAGAGACATCACCTTGCTGACAAAGGCCTATCTAGTCAAAGCTATGGTTTTTCCAGTAGTCGTGTATGGATGTGAGAGCTGCACCATAAAGAAGGCTGAGTCGGACACGACTTAGCAGCTGAACAGCAACAACGACGAGGTCTTCTGCTGTTCACCTGCACTTATCATTGTTCTACTCTGATGCTGTTGGGAAAGTGAGATTCATGTGGAGGACCATAACAAGTATCCCTGACCACTGACGCCAGGGCCAAATGACAAGGTGTTGAAGCTTTGGGACATATTTCACAACTGAAGAAGACCCCACCTGACATCAGGTCATATGCGAACACCAGAGACCTCACAATCAAACTGACCTGGGAGTGGTCAACCTGGAGGCAGACTGCTTCCTCCCAAGGCGTCAGATCGAGAGGATCAAGCATGGTTTTTTTCCATTCCTCCTTCCCTTTCTGATCATTCTTTTCCTAATTCTTATACCAAGAAGCTCTTTATAATTATTTTGCCCATTTTCTCCCTGCTCTGGCCTGGAAAGGTTACTGTTCACATAACTCAGGCCACTGCAAAGGAGGATAAACAGACTGCTGGATTTGTTTGATGCTGGTGATCATGTAGTTCTTTCTGCTTGTTTCATAAACTTCTTCCTGATTTTGGACTCCTCAGTTTCTTAAAAAAAAAAAAAAATCAAATAAACAGGGACTTCCCTGATGGTCTAGGGACTAAGATGCCCCCCTTCCAATACAGGGATCTTGGGTTTGATCTCTGGTCAGGGAAGTAGACCCCACATGCTGCAATTAAAATTTCCACATGCCACAGTGAAGATCGAAGATCTGGAGTGCCGCAAATAAGACTCAGTACAGACAAATAAAATAAATAAGTAAAAATAAACATTTAAAATAAACAAACAAAAAACTCCTCAGCCCCCTGTCTACTGGGTCAGACTCTCTGACCTTGCAAGTCCATTTCCTTACCTCTGATTGACACATCCAAACCGAGAGAGCCTTGCATCCAGGCTGAATATAAGGAAAGGAACCCAAGGCAAAGCTAAGCAAAAGAAAACCTCCTGTGTCTTCTACCAACTCTTAAATTTTACTGACCTCTATGCCTGTCACCTTTCTAGTCCTGAGCCACAGACCCAAATGGGAAAAGCAGAGACATCACTTTGCTGAAAAAGGTCCATATAGTCAAAGCTATGGTTTTCCCTATAGTCATGTATGGATGTGAATTGGACCACAAAGAAGTCTGAGCACCAAAGAATTGAAGCTTTTGCACTGTGGTGCTGGAGAAGACTCTTGAGAGTCCCTTGGACTGCTAGGAAATCAAACCACGGAATCCTAAAGGAAATCAATCCTGAATATTCACTGGAAGGGCTGATGCTGAAGCTGAAGCTCTAATACTTTGGCCGCCTGATTCAAAGAGCTGACTCATTAGAAAAGACCCTGATGCTGGGAAAGATTGAGGGCAGGAGGAGAAGGGGACGACAGAGGATGAGATGGTTGGATGGCATCACCAACTCAATGGATGTGAGTTCGAGCAAACTCTGGGAGATGGTGAAGGACAGGGAAGCCTGGCATGCTGCGGTTCACGAGGTCGCAAAGACTTAGTGACTGAACAAGACCAGCAACAATTCATGACTCAAAATTATCTCCCTTTGGTAGATCACGCCTCACCTTGCTAAGAGTAAATGCAAAACTATGGTCAGCAGTTCTTAATGTTTGAAGATTTTGTAGAATCCACTGCTAAAGCAATTGCTGCCGTACCAAAATTCTTAAATTCTCTGGCCACAGTTTTTCTTGCTCACAGGCCATCCTTGATTGTCTTCTGGCTGAGCGAGGAGGTGCTTGGGCAACGGCCAATACCGCTTGCTGCAACTGGATTAATACTTCTGGAGAAACTGAGACTCAGCTACCTAAGATCACTCAACTGGGCACTTGGCTTAGGAAATTGACTCCTGGCTTTGACTCGTTAGGTTCTGATTGGTCTGGGTCTTGGGGAACACAGCTCTGAAGTGCACTCTAGACACTGAGAACTATCCTGCTGATAGTAATCGAAGTGGTTCCCCTGGTGTACTGTATTCTCTTGAAAGCTTTCAAATCATGTTGGCAACTGCCAATCACCAAGCAAATGATCTCTTGAAGACTAGAATGTCAGAAAAGGAATGAAGAGGATGGCCAACTTAAAATAAGCAAACCTGAAGCTGTGACCTGTGAATATCACAGAGATTCAGTAAAGATGTCATGACATGTAAATACCACATGGAGGGTCAGAAAAACTGGAAGAACTCCAGAGAGGAGGTAGCTGAAAGTAGGGCTAATGCCTTAAAGTTTGATCACATCTCTCAGCTAGACTGAGAGCTTCACCAAAAGTGGGCAATTGTTAAAAATAAAAGCGAGAGAGACAAGAGGCTCCAAATGGAGTCACTTACACTAAATACCACGTAACCAAACTGAGACTTAATACCTAACTTTATCACAGTTTCGCCTTTCCCAGGAATGAAAACTTCAGCCAGTCCATTGGGAATTACCTGTCAGCGCTAGTCGGGTCACCTGCCTGACATACCCCTGCCATCCTCTTTAGGAAGATGACCTTGCCAGAACCAGTCCACTTTTTGTTAGTACAGCTTCCTTGCCCCGCCCCTTTCTGCCTATGACATCTTTCATTTTGTACAGCATCTAGGAGCTCCTTTTTATTTGCTACATGGGATTCTGCCCAATTTATGAATATTGTTAAATGAAGCAAGTGAGATCTTTACATTTTACCCAGTTGAATTTTGCTTTGTGACAGTTGTTCAGCAGGAACAGGAACTCATGTAAGCATTCACGCATATTCGTGTCATTCATTCGTCATTTAGCAACTGTGAACCAGGCCCTGTTAGTAAAACACAGCTTCTGCTCATAATCTACCTGGGGACACAAATCATTAATACCCAGTTTGCAAATCTCTGGAATGGGAAAATAAATGCTCAGTTTGATGAGCAGTACAACGAAGAGCCTACAGGTTTCTATGGGAGCACAGAAGCGGCCCCTCACACAGCTTGGG
The DNA here is from genome assembly GCF_003369695.1 of Bos indicus x Bos taurus. Classification (NCBI taxonomy): domain Eukaryota; kingdom Metazoa; phylum Chordata; class Mammalia; order Artiodactyla; family Bovidae; genus Bos; species Bos indicus x Bos taurus. The sequence goes on from NC_040097.1 coordinate 5,643,793, forward strand.
AGTGGGGCTGGTGGTGGTCAGGGAAGGCTTCCTGTAGAAAGTGCCATCTAAGCAGAGACCTAAGAGGATGAGCAGAATTAACGGGAATATGAGCAGCGCGACCTGGGACCAGCTAAAAAGTACACGGTGGTTTATTAGGGGTCTCCAGGGAAAGAGAACAAACAGGATGTGTACATATGTATGTAGAGAGGTTTATTTTAAGGAATTGGCTCACAAAATTGTGCAGGCTTGATAATTTCAAAATCTGCAGTGTAGGCCTGCAGGCTAGAGGCCCAGCTAGCAGAATTCCTTCTTGCTTGGTGGAAGTCAGTCTTTATTCTAGCAAGGCCTTCAGCTGATTAGATGTGGCCCACCCCCGTTATGGAGGGCAATCTGCTTTACTCAAAATTCAATTTAAATGTCGATCTCATCCCCCAAAAAACACCTTCTTAGAAACATCAAGAATAATGTTCAACCAAATATCTGTGGTCTAGCCAAACTGACATGTAAAACTGACCCTCACAGGCAGGCACCAATTTGCTCCATAATATGCGCTGTACCTTGCTTAGTCGCTTGGTCATGTCTGACTCTTTGCAACCCCATAGACTGTAGCCCACCAGGCTCCTCTATCCATGGGATTTCCCAGGCTAGAATACTGCAGTGGTTTCCACTTCCTTCTCCAGGGCACAGAACTTCCAGTGCAAGTTATCTGTTTACCTGAAATTCACATTTCACTGAGCATCTTGTATACTCTCTAGCAGTCCCACCACTGAGAAATAAAAGCACAATCTTCAACCAGAAAGTAAAGGAGAAAAATTCAGGAAGAGAGCACGGTCTGGCCCATCTGGATCCAGTTCTGGAACCTGCCCAGGAGCTGTGAGCTGGAACCTTGGTGGCATCTGTCCCTCAGGCTAAAAAGCTATAAGATCTGAAAGAGTCACTTTGATGGCTTCTGGCTGAAGTGACAAGGTTGGATTTAACTCGAGGTCTGTGTGAAATGGAACACAGGCTCACTTTAAAGTCAGACTCTTCTGGAGACCAGGTCCCATACAGACACACACAAGTCACATTATCTTATTTGCCTCAATCATGTAAGGTTGTCCCTCTGCCCCCACTCACCAGGTTGGCAAGCACTTCCGTCTCAGGCACGGTTCTATGGGCTACTCAGTTAGGGGCTGAAATAAGAATCAACAATGGGGGCTTTCTGTGACAACGGGAAAACAGGGGTGGGACTTGTTCCCCAGCCTGCTGAGAGGCTACTGCGGTCATTTATCCTTCTGCTCCCCATGGCAGTCATTTGGCCTGCTTCTCTGTGCTCCAAAGACCAGCCCCTGTTGACTCCAAAAGTTTCCCTCCCTACCATTTGTGGAGACCTGCCTGCCTCGAGTTCTCAGGGCTATTTCTCCAGCCTTCCCAGGCACCCTGCAACCCCAGAGATACTCCCTGTCTTCTTGCTTTGCAAAATCAACAGCCCTGAGAAACCTTCTACCCTTCCAGCCCCTTCTTCCCCAGTCAGGTCTCTGCCTCTGCCCCAGTCCCCCTCCACAGACCCCTCCCTCTCTATTTGAAGTCCTGTACAGGTGAGGGCCTTCCATAGGCCTGGAAAGTTCTGTTTGAGGCTCTGAAACACAAAGGCTCCTGGAGGTATCAGGATCAACACCAGGAACTATAAAAAGGTTTAGAGGAGAGAGGAGGAGTAGATAAAGCCTTCTTGTTTTTGTCATGTCTGACGCTCTGCGACGCCATGGACTGTAGCCCTCCAGACTCCTCTATCCATGGGATTCTCCAGGCAAGAATACTGGAGTGGGTTGCCATGCCCTCCTCCAGGGGACCTTCATGGCCCAGGGACTGAACCCACATCTCTGACATCCCCTGCATTGGCAGGCAGGTCCTTTATCACTAGCGCCACCAGCAAGAGTGAGAATCAGAGAGGAGTTCCTCAAGAAGCAACTTTGCCCCAGGCACGTCAGACAAAAGGACCGCTTGTGCAAAGGCCCCGGGGCAGGAGCAGAGCAGCAGGGAGGCAGTGTTGGGAGCAGAGAGCAAGGGAGAGTGGTGAGAGTTGAGGAGAGGCAGGAGGCAGGGCCAGACTGCGGTGGGGCCTTGAGTCGGGGAAGAAATGTGAGATGTATCCTGAGGATCAGCAGTGGGGTAACATGGGATACTTCTGAGTGGGGAGCCACACAATCGCACTTGTGCTTTAGAAAGCTTCCTTCGCAACTGGACAGGAAGTGTCCCTGATGGGTGTTATGGGCTGAGTAGTGCCCCCTCAAAACCCATATGCTGGGCATTTCCCTGGCGGTCCAGTGGTTAAAGCTCCACGCTCCCAATGCAGGGGGCCTGGGTTCGATCCCTGGTCAGGGAACTGCATCCCACATGCAGCAACTAAGAGCCTTCACGCCACCACTAAGGATCCCGCAGACTGCAATGAGGAGCTCCCATAGAGCAACGAAGACACAGTGCAGCCAAAAAAAAAAACCTCCAAAACCCATATGCTGGAGTCCTAACCCCAGTATCTCAGAATGGTACTGTGTTTGGAGACAGGGCTTTTGAAGAGGTAATTCAGGGCTTCCCTGGTGGCTCCATGGTAAAGAATTCACCTGCCAATGCAGGAGACACAGGTTCGATCCCCGGTCCTGGAAGATCCCACGTGCCACGTGGAGCAACTGAGCCCGTGCTCCGCAACTGCTAGAGCCCACGTTCCACAAGAGAAGCCGGGCCGCAAGGAAGAGAGGCCCCCTAGAAAAAAAGCCTACGTGGCAACGAGGACTCATCACAAAGATAAATAAGAAGAGATAATTCAATTAAAATAAGATGGACCCTAAACTAATACTTCAGGTGTCCTAACAGGAAGAGGCAACGTGGATGGACACGCAAACATACACGGAGAAGACAGTCGTGTACGAGGAAGGAGAGAGGCCTCGGAAGAAACCACCCTGCCCGCACCTTGGCCTTGGACTTCCAAGATCACAGCAGAGATGAGAGGAGACATTTACATTTCTGTCGACTAAGCCCTCTGGTCCGTGGCCCTTTGTCACAGCAGCCAGAGCTGACTCATACGATGATGCCACCAAGGCAGCCACTGTGACCCAGGGTTGGGCTCAGCCTGGCGGTGATGGGTGGATGCGTGCAGCTGGGCGGGGCGTGGACCAGACACATCGCTTTCCCGTAAAGGCTTCGGGTCCTTCGGAGAAGGGCGGAGCTTGGTACTGACTTGGCCACATCTGGAAAAGAAGTCTCCTGCCCGTTTCCCACCACAGTGGGCTCCCCTGAGCCCTGAGCAGACTTCCTCCAAACTGAAGCTTTCTCCTCCTCATTTCTTAGACACGGTGACTCTGACTTTCCCCCAAAGCGTGGTCACACCGAGAAACGGTTCTTATCAAAAACGATCAGACGGCTTTTCTTCCTCTTGGAGCATATGAGCACACTCGGGGGTATATAGTTTGTTAACTGCTTTGTGAAAACTTGGCATTTGGATACATCTAGTGGTTTTTATTGTGAACACTTCTAGAAGCAATACACACACACATATGATTATAAATGTATACATACACACATAACATTTGTGGATTAGGGTTTATATAATTATATATTATAACAGTGTTTTACTGGGTTATTAAGGTACAGAAAAATGCGTATATCTTAGGGGTACAGCTTGATGAATTTTCACCTGTTTATACTGCTGTAACTCCCCCAGATCGAGGTGTGGACCACCTCCACTCCCCAAAAACTTCCCCATGCACCTTTGCAGTCCATAATCAGCACCCCTCCACACGCATAAAGCAACCACTCTCTGACTTTTCTCACCAGTTAAGTTTTGTCTGTTTTTGACTTCCTACGATGGACTCTTACAGTCTTCAGTTCTTTGTGTCTGGTTTCTTTTACTCAATGCAATGTTTTGGAGACGCATCCATGGTGTTGCATTTACTGGCAGCCATCCTTTTTTGTAGCTGAATAATATTCCATTATATGACTGGACCTCAATACATTTACCTTAACTCCAGTTGATGGACAAGACACAACTTACTCTGAGCAAGACATACATAGGTCATGCTAAATTTCAATTAACAGGAAGTCAGGGATGAGCAGAGGGGAACTTAGAGATCATGTATTTCAACGTTCTTATTTTGTACAGAGGCCCAGAGAAGGAAGGGGACTAGCCCAAGGTGGCACAGCTTTGTCAAGGCACAACTAAGACCCAAACCAAGCTGTCATCTGCTTCTCTGGCCAGTCAAGACTCTTTTGTATACATCTTCATATCTCACCATCTCTCTTAAACAAATGCAAAAACATTAATCTTTTGTTTCCCAGAGAGACACATCTTTGAGGCGTATAGTGGCGAGGGACTGGGAACTGGTCTGGAGTGTGTGAAAAATAACTTTCTCCCTCTGAAGTCTAACATTTTCCTTGGCAAACACTGTAAGCCTTTCAAGCCTCTGGCACCTGGCCTTGTCTCTCTGCCTTGAGCTCCGCAGCTTCCCATCTAGAAAGGGAGAGCAGAAAAAGGGCAAAGGCTCATGCTGTCTGGAGGGCACAGAATTGGGCAAAGACAGCCTTGGTGTTGAGCCCCAGCATGGCACCGCGCCTAGCAGGGGTCAAGCCGCAAGAGAAATGGAAGAGAAAGGCCTCACATAGGTAGCTGATGTTTTCTTTAACGTCTCAGGTACTTCGGAGACCCTCCTGAATGGGGCCTCAATATTTGGGGTGTCTGGAGCAGAGGGAGGAACACAACTTCTGGACCGTCCTGGGTTGGGATCCCTGTTCAGTGAGCTATGTGACCTTAGATGAATCATCTCCCCACTCTGAGCCTCTGCTTCTTCCTTTGCAAGTTGGGGAGAGTCCTTCCTACAGGGAAGGTTCAAGGACTCAGTGAGAAGGCAATGGGGGCGAGGAGATGGGTCGGGCTGATTTCCGTTCCCCTTTCTACAGCCGATGGCGGAGAAGACTCCAGGCTGCACCAACTAACCGACCTGCCAAGTTACGAAAGCCTTCCCACACCCCCATCCCAGATCTGAGGCAAACCTGGCAGCTTACACACATCTGTCCACAATTCCCCTCTGTCCAGCTCCAGGACAAGCAAGCAAGCCTGCACCGTGGTGGAGGCACATGGTTATTCTCCACGAGAATCAGGGAATGTGTCTCTGGGGCTTTCCTGGCAGACATGCAGCTCGCCACATGACTTGGGCAAGTTCTTCCTCTTGGCACGTGTCTATAGCTGTAGTGGTAAATTGGGATTCAATAAGTCCCCTATACTGCAAGCTCATCAACAGGATTAAGTGAAGTAATGATCACAAAGCCCTTAACACGGAGCCCTGTTAAAAAGAGACAGCAGGGGCTTCCCTGTTGGTTCAGTGGTTAAGACTGTGCTTCTAATTCCGAGAATGCAGATTCAGTCCCTGGTCAGGGAACTAACATCCCACATGCCTCGTGGCCAAAAACTCAACACATACAACAGAAGCAATGTTGTACCAAAACCAATAAAGACTTTAAAACAAATGGTCCAAAAAAAAAAAATTATAAAGAAAAAATAGATAAGACAACACACCCAAAATGTGCTAAGTTCCCTGTTACCAAACAAGACTTAAATATAACTGAGTCACAGCTTCAGCCTCCCTAGGAATGGCTTTAAACCAGTCAGTCCAGAATTACCTGGTTAGCATGAGTGACATATTCTGTCTAATCAAAGCCTGCTGTCCCCTTAAGGAAAGGCGACCTTGCCACTAACGAACAGCTTTTTGCGAGTCTCACCTCCTTGCCCCATCCTCTTCTGCCTATAAATGTCTTTCATTTTGTACAGCTCCTGGGAACTCTTTTCCATTTGCTAGTTGGGATGCTGTCTGATCCATGAATAATTGAATAAGGCCAATGAGATCTTTAAATTAACTCCACTGAATTTTTTTTGTTTGTTTGTTTTTAACAGCCCGGATGAAGCGCAGTGGTTAAAAGAATGGGCCTGGTTTTCAGTCTGGGTTCAAATCCTGTCTCCATCACTTCTTAGCCGAGTAACCTTGGAAAACTTTCCTAAGCTCTTGGGGCCTCAGTTTCCTCCTTTGTAAAATGGGACTATGGTTAGACCCCGGGAGAAGGAAATGGCAACCCACTCCAGTATTCTTGCCTGCAAAATCCCAGGGATGGAGGAGCCTGGCGGGTTGTAGTTCAAGGGGTGGCAAAGAGTCGGACACAAATGAGCGGCTGAGCTCCCAGTACACGTGACTAGACACCCACCTCGCAGAGTGAGTGAGTAGTACCAACAAGGAAACGGGCGTGAAAAAACAGGTCGAAACTGAACAAATGTTAGGGAACAGTAGGACGTGGACAAGACCCGAGTGGGCTGCCAAGCACAGCGGTACGATGGAAGTTTCATCAGTTACAGTTACAGCAGCAATTGGATTCTCTCCCGCTACGGCAGCGGGAGACCCTTTTATATTTTTAAAATGATTCTCTTTCTAAGAGGGGCAATGAGGCAACTAGAAAGACTGTGGACTCGGGGTTCAGACTGTGGGTCGACACTGAGCAGGGCCACCCCCTCTCTGAGCCTCACTTTCCTCCTCTGGATTAAAATGCGCCGTCTGTGCAGGGGGCCCCTGAGGGTGAGGCGACACAGGGGCCCAGCCCCCCACCCACCCTCTGGCCCAGACTCAGCCTCCCCAAGGGGGGAGCTTCCTGGTCTGCCTTTGTGTTGGGGTTGTCATGGGAGTGGAAGTTTGGCTCTGAAGCACAGATGGCTCCAGGCCATTAAGGGAAGGCTGGTGTTTGTTTACTGCTCGGCAGGCTCAGCCAGCGTCCTGCTCTTCTGCTTTCTGCACACGGAGAGGAAGGCACAGCCTTCGGTGCCAGGAGGCAATCAGGATTCCTGGCTCCCCTGCCTTCCTCTGGCTGACCAGAAATAGGGCTCAGGGGGCTGCTCCAGGGAGAGGCAGGGCTTTGATCTCAGATGGACCTGGACTGATTCTGTCCCATACATTTAAAGTATGCTTTTCAACTGTGTTGTTGGAGAAGACTCTTGAGAGTCCCCTGAACTGCAAAGAGATCAAACCAGTCAATCCTAAAGGAAATCAACCCTGAATATTCACTGGGAGGACTGATGCTGAAGCTCCAATGCTTTGGCCACCTGTCGCAAAGAGCCGACTCACTGAAAAACACCCTGATGCTGGGAAAAATTGGAGGCAGGAGGAGAAGGGGATGGCAGGGGATGAGAAGGTTGGATGGCATCAGCAACTCAATGCACACGAGTCTGAGCAAACTCCGGGAGATGGTAAGGGACAGAAGAGCCTATCATGCTGCAGTCCATGGGGTCGCAGAGTAGGACAGGACTTAGCGACTGAACGACATACATTTTAAACCACGTCCTCTTAGGCAAGTGCCTTCAAGCTCTGATCCTACGTTTTGATCTTTCAAATGGAGATAACCATAGTCCTTACCTTTGTTACGGGGCGCCCTTCTTGTGCAGAGTCAGGGTGTCTTCTATTCTTGTTGTCACAGATGAAGACGGGCCTGGTGTCACCTTCTGACCAGTGAGTCCACTAACAGGAGCACAGCCAGGCCTCCTCCATGGCTGCAGGCAGTGCGGCGGGATGTGTGCCCTTGACAAGGTCCACCGAGCGCTTGACACAGAGCACATGCCCACCAAGTGCTTGTTCCTGCTCCTCCAAATCTCTAAGGCAGGTCTGAGATGCCCCAGAATGTCTTTGGACATCGTGGTCATTATTAATTTCTGCTCAGCCCCTTCCAACTCCCAAGGGCTTCAGGTCTCCTTCCCCCAGGGCAGCCCCATGAGGTCTTGTCACCTCGCAGTGGAGGAAACTCAGCAGGGAGACTCTCACCAGGGCAGAGCCGCCAGGGGATAGCAACTGTACCCTCTTCATCTGCTTCCCGTCCATCATTCATTCATTCAGCAAGTATTTAGTGAGTGTGTACCGTGTGCTGTGGCCGTGAAGTAGTTGATAGGACTGATCATCTTGGCCGATGGAGTTTATTGTCTAGATGGGAGAGAGGGACATGAGTAAATGAATTAACAACACAAGGAGTTTTTAATAACAAATTTACAGCCCAGGCCCCAGGCATTTCTGCTGCCCACACCCCACCGTCCCTACCCCCCGCTCCACCCTACACCGCTCCCAGTCTCAGGAGTGGCAGAGTTTTCTGGAAAAGCCCATCTGTCTAAAGCCTCAGCTCCTCCGGACAGTCACTCTAAACTGCACTTCTAAAGAGTGTCCAGCAGGAGCGCCGTCTCCACCAGCAGATCTATGGATCTGCTTTTTTTTTTTTGCCATGCCTTGTGGGTTGTGGGATCTTAGTTCCCCAACCAGGGACTGAACCCATGCCCTAGGCAGCAAAAGCTTGGAGTCCTAACCACTGGACTGGCAGGGAGTTCCAGGTGGGCATGGGGAGTGTTGGTGAGAAACAGATTTGTTCCCTCCTCCTCCTCTCTGGACTTCCTATTTCCTCGACCCTCAAAGACTTTTGTTGTTCAGTCACTCGATCGTGCCTGACTCTGTGCCAGTCACGGACTACAGCATGCCAGTCTTCCCTGTCCTTCACTGTCTCCCAGAATTTGCTCAAAGTCATGTCCATTAAGTTGATGGTGCCATCCACCCATCTCATCCTCTGTCACCTTGGAGGGCAGGAGATGTCCAGACAAGCTCCAGAGGACCCTTGTGCCTGGGGTTTGGGTCGTGGAGGGTAGCACTGGAAGGCCCTTGGTGATTGCAGATATGCAAAGAAGACGGATCTCCAACACATATGTCTGTCTTAGAATTCAGGGAGCCCGAGGCTGTGCAATGCTGGAGTGGCCAAGAGGAGATACCCCACACCCGAGGTCAGGGGTGGGGGCTGCGCTTTGCTGGAGCAGCCGTGAAGAGATACCCCACATCCAAGGTAAGGGAAACCCAAGTAAGATGGTAGGTGTTGCGACAGGGCATCAGAGGGCAGACACACTGAAACCACAATTACAGACAACTAGCCAATCTGATCACACGGACCACAGCCTTGTCTAACTCAATGAGACTAAGCCATGCCCGTGGGGCCACCCAAGATGGGCGGGTCATGGTGGAGAGATCTGACAGAATGTGGTCCACTGGAGAAGGGAATGGCAAACTACTTCAGTATTCTTGCCTTGAGAACCCCATGAACAGTGTGAAAAGGCAAAATGATAGGATACTGAAAGAGGAACTCCCCGGGTTGGTAGATGCCCAATATGCTACTGGAGATCAGTGGGGAAATAACTCCAGAAAGAATGAAGGGATGGAGCCAAAGCAAAAACAATACCCAGTTGTGGATGTGACTGGTGATAGAAGCAAGGTCCGATGTTGTAAAGAGCAATATTGCATAGGAACCTGGAATGTTAGGTCCATGAATCAAGGCAAATTGGAAGTGGTCAAACAGGAGATGGAAGAGTGAACGTCAAAATTCTGGGAATCAGCAAACTAAAATAGACTGGAATGGGTGAATTTAACTCAGATGACCATTATATCTACTACTGTGGGCAGGAATCCCTTAGAAGAAATGGAGTAGCCATCATGGTCAACAAAAGAGTCCGAAATGCAGTACTTGGATGCAATCTCAAAAACGACAGAATGATCTCTGTTCATTTCCAAGGCAAACCATTCAATATCATGGTAATCCAAGCCTATGCCCCAACCAGTAACGCTGAAGAAGCTGAAGTTGAACGGTTCTATGAAGACCTACAAGACCTTTTAGAATGAACACCCAAAAAAGATGTCCTTTTCATTATAGGGGACTGGAATGCAAAAGTAGGAAGTCAAGAAACACCTGGGGTAACAGGCAAATTTGGCCTTGGAGTACGGAATGAAGCAGGGCAAAGGCTAATAGAGTTTTGCCAAGAGAACACACTGGTCATAGCAAACACCCTCTTCCAACAACATAAGAGAAGACTCTACACATGGACATCACCAGATGGTCAACACTGAAATCAGATTGATTATATTCTTTGCAGCCAAAGATGGAGAAGCTCTATACAATCAGCAAAAACAAGACCGGGAACTGACTATGGCTCAGATCATGAACACCTTATTGCCAAATTTAGACTTAAATTGAAGAAAGTAGGGAAAACGAATAGACCATTCAGGTATGACCTAAATCAAATCCCTTATGATTATACAGTGGAAGTGAGAAATAGATTTAAGGGACTAGATCTGATAGACAAGAGTGCCTGATGAACTATGGATGGAGGTTCATGACATTGTACAGGAGACAGGGAGCAAGACCATCCCCAAGAAAAAAAAAGCAAAAAAGCAAAATGGCTTTCTGAGGAGGCCTTACAAATAGCTGAGAAAAGAGAAGCAAAAAGCAAAGGAGAAAAAAAAAGATATACCCATTTGAATGCAGAGTTCCAAAAAATAGCAAGGAGATATAAGAAAGCCTTCTTCAGTGATCAATGCAAAGAAATAGAGGAAAACAATAGAATGGGAAAGACTAGAGATCTCTTCAAGAAAATTAGAGATACCAAGGGGACATTTCATGCAAAGATGGGCTCCATAAAGGACAGAAATGGTAGGGACCTAACAGAAGCAGAAGATATTAAGAAAAGGTGGCAAGAATACACAAGAACTGTACCAAAAAGATCTTCACAACCCAGATAATTATGACGGGGTGATCATTCACCTAGGGCCAGACATTCTGGAATGTGAAGTCAAGTGGGCCTTAGGAAGCATCACTACGAACAAAGCTAGTGGAGGTGATGGAATTCCAGTTGAGCTATTTCAAATCCTAAAAGATAATGCTGTGAAAGTGCTGCATGCAATTTGTCAGCAAATTTGGAAAACTCAGCAGTGGCCACAGGACTGGAAAAGGTCAGTTTTCATTCCAATCCCAAAGAAAGGCAATGCCAAAGAATGCTCAAACTGCCACACAATTGCATTCATCTCACATATGGCTCAGAGGTTAAAGTGTCTGCCTGGAATGTGGGAAACCCGGGTTCGATCCCTGGGTCGGGAAGATCCCCTATAGAAGGAGATGGCAACCCACTCCAGTACTCTTGCCTGGAGAATCCCATGGAGGGAGGAGCCTGGTAGGCTATACAGTCCATGGGGTCGCAAAGAGTCGGACACGACTGAGTGACTTCACTTTCTTTCTTTCACACACTAGTAAAGTAATGCTCAAAATTCTCTAACCCAGGCTTCAACAGTACATGAACCGTGAACTTCCAGATGTTCAAGCTGGATTTAGAAAAGGCAAAGGAACCAGAGATCAAATTGCCAACATCTGCTAGATCATCGAAAAAGCAAGAGAGTTCCAGAAAAACATCTATTTCTGCTTTATTGACTATGCCAAAGCCTTTGACTGTGTGGATCACAATAAACTGTGGAAAATTCTGAAAGAGATGGGAATACCAGACCACCTGACTTGCCTCTTGAGAAATCTGTATGCAGGTCAGGAAGCAACAGTTAGAACTGGACACTGAACAACAGACTGGTTCCAAATAGGAAAAGGAGTACGTCAAGGCTGTATATTGTCACCCTGCTTATTTAACTTATATGCAGAGTACATCATGAGAAACTCCAGGCTGGATGAAGGACAAGCTGGAATCAAGATTGCCGGGAGAAATATCAATAACCTCAGATATGCAGATGACATCACCCTTATGGCAGAAAGTGAAGAGGAACTAAAGAGCCTCTTGATGAGAGTGAAAGAGGAGAGTGAAAAAGTTGGCCTAAAGCTCAACATTCAGAAAACTAAGATCATGGCATCCGGTCCCATCACTTCATGGCAAATAGATGGGGAAACAGTGGAAACAGTGGCTGATTTTATTTTTCTGGGCTCCAAAATCACTGCAGATGTTGAAATTAATCACTGCCACCATGAAATTAAAAGACACTTACTCCTTGGAAGGAAAGTTATGACCAACCTAGACAGCTTATTAAAAAGCAGAGACATTACTTTGCCAACAAAGGTCCATCTAGTCAAGGCTTTGGTTTTTCCAGTAGTCATGTATGGATGTGAGAGTTGGACCATAAAGAAAGCTGAGCGCCGAAGAATTGATGCTTTTGAACTGTGGTTTTGGAGAAGACTCTTGAGAGTCCCTTGTTCTGCAAGCAGATCAAACCAGTCAATCCTAAAGGAAATCAGTCCTGAATACTCATTGGAAGGACTGATGCTGAAGCTGAAACTTCAGTACTCTGGCCACCTGATGCAAAAAACTGACTCATTTGAAAAGACCCTGATGCTGGGAAAGATTGACGGCAGGAGGACAAGGGGGTGACAGGATGAGATGGTTGGATGGCATCACCTACTCAATGGACATGAGTTTGAGTAAACCCCAGGAATTGGTGATGGATAGGGAGGACTCACGTGCTACAGTCCATGGGGTCTCAAAGAGTCGGACACGACTGAGTGACTAAACTGAACTGAAGGCATTTTCTATCCGTCACTGCTCACCCCTGGCCGTCTCATTTGCTAAAGGCAGAGCTTCTGGCCAGCAGCCCGGTCTTGGGGCCAGAGGGAAGATACCTTCAAGGAGGTGGCAGACCTGCCTCTCGGCTGCTCCTGACTGGTGGGGACAGAACAATGGCCTGGGAGTTAGAAGACCTGGCTGCCGGCTCACTGGCTCCTAGGGTCATTACTGCAAAGAAACGTAAGTCAGTGTGAGATGCAGAAGCCGTGTTCATTTTAGAGGGATTGTGTGAGGACTTGCAGCTTTCCCATAGTCTGGCTACCAGGCTACAGGGAACTGAAGTTGTGGGCAGAATTCTGCCCCTACAGTGACATTTATTAAGCAACAGTTATGAGCAAGCAGGCCCCAAAGAGTTCATGTAACATGATATTAATTCACGAAGTCTTAGGGACTTTCTGGTGGTTGGTACACCTTCCACTACAGGGGCACGGGCTGGATGCCTGATTGGGGAATCAAGGTCCCACTATGGGGTGTGGGGTGTGGCCAAAAATTAAAAAGAAAAATATCCATAAATCTTAGACAGAGGTAAGGATATTCCAGAGCCACATTCTGCAACTATTAAGAGTCCCCATCAGGCAACCAGAATCTCCCTACATCAGTGGCCAGATACAGAGCCATCTGGAGAGCTCATGGAGTCTCACCCCTCTTCCTGCTAGGGGAGGGAGTGTCTCTAAAACGTTTTAGCCAAGCTACATTCGCTCAATAACAGCAAATTCATCAACAAGTGCCTGTTGCTAGCAACCATTAAGCTGGCTGACAAGCCACTGATTTCACCTCTGAAAGACCACTGATTTTTAAGTCATTATGTGAATTAGCAGAATCTCTGGTGTTGATCAACACCAAAGATAAAGCTTTTGTCCACGTGGCTGCTGGAGCCAGCGAGGCCTTCTTGGAGAGGATGCCGGCTGGACTGTGCATTCCAGACTAAAGCAACTGAAAACTACTCTGGAACTGCAGCTTTGACACGAACACAGGTTCCTATCCCATCGTTGTCTCTGAAGTGCTTTAGACTTGACATCATGGTGGCAAGCTCCTGACAGCGCCCCCACTGGCTCTCTCCATGTCCCCATCTCTGAGGTCACTCCTGCCCCAGACACTTGTCACAGACTCTGGCTCTGGGGCAGATCCTTGGCAGGGCTCCCTGCGGACAAGTCTGTGCATTTTTCAATACCTGCCTTTCTTCCTTCCTCCCCCACCCCCATCGGCAATATTACTGACGCATAACACTGTATTCGCTTTGAACTCTGGTGGCCTCGCCTGCAGCAGCTTGAAGCAGGGGTTTGGTTCCCAGCCCAGAGACTGAGGCTGGGTCTCAGCAGTGACAGCATCAAATCCTAGTCACTAGATCGGTGGGGCTTCCCAGGGGGCGATAGTGGTAAAGAACCCACTTGCCAGTGCAGGAAACACAAGAGACGCGGGTTCGATCCCTGTGTTGGGAAGATCCCCTGGAGGAGGGCAGAGCATCCCACTCCAGGATTCTTGCCTGGAGAATCCCATGGACAGAGAAGCCTGGCGGGCTACAGTCCATGGGGACGCAAAGAGTTGGACATGACTCAGCCCGTGTACAAGCAAAAACAAACTATAGAGGTCAGTATAAAGGCCCTGGCCCCTCAGCTTTGCAGGAAAAATCCCACAAAGACAGAAAGGAGTGAAACAAGTCAGGTGTTTATTAGCAGGAAAAAGAATACGTGCGGCTGGACACACGAGTGAACTCACAGAGTCGCACCCTCATGGAGGTACTCTGAGTCACTTATATGAAGCATTTTCTCCAGGTTTCCTTTGGCCAATTATCTGGCCTTGCCTGGCTCTGAGCCCATGTTTGGTTCATCTCAGGATCCTCTCACATGTGCCTGCATGCCTCTCAGCCAAGACGGATTCCACCAAAGGGACCTGTGGGTAGGTAGACTTAGCATCACTCCCCTTTTGACCTCCTCGGGGCCTTTCTGTGCAGGTGTAGCTGGGGAATGAGAGTGTAGTCTCTTTCTCCTGACTCCGAGAACAAAATGTATGTGGTCTCCTATCTTCTGTCCAGGCAGGGCCCAGCCTCCTCCTCTGACTGTCTTGATATCCTTGTCTCAGAGTATCGATCTGAGGGATCGATACAGGGAATGAAATCTCCAAGTGCTTTGCCCTGCGGGGCCCATCCACCTCCCGCCTCCGTTTCAGGCGTACAACATAATGATTCAATATTTGTATGTATTGTGAAATGATCACTGCAGTAAGTCTAGTGAACTTTCATTGCCAGTTACAATTCTTTTCTTGTGATGAGAGCTTCTAACACTTACTCTCCTAGCAACTGTCAAATATGCAACACAGGGTTACTAACTATGCGTCACCACACCTTACATCCCATGACTTTCTTAGTGTATACAATGGAGATTTGTACCTTTTGATGCCCTTTGCTCATGTCTCACACCTCTCAACACCCCCACCTCTGGAAACCATTGATTTCTTCTCTGTATCCACGAGCTCAGTTTTGTGTGTTTAGACTCCACATATAAGTGAGATCACACAGTATTTGCCTTTCTCTGGATTATTTCACTTAGCACAGTGCCCTCAAGGTCCATACACGCAGTGGTACATGGCAGGACTTCTTTCTTTTTAAAATGTATATATTTATATTTTGGCCGCTCTGGGTCTTCCTCGCTATTGTGTGGGCGTCCTCTAGTTGTGGCAAGCATAGGCGACTCTTTGACGCAGTACGTGGGCTTCTCGGAGGGGTGGTTTCTCTGGCTGTGGCGCACAGGCGCTAAGCACACGGGCTGAGTCGTCCCCAGGCAAGTAGGGTCTTCCTGGACCAGGGATTGAACCTGCGTCCCCTGCATTGGCAGGTGGACTCCTATCCACAGGACCACCAGGGAAGTCCAAGATTTCCTTCTTCTTACGGCTGAGTAATATTCCATTCTGTGTGTGTGAGAGAGTGAGAGAGAGAGATGTCAATAATGCGTATATGTATATTTTATATATATATATATCTCACATATCAGTATCACATTTTATTTATCCATTCATTCACTGATGGACACTCAAACTGTTTCTAACTCTTGGCTATTGTCAGTAATGCTGCAAGGAACATGGGGGTGCAGGGATCTTTTCCAATCAATGTTTCTGCTTCCTTCAGATAAATACCCGAATGTGGAGTTGCTGTATTCCTGGGTAGTTTTTATTGTTTGAGGGCCTCCACCCTGTTTTCCAAGGACGTTGCATCAAATCACACCCCCGCCAGTAGCTCCCGAGGCTTCCCTTTTCTCTACGCCCTTCCTCACCAACACTTGCAGTTTCTTGTCTTTTGGGCGATAGCCACTCCGTCCTGGCTTTGATTTGCATTTTCCTGATGATGAGCGATGGTGAGCATCTTTCCCGTACCTGTTGGCCATCGATAAGTCTTCTTTGGAAGACTGTGTGTTCAGATCCTCTGCCCATTTTTAAATCGGAGTCTTTGTTCACACCTTTCATTTTGGCGACAGCAGTCCTGCCAACCGGTTGGGCTTCCCTCTGCCAAGAGGTCACAGTTTCTCCTCCAACGGCCTCCATCCCAGAGTGCTTATCCTTGGGACAATGTGCCTGTTTGCTGCTGGAAGAATCAAGCCTTATCCCCAACACTTGTTCAACTGGTCATTTGCACAGTAACAATTTGCGGGCTATTTTCCATGTGCCAGCGACGGTGCCAGTGTTAGTTTCTGTCTCTCCAGTTAGACCATTTGCTGCGCCCTCTGGGCCTAGTGCATCCTGGGGCTCAGGAAATATCGCAGTAGTGTGTGGATGAATGGCAGAAGAGGAAAACCTGGCTCAGGGCTGTGGATGCCTGAGCAGAAGCATGGCTACAGCAGCAGCGTGGCCTCTCCCTGATGCTTCCTTGGCCCCTCTATTTAATGCTTCTCCCAGGTTGGGTTAAGCCTTGAGAGACAGGATGAATTAACTGCAAGGCTTCCTTCTCTGGCTGAGTGCCCTGTAAGAGTGACTTCAATTAGCTGATTGCCAGAGCGAGAGGTTCTTTTCCTTGCCTGATTGCCCTGGGATTCTGAAAAGCTGAGACCTGGTGACACTGCAGTGGTTCGAGGGAGATAGAGGGAAAGAAATTGAAAGGGCAGATGGAGAGAGCGAGTCAGAGCCAGCTATCATCTGCTGAGATTTCCCTCCGTCTCAGCCAAGCTTGGAGGGAGACTTAGAGATGGATGGCTGAAATATAACCAGGCCTTTGCCTTTAAGGAACTTGGAGTCTAGACCACGGACCAGCAAACTCCAACCAGTGGGCTGACTCTGGCCCATGGATTGCTCTTGTAAATAAAGTTTTATTGGAACACAGCCAGGCTCATTCATTTGAGTACTGTTTACGGCTGTGTTCCGGGCTTCCCAGGTGGCGCTAGTGGTAAAGAACCCACCTGCCGATGCTGGAGACATAAGAGATGTGGGTTCAATCCCTGGGTTGGGGATCCCTGGGTTGGGAAGATACCCTGGAGAAGGGAATGGCAACCCACTCCAGTATTCTTACCTGGGAAATCCCACGGACAGAGGACGTGGCGGGCTACAGCCTGTAGGGTCGCACAGGGTCAGACACGACTGAAGTCACGTATGACTTTGCACGCATGCACGCATGGCTGCTTTCATTCAACGACAGCATTGAATATTTGCAACAGGAACTGTATGTGGCCATCAAGCCTAAAAGATTGACAGTCTGCAGGAAAAGGAAAAGTCTACCAGGCCCTGGGGCAGAGCCCAGGCAGACATGCAGTCAGAAAGAGAAGCAGAGAGAAGCGTGGGGGAAGTGAAAGTACGTGCAGCTGGAAAACTGGGGAGAACAGGATACACCTGCCTTGTGACGTGATGCGGGGCCAGCAGTTCCCCAAATATCCCACCTTCCATCCTTTGCCAGGACGAAACCCCACTATCCAGAGCCTGTTCCTTTGGCATGATCAGTGCTTTTGAACATGCTGCTGGGGAGAGTCATTCACCCTCGACTCACACCCTGACTGGGTTAGCTGACGAGATCGGACAGGAGGAGGCAAGGCTGCCCGGGCTTTCCGAAGTCTGGAAGACAGGAGAGGGGAAGTCAGCAGCATCGTAAGCCAGAGCAGCCGTGTTTATCAGAGACGAGCCCGCTGCGAGGGTGTCTCTGAGACTGCGGTTTCTGAAAGGTGGGGTCATTGCCCCCTAAAAGCAGAGCTGCCTTTCCTGTTCCCCTCCCAAACCTTGCAGAGTGCCTCCGAACATGCAGGTGTGTGGACACCCAGATCTGCACACGTGTGCACACTTGCATACATCCGGTGCACTAGTGTGTGTTAGGGGTGTGTTCACATTTTGTCTCAGTGGTGGCGGTGGGCGAACTTTATACAATCTGGGGGACCCACTTCATAGTCAACAAGAGAGTCTGAAATGCAGCTGACTCATTAGAGAAGACCCTGATGCTGGGAAAGATTGAAGGCTGGAGGAGAAGGGGACGACAGAGGGTGAGATGGTTGGAGGGCATCGCCAACTCAATGGACATGCGTTTGAGCACACTCCAGGAGATGGTGACGGACAGGGAAGCCTGGCGTGCTGCAGTCCATGGGGTTGCAGAATTGTACACGCCTGAGCAACTGAACAACAACTTTAAGACAAAGATTTCAAAATTATCAATACAAATTTAGGTATACAGGTACATATGTTTTCAGAGGTTTAAAAATGGACAAATAACAGAAACATCACAAAAGCTAGAAAATTCATATATATTTTATTAATTCCCTGATATTATGGCAAATGAGTTTTCTACTCTTTTTTTGGGGGGTGCTGTAAACTGTGACAGCCTCTTCAATCCTCTATTTCAAAAAGAAAAATGCATCCCTATGTTCATAGCAGCATTATTCACAATAGTCAGACATGGAAACAACCTGCGTACCCATCAGCAGATGAATGGGCAGAGACGCGGCGCATGCGCACAATGGAGCACTGTTCAGCCACAGAAAGAATGAAGGCAGGCCATTTGCAGCAACAGGATGGGCCTACAGAGTACTGCACTAAGTGAAGCAAGTCAGAAAGAGAAAGACAAATACCACGTGACATCACTTATATGTGGAATCTAAAATACGACAGAAAGGGACGTGTCTATGAAACAGACTCACAGACACAGAGAGCGGTCTTGTGATTGCCAAGGAGGCAGGAAGCTGAGGTTAGCAGGCACAGGCTGCTAGACTGAGTGAACAGCAAGGTCCTCCTGTGCAGCATGGGGAGCTACTTTCAGTCTCCTGTCATTAAACCATAATGGAAAAGAATTTTTGAAAAGAATGTACGTACATATATATGTATAACTAAATCGCTTTGCTATACAGCAGACATTAATACAACATTGTACATCAACTATACTAAGATGTGTAAAACAGGACTTCATGCAGGTATTTGCCGCTTAGCATGGCTTTGCATATGGGTCCTATGGATACAGGAATTCCGATCAACTCAAGTTTGTATGTTTTCCATCACAAAAAGAAGAAGGATATACAGTGTACTTGGAGTGATATATGTTGCAGATTCGGGCATATGCTGCAGTATCAAACTTAGGCCCAAATGGAGAAAAAAAAACTTTTTGACTAGGTGTCGATGAGAACTGAATCCAACTACAGAATACATGTCTGCTGATTAGGAGAATCTCTCATGTTCATTTCCAAGAGTAACTCCTGACTCTTTCTCCAACCTTGTTTCCTGTGGCGCACGCATTTCTGAGGTGCAAGGCACCAGGAGCACAATGAGGCGGTCCAGCCCAGCCCCAGGCCCCACTCCTCCATGTGCTGACTCAGGGGAGCTGGCACCTGGCGGCAGGGTGATGGCTGGGGTGATCGCCAGGCCAGCACGGCTAATATTGAACCGTCTATGGGACAGTTGTTATTTGGTCACTAAGTCGTGTCCAAATCTTCACAACTCCATGGACTACAGCACGCTGGTCTCCTCTGTCCTGCACTATCTCCTGGAGTTTGCTCAGATTCATGTTCATTGAGTCAGTGATGCCATCCAACCATCTCATCCTCTGTCATCCCCTTCTACTCCTGCTCTCAATCTTTCCCAGCATCAAGGTCTTTTCCAACGAGTCAGCTCTTCACATCAGGTGGCCAAAGTATTGAAGCTTCAGCATCAGTCCTTTCTATGAATATTCAGGACTGATTTCCTTTAGGATGGACTGGTTTGATCTCCTCACTGTCCAAGAGTCTTCCGTACCACCAGAGTTCAAAAGCTTCAATGCTAAAACTGAAGTTCCAATACTTTGGCTACTTGATGTGAAGAGATAACTTATTGGAAAAGACCCTGATGCTAGGAAAGATTGATGGCAGGAGGAGACGGGGGCGACAGAGGACAAGATGGTTGGATGACATCATCGATTCAGTGGACAGGAGTTTGTCCATTGGACTCCATGGATGTGGGCAGACTCCAGGAGATGGTGAAGGACAAGGAAGCCCGATGTGCTGCAGTCTGTGGAGTTGCAAAGAGTCGGACATAACTAAGCAACTGAGCAACAACAATGTGTATACAGGTGTGTGCCCACTTCCGTGTTTGCTGTGAACCTGTTTCTGTTGTGTTTTCTCTGAGTGTGTATACATGTTACATGCATGCAGGTATGGGTATATTCTGGAAGCTTTTCTACTTGTTGGTTTGTGCAAGTGTGAGCTTTCCTAGATGAATGCCAAGTGTATCTGCTGCAGACTTGCACGTGCCAACTCAGTGCACCTGCCCCCCAACCCCCGACCCCAATCCCCCAGGGAGATTCTGGAGTTTCTGAGCCCTTCCTGATCAGTTCCCCAAGCTGGGCAACTATTAGACGGCACAGGCTTTGAAATCCGGAGAGTTGTTTTCAAATACCAGTCCTGCCACTGACTGGCTTGGCAAGTGACTCCAGCCCGTTTTCTGATCTGTAAACTGGGGACACACTCCCCAGCTTCCCTGTAAGTAGCCTCCACGGTAACGCTTGTGAAAGGGCTTGGTGAGAGGCGCCGTGCTGAGGCTTTGTTGCTTACGAGGGTACTGGGGCAGCGATTTCCCTCCCCACTCCACATCCCGAAGACCTGACCCTTTCCAGGTGCTGAAACTGGAGGTGGCTGGGCATCTCTGAACGTGCTGCCATGGCAACCACTGCCTCCTGCTCATATGTCAGCAGTGTGGGATGGGGCTCTGTCGCCCCATAACCGCTGGGCCTGGGCATAGCGGAGGAGCAGGCTCATGGGAGGTCCCTACCCAACCCTGCTCTTCTGAAATGGTCAGGGAAGGATTCAGGGAGATTCAGGATTCACGATGTTTGTTGCTTGTGTTCTGCTTCTTCTACCACGCTCCCTCCAACAGCAGCTCGAGCAATATCTTTAAACTTTAGCACGCCTGAAAATCAAATGGGTGGCTTTCAGAAATGCAGACACTTGTGCCTACCCCCAGAAAGTCCGCTTCAATACGTCCGAGAGGGTACTGGGCATCTGCATTCTTACTATGCTCCCTGGAACCATACCTGCAAAAACTCGGCCTCGTCGTGTGGGGACACGCCACTGCTTAAACTGATGATCCCCGCAACACGATCAGACACTTCATCCATTCATTTATTCACTCACCAGTGTATTTGCATAATCAATTATCCATTCATCCACTCACATGTAAATAACCATTCCCTCATTTGTCTTCTTATTCATTTGAAGACATCTATTAACGTCTTAAGCTCTGGGAGATGAGGAAAGAATTAAGGATGTATTCCCTGCAGCCCAGCAGGAGGTTCCAGGCAGTGTTTCTCACATTGTAGCTAAATGAATTTAATGGATTCACTGGCATATTTTAAAAATTGAAGAGAATAGGCTATAATAGAAAATATTAGCGTGCATAGCAGTTAGCAAGGGAAAACAGTGTTCGGGAAACTTTCACATCCTGTGTACACGTGGGTGTGGGTATTGGCTTTTAGTGAGAAAGGCATTTTCCGCTGAGGGGCTGGAGGCTGGAAATAAATGACAATGTGGCATGCATGCCGGTTGCTGGGAGTGGGCGGTGCTGAGGGGGCAACACAGCTCCATCCCTCCGTCAGGGTGGCATTGAAAGGCTTCACGGAGAAGGTGACATTTGAACTGGGTCTTGAAGCATGAGCAGGGGTTCTTCCACTGAAGGAGGAGGAGGGGGATTTCAGGTAGAGGTAACAGTGTGTGCAAAAGCACAGAGGCGTGGAAAAGCAGAGGGAAGAGCCAGATGACCAGCGGGCCTGGAGTGTGGAAGATGTAGCTGAAAATGGCGTGAGCAGAGGCTGGAGAGTAAGAAAAGTCTGGATCTGGAAGGGCCTGAATACCAGGGAAGGTGCTCAGGTGTTAGTATGGTACCCTCTGGAGCCCCTGAGGCGAGAGCAGGGATGTGACGTGGTCAGAGTGGCCATCTGGACAGACCGCACCAGCAAGGCTGGGCCAGGAAAACCGGCAAATGACTGCGGCTGTTCTGTGGTGTGTTCTGTGGTCCTGGGTGGGTTCAGATGCTACTCTGTGGTGTGAGGTGGTAGGGATCATTGCCAGGCAGTGGTCTGCGGCTGGCAGTTAAGGATACACTTGAGAAGCGTTTAGGAGGTGAAATAAACAGGATGCACTGATTGGCCAGGGGAAGGGCGCATCCAGAAGAGAACGCAGTGATGCCTGGGGTCCTGTTGTGGGGAGCTGGGTGGATGGGAAAACCACCGAATCCCATCTCAGCAGGCCTCCCTAGTGGCTCAGCAGTAAGGAATCCACCTGCTAATGAGGGAGATGTGGGTTCCATCTCTGGTCCAGAAAGATCCCCTGGAGGAGGAAATGGCAACCCACTCCTGTATTCTTGCCTGGAGAATCCCATGGACAGAGGAGCCTGGTGGGCTACAGTTCAAGGGGTCACAGGGAGTTGGACACGGCTGAGCAACTGAACTGATGTTGCCACCTGATTTCAGCACACACACTCTCCCTGGGAAGTGGAGGTAGTTACTGAGCCCTCCAACTGAGAGAGGAGTTTTTATAGCCTTATAATTGAAAAAAAAGTTTTGAAGTTGGTAACAGAGGCTCATTACAGGAGTCACGATGGCAGTGTGGTGTCCACTGCTAACCTCATTTCCCCTGTTCTCAACATCTGGACCATTCCCGTGAAGCCTAATTTTATGCATTAACTTGACTGGACCGTGGGTGCCCAGATAACTGGCTAAACATTATTTCTGGGTATGACCGTGAGGATGTTTCCAGAAGAGACCCACATTTGTGTTGGTAGACTGAGTAAAGACCGTCTCCCCAGTGCAGGCGTGTGTCCCCCAACCTGGGAAGGGCTTGAATGGAACAAAAAGCAGGACAAAGAGGGGGCATTTATCCCTCAGCTTGATTGCTGGAGCCACAACCTTATCCTCCTGCCCTAGGACTGGGGCTCACACCATTGGCTCACCTGGTTCTCAGGACTTTGGAATCAGACTAGGAATACACCATCAGCCTTTCTGGAGCTCAGGCTTGCAGACAGAAGACTGTGGAACGTCTCAGCTTCTGTAACAGCACGAGCCTATTAGTGGCTGCTGCTCAGCTTTTCAGCACTCACTTCCTCTGGCTCAGAAGTCCTGTGCTGAAACACCAGTGTCATAAATAGTGGCCCATCAGCCAGCTGGATCCCTAAGCGAAGAGCCCCCACCCACCTGGGCCAGCCCTTGGTTGGACATGTAGTATGAGCATGAAGTAAATCTTTGTTGCCTTAAGCTGATGAAATGCAGGGTTATTTCTTACCCACCTGGCTGGTATAAACCTCCCCCCCACCCCCCACCCCCCACCCCGCCGTTTAGTGAGCATCTACTGTGTACAGGCTCTTTCCTTATCAAATAGCTAGAAGGACTCTGTCACTGCACACGAGTTTTGCCACTTATGCCAAACCCTTCTTGACCTCCCATCCCATTCAGAGGGAAAGCCCAGTTCTGACCAGCAGGACCTAGAAAGCCCTTCCCTGTCTGCCCCTCCTCACCCCCTCCTCCCAACCCTACTGGCTTCCTCACTTTTCCTTCAGCGCCAAGCACGCACCTACCCCAGACCCCTGCTCTCGCTATTCCTTCCGCCTGCAATGCTATTCCTCCGCGTATCCCCACGATTTGCCATCTCACCTCCTTTGCTCAAACCTCAGTTTCTCAGCAAGGTGTTCCTGGACTAGACATTTAATCCTCACCTGCCTTCTCCGCTTCATTACTACTGTTCTTTATCACCTTCTCCTGGTTTAACACGTACCTTATTTTTCCTTGTTTACTCTCTTTCTCCCCACCGGAATGGGGTCTCCCCAGAGCAAGGATTTTGGTTGTCTCTGATCCCTGCAGAATCCCCAAGGCCCGGCACATAGAGGTCCTCAAGAAATTCACTTGAATGAATGAAAGCATGAGCGCCTCACATCCTCCCAGCAGTCTATGAGGAGGACACTTTTGATTCCATCTTCAGTGGAGGAAGCAGAGACTCACCGCCTGGCCAAGATGGTCCAGTTACAAGACCCACAGCTCATGTTCTAAACCCGACCTGTCTCACACGTTGCTGTTGAGTCGCTCAGTCGTGTCCGGCTCTCTTTGCAACCCCATGGACTGTAGCCTGCCAGGTTCCTCCGTCCATGGGATTTCCCAGGCAAGAATACTGGAGTGGGTTGCCATTTCCTCCTCCAGGGGATCTTTCTGACCCAGGGAGCAAACCCACGTCTCTTGCATTAGGAGGCAGGTTCTTTACCTCTGAGCCACCAGAGAAGCCCGTCCCAAACGTTAGGCAACAGTAACACTGTGTGGGGATTCCCATCTTTATCTTGAGCATCTGGAGGGTTACAGCGACTTTAGGCTGGTCACACTAACCTGGCCCAACTAGGCTGGTTCTGGGAAGGTCTCCCTTCCCAGTCTGGCAGAGAGGGATCTTCCCCATGCAGGGTTCTGGGTTCTGTTGGGGCTTCTGAGCCAGGCAGCAGCGCCACCTGCTGGACACATGAATCCCTCTGTGTCTCTTGCTCCCTGATGGGCCGGGAAGGAGCCAGGCAAGCTCTGGGACTTAAAGAGTTGAAGTGTGTGCCTACAGGGCATAAGCCCAGGGACCCCATTATCTCCGCATGTATTCACAGCAGCGTTAAGAGCTGGGCTCCAACAGACCCGGATTTAATTCCCAGCTGCACCACATTTGAAAAACCCCCTGATGCTGGGAAAGATTGAGGGCAGGAGGAAAAGGGGATGACAGAGGATGAGACGGTTGGGTGGCATCACCGACTTGATGGATATGAGTTTGAGTAAACTCCGAGAGTTGGTGACGGACAGGGAGGCCTGGCGTGCTGTGGTCCTTGGGGTCGCAGGGAGTCGGACACGACTGAGCAACTGAACTGAACTGCGCCACTTTCCAGCTGTGAAACCCCTAGTTTCACACCCTCATCTGTAAATTGAGCAGCTATCTCCGGGATGCAGTGAGTGTCGAGCTGGTAACGCCCACAGACCACCCCTCAGAGAGCCCTCCCTAGACCATGCCCGTCTGAAACAGCTCCTCCTCTCCCTCCAAGCCTTTTTTTCTTTTTGGTACTTTCACTTTACCTTATTTTTTTCTTTATAGCACATTCCACCGTCTGACACTTTAATATTCCTTGTTCACTGTCTTCCCCACAAAATGTCAGCTCTATCAGCGTGAAGACTTTGCTGCCTGCTGTATTCCAAGAGCCTTCTGCAGGGCTGGGCGCACTGTACGGCTAAAGAAAAATACTCCTGTGTTGAAACACACTTTGTATTTTGACACAAAGTGTTCGGTAAACATTACTGTTTTTGTGGTTCTGTGTTAATTTATTCCTTTGCTCCTCGTGTAGTTGATTCACTCACATATACTTCTTTTTTCTTTATGGTGAAACATACAGAACTCAAAAGCTGCCGTTGTAAAAACGTTTTGAAGTGTGCAGTTCAGTGGCATTAAGGATGTCCACACTGCTGTTTAACCATCACCAACAAGCCTCTCCAGAATCTTCCCCCACTGCCAGGCCCTGACCCTCACCGTTTCACTTTCTGCCTCTATGACCTGGCTACTCCAGGCACTTCATGTCAGAGTGATAGTTGCTCAGTCTTGCCTGACTCTTTGCAATCCCATGGACTGAAGCCTGCCAGGCTCCTCTGTCCATGGAATTCTCCAGGAAGATTACTGGATTGACTTGCCATTTCTTTCTCCAGGAATAAACTAACTAATTTATGTGAAAGTCACTCAGTCGTGTCCAACTTTTTGTGACCCCATGGACTGTATAGCCCATGGAATTCTCCAGGCCAGAATACTGGAGTAGGTAGTCTTTCCCTTCTCCAAGGGATCTTCCCAAACCAGGGATCGAACCCAGGTCTCCCGCATGGCAGGTGGATTATTTACCAGCAGAGCCACGAGGGAAGCCCTCATGTAAGAGGAATCGCCCTTCTAGCTTTTGTCACATGTATTTCTTGAGCCCCTACTGCATACATAGGAAGTGGTTCCGGTAGGACTACGGTGAGTGCTGGAGGGCTGTGATCAGTGCACCCTGATGACAGGCTGCTACTGCTAAGTCACTTCAGTTGTGTCTGACTCTGTTCAACCCCACAGACGGCAGCCCATCAGGCTCCCCCGTCCCCGGGATTCTCCAGGCAAGAACACCGGAGTGGGTCGCCATTTCCTTTTCCAATGCATGAAAGTGAAAAGTGAAAAGTGAAGTCGCTCAGTCGTGTCCGACTCTTAGCGACCCCATGGACTGCAGCCTACCAGGCTTCTCCATCCATGGGATTTTCCAGGCAAGAGTACTGGAGTGGGGTGCCATTGCCTTCTCCAGGGAAGAGCCCAAATAAAATGGGCACCGTCCCCTGCAGATTCCTTTCTGAGCTGTGAGGTGCTCAAGCCTGGGCGGGGAATGAATTCTCAGACTCCTGCCTATAGTTTTTCCTTGCGTGCTATACCCAATAGAGACACCAGGTGGCAGCCTCGTGCCATGAAGAGGCCTTTGGCCGCTGCCTTTAGAGGCAGATGATGTCTGGAGTTCATGCATTGGAGAAGGAAATGGCAACCCACTCCAGGGCTCTTGCCTGGAGAATCCCAGGGACGGGGGAGCCTGGTGGGCTGCCGTCTATGGGGTCGCACAGAGTCGGACACGACTGAAGCGACTTAGCAGCAGCAGCAGCAGCCGGTGGGGTACTGGGACCCAAGTCCTCCAGGGTTTGAATCTGCCCCAACAAGGAGGAGGGGGAGGGGAAGAGAAGAAGGGGCAGCGTGTTGTAGGGGAAGGTGCATGGGTTGGCAACGGACACACCTGTGTCCGGCTCAAGCCCCACCACTTCTCTGCTGTGTGGTATTGGGTGAGTCCCTTCGCCTCTCTGAGCCTCTGCTTCAGCATCTGCAAAATGTGCTGTGCTTAGTCACTCAGTCGCGTCCAACTCTCTGCGACCCTATTGACTTTAGCCCGCCAGGTTCCTCTGTCCTTGGGGATTCTCCAGGCAAGAATACTGGAGTGGGTTGCCATGCCCTCCTGCAGGGCATCTTCCTGACCCAGGGGTTGAACCCATGTCTCCTGCATTGCAGGTAGATTCTTTACCATCTGAGCCAGCAAGGGAGCCCGTTTGTAAAATAGGTCTTCTGATAGAACCTCTGCAGGGTGGTCAGGAAAAGGGAAAACACAGCAAGCGCTACTTGGTTACCGGCATTTATTGGTGTTTATTGAAATGAAGAAAGAGTCTCTGTGACCTCTGCAAAGTCAGGAGGTGAGGGGAATCTTTATTCCTCTTCCGCCATTCATGAAAGGTCACGCTGATTCCCACTTCCCAAGTTCTTACGGCCACCCTGAGCCCAGTGCCTGGGCACCCTGAGCAGTCAGCAGTTTTCCAGATCACTTTACAGCCTACTCCTCCAGAGCCCTCCTGCCTGCTTCTTGGCCAAGCTGCTTCCATGAGCTTCTTCCTTCCAAGCAGGAGCGGCCCAGCAGGGTTTTGCATATCCCTGCTTTACAGATTCCTTGCTGGCTTCAGAAACTAGGTTTTATCGCCCATAAGAATTCTGATTTAAGAAGCAGACACAAAGGCTCAGATTTGGAATGATTCCCATTTATATGAAATGTCCAGAGAAGGTCCTTCCATAGAGACAGAAAGTAGGTTAGTGGTTAGCAGGGCTTGGGAGAGGGGAGGATGAGGAGAAACCATTTAATGGGGTTTTATTGTGGAGTGATGACATAGTTTGAAGTCAGATAGAGGTGGTGGTTGTATAATATCGTGAATGGACTAAACATCACTGACTTATTCATTTTAAAAATGGCAAACTTTATGGTAATTTCATCTCAGTTCAGTTCGGTTGCTCAGTCATATTTGACTCTTTGCAACCCCATGGACTGCAGCATGCCAGGCTTCCCTGTCCGTCACCAACTCCTGGAGCTTGCTCAAACTCATGTCCATCGCATCGGTGATCCCATCCAACCTTCTCATCCTCTGTCGTCCCTTTCTCCTTCAATCTTTCCCAGCATCAGGGTCTTTTCCAAAGAGTCAGTTCTTTGTATCAGGTGGCCAAAGTATTGGAGTTTCAGCTTCAGCATCAGTCCTTCCAATGAACACCCAGGACTGATCTCCTTTAGGATGGACTGGTTGGATCTCCTTGCAGTCCAAGGGACTCTCAAGAGTCTTCTCCAACACCACAGTTCAAAAGCATCAATTCTTCAGTGCTCAGCTTTCTTTATAGTCCACCTCTCATATCCATACATGACTACTGGGAAAACCATAGCTTCGACTAGACGGACCTTTGTTGGCAAAGTAACGTCTCTACTTTTTAATATGCTGTCTAGGTTGGTCATAGTTGTTCTTCCAAGGAGCAAGTGTCTTTTAATTTCATGGCTGCAGTCACCATCTTCAATGATTTTGGAGCCCCCCAAAATAAAGTTTCTCATTGTTTCCCCATCTATTTGCCATGAAGTGATGGGACCATATACCATGATCTTAGTTTTCTGAATGTTGAGTTTTAAGCCAGTTTTTTGGCTTTCCTCTTTCACTTTCATCAAGAGGCTCTTTAGTTCATTTTCACTTTCTGCCATAAGGGTGGTGTCATCTGCGTATCTGAGATTATTGATATTTCTTCCTGCAATCTTGATTCCAGCTCGTGCTTCTTCCAGCCCAGCATTTCTCATGATGTACTCTGCATATAAGTTAAATAAGCAGGGTGACAGTATACAGCCTTGACGTACTCCTTTCCCAATTTGGAACCAGTCTGTTGTTCCATGTCCAGTTCTAACTTCTGTTTCTTGACCTGCATACAGATTTCTCAGGAGGCAGGTCAGATGGTCTGGTATTCCCATCTCTTTCAGAATTTTCCACAGTGTTGTGATCCACACAGTCACAGGCTTTGGTGTAGTCAATACAGCACAAGTAGATGTTTTTCTGGAACTCTCTTGCTTTTTCTATGATCCAGCGGATGTTGGCAATTTGATCTCTGGTTCCTCTGCCTTTTCTAAATCCAGCTTGATCATCTGGAAGTTCATGGTTCACGTACTGTTGAAGCCTGGCTTGGAGAATTTCACCTCAGTTACCAGAAGAAAGAAAGAAAGAAAGAAATCTGATTTAAGAATACGTTATTGTTGGGATTTCCTTGGTAGTCCAGTGGCTAAGACTCTGAGCTCTCAATGCAGGGGGCCCAGGTCAGGGAATAAGATCCCACATGCTGCAACTAAGACCCGGCACAGCCAAATAAATAATATACGAAGAATATGTTACTGTCACCATTAAAGGTTGGGGAACAGGTGCAGTGGCCCTCCAAACCTTGAAATTTAAGACTAGTGTTTTTCTCCCTCTGATCATCGAGGAAGGAGCAGAATGGATTCATCTATGCATCCACTCACATACTCCTCCACTATTTATGATTAACCTGTTACACTCTTATTCATCCACAAGTATATCATGCCCTCTTGCCACTCAGGTACTTGTCCATTCATCCACCTACCCATCCATCCTTCCACTCATTCACCCACTCAGCAACCCCTCTACCCACCCATCTACAGACCATCCATCCATCCATCCATCCGTCCACCCACTCATTCACCAGTCCATCTGACCTTAGCACTTCTCAGTCCAAGGCACTGGTATTTTAATAATAAGCAACCCTGACTTGGTCCCTATCCTCAAAGAGTTCCCTAAGTCCAAATGATGAGACATATTTTTAAGCAATTACAACAGAGTGTAATGAATGCTCCAAGGAGGAAGCTTAGGAAGCTGTGGAAACCCTTAGTAGGAGTCGCTGACTCAGCTTGCAGTTAGGGGAGTGCCGGGGAGGGTCTCCCCAAGGAAGGAATGTGTAAGTGCCACAGTTTGGGTGCGGTGAGGGGGAAGAGGGGCTTGGAGAGAACTGCATGGTCAAGAATGGACAGGAGAGCACAGCAAAGCGACGTTCAGCATGGTCAGCACCGAGCAGGTAACGTGGGGGAGGGAAGTGGCCAGATAACCCGGGGGACAGGGGCTTTGTAGTCATGGCAGAGTCTGAGCGTCATACGGTGGGAGCAGGGCAGAGAGCCACGTGTGTTCGTCCTGCAGTCGTGTCTGACTCTTTGTGGCCCCACAAAGACTGTAGCCCACCAGATTCCTCTGTCCACGGAACTCTCCAGGCAAGAATACTGGGGTGGGCTGCCATGCCCTCCTCCAGGGAATCTTCCCGACCCAGGGATCTAACCCAGGTCTCCCACATTGCAGACAGATGCTCTACCATCTGAGCCACCATGGGCTGTTGGGCTCAGATTTGCATCCCGGATAGACCCCTGGGAGCAGGGCTGGATGAAGGAGGCAGGCAGGAGCCTGCCGACGGGGTCTCAGGCTGCCCGGTGTCGGTGGGGGTGACAGGACTGCAATGGCTGGCCGGGGCGGGGGTGGTGGTGACTCTCACTCACTGCCTCGCAGCCCTCGTTGTGCTTAGCAGGCCTGCCTGCCCTCCTCTAAGCCCAGCTGGCTGGACCCCGGCTGGGATCTGATGGGGGCTGCGGAGCTCACGCTTCGTCACTTTGCTCATATTAGGTGGTGGTTGTGGATCCAGGGGTTTGAAGGACTGAGCCTCTGCAAGTCCTGGGGAGGAGGATCCCCGTCCAGGGAAGGGTCCAGGACCCACAGGGAACAGTCCTTCTCCCAGTGGCCGTCCCCTCCTCACCCCTGCACATCACCCTGCACATCACCCTGCACATCAATCACCCTGTTCTGGCAACGTCTCTTATTCTACCACCCTGGGAAGAGGCAGGGATCCTATCTCACCGACGAGGAAATGGAGGCACAGTGAAGCCAAGTGACTTGCCCCAAGGTACACATGGAGAAAGCAGCCTCTCTGGGGCTTGAACACACCTCGCTGAGTCCCCACCCTTTCAACTTTAAAGTGTGTGTTAGTCGTTCAGTCGTGTCCGACTCTGTGTGACCCCATGGACTGTATAGCCCACCAGGCTCCTCTGTCCATGCAATTCTCCAGGCAAGAATACTGGAGTGGGTAGCCGTTCCCTTCTCTAGGGGATCTTCCCCACCCAGGGACTGAACCTGGGTCTCTGGCATTGGAGGCAGATTCTTTACCGCCTGAGCCACCGGGGAAGCCCATCTTTGATAGCACTTCCTTGATATCCATCCTCTTAAAAAAAACAAAAACGCTACAAAGAACAATGCATGCCTACATTTCCGCATCTATGTCCACACTGAGCAGCAGAAAAAACAGAACCAATCACACAGCCTACGAAGCCCTAGGGCCTCAGCGTGAATCCTGCTCCTCTCCTTACTAGGAAAGCTGTGTGACCTTGGGAAGTTACCCAGGGTCTCTGTGGCTCTGTATTTCCTTCTGCCAGATGAGCTAATGAAAGTGACTACCAGGCGAGATGTTGCGATGGACCAGTGGGTTGACTTGTATAAACGTAAAGTGTTTAATAACGGTAAACATTCATCGAGTGCAGGGCATGTACCAGGCACTGTCCTTACACTTTACACATATTTACTAATTTAAATCTCACAAGAGCCTTGTGGGCCTTCACTATTGTGCCTATTTTACAGATGAGGAAACTGAGGCCCAGAGAGGTAGATCCCACTGCCCTTGGGCACACAGACAGGGAGTACAGAGGCTGAGCCCTGAAGTCGTGCTCTGGTTGGTGCTCCTCCAGGGACAGTCATGTTCTGTAATTATTGGACACAGTGGTTATAGCCACCACCGCCGTCACCCAGCATAGACTCAACCTCCAGCCTGCTGCCGGGCCCCAGGGAAGCTGGCTCAAGAGAAGGGACAAACGTGAGTCGGGAAGGTCCTTCCTCCCCTTCATCTCGTCTGAGTGGACAACCTGAGACTGAGAAGTCAGGCTGGCAGGCACGTGGGGCGAGAGGGAGCAGGAGAAGGAGCACGGACGACGGCCTGCTCCCCGGCGCGGCCCACACCACCTCCTCCTGCACCACATTCTCCCTGCACTTCTGATGCCTACCATTCACGGCAATTCCGTCTCAAGATGGGGAGAGCCCTCTCCGGGGTGTGTGGGCTCTGGGATCACCCACACTTCTTCACTGCAGTTAGAAGATGCCAGTCCCGCTGGGACCTCAGGAGACAGCTGCCTTCTGGAACTTTCCGGACACTTTGCATAAACAAATGGCTTTATTGCTTTCCCCCACTTGATTATAGAAGTGATAGATGTCCATTGTAAATAGCTCAGAAAAGAAGTTTTTAAAACCATACAAAAAGTTTTAACCGTCTACCCATAACACCACACTGAGAGAGACTGTGTATAGAAAAGAAGGTAGAGGCTGTGGGCTCTGGAGTTGGGCAGTCTTGACCTTGATGAGAAAATTAATTTCTTCTGCCTCAGTGGTCCCATCTGCAGAATAGGAATCATAAACGTGGCCACCTCAGGGGTTGTTATGAGGAAGAATGAGATCAATGTATGTCCTCCACTGCCCTGCTAAACAAATTTAGCCAGTATTGCTGTGTACACTGGGAACCTTTACGGAGATTTTCTTCCAGGAAGAAAATACAGTTCAAAACAACCCAACCCAGTCCAATCCAATTCGAATGACACCATGTACATGTAATTTTGCATCCTGTCTATTTTTACTCATCATTCAATTTTGGACACTTACAGAAAAACGACATTGACCTTTCGTTTACCACGTTGCTTATAACGGCTGGGTCACGTTTCGTGACTGGGCATGCCGTCACTTGTCACACCCACCCGACTGCTGGACTTAGAGGTGAAGTCTTTTCTTTTGTTGTTATTATACATAATAATGTAGTGGGAAAACTTTAAAACAAACTCTGTCCAGAATTTCTGAGTATTTTCTAAGAGATTCCTAGAAATGGAATTGCTGAGTCAAAAGGAATAAGTATTCTGGCTATGTTAGCAAATCATGTCCAGACAGTTTTTAAAAATCAGTTTGGGTATCTGTGCTGCATCTACAAATGTGTTTATTTCCCTGCATCCTTACTGGTACTGCCATTTACGATTTTTTTTTAAGTTTTGTAGATTTAATGGGTGAGGAAGAGTCCCTCCAGTTGCATTCTTAGTTACTAGGTGAAAAGATGAGTATCTTGGTATTTAATGTTGGGTGTTTGGTAGCTGACAGAGCAAGTGTCTCATCTCTCTTCACTCTGGTCCCTTACCTGTAAATTGGGGACAATGTCCACTTCATAGGGTTGTTGTGAAGATAAGATGAGTTAATGCATATCAACCTGCTAGAGCTCATCCTGATAAATGTCAAATCGACCTCATAAATCATCACTATCTTTGGTTGCTATTCTGTCAAATTGCGCAGGCATGCTCCAGGGCCTGTCTGCTAAAGGAAAGAGCCCTGTGCAGGTCCATGTGCTGTCTGTTCCTCGGTTTCTGAATCTGTCAGGTGTGGCTGAGAACACCTTGCCTTGAAGAAATCAGTGAGGGTTTCCTTCTCAGAGGCCTGGGCACATGTAAGGGTTTACTGCCTCTCTTCCAGTTTGATGAGACGTAGATTCCAAAAAGAGGTGCTTACACTCCAGGCAGTCTGCCTAGAAGGGCACCAAAGCCAACACTTGAAAGGGGAGTTAGAGTTAGCCAGTTGGACACGAGGAGGAGGGGGCCCCAGGCAGAGCAAGCAGCAGGTACAAAAGCAGAAGTTTAGAAGAGTCTCAGGGCTGGGGGGCGGAGAAGGAGATGGCGCCCCGCTCCAGTACTCTTGCCTGGAAAATCCCATGGACGGAGGAGCCTGGTGGGCTGCAGTTCATGGGGTCGCGAAGCGTCAGACACGACTGAGCAACTTCACTTTCACTTTTCACTTTAATGCATTGGAGAAGGAAACGGCAACCCACCCCAGTGTTCTTGCCTGGAGAATCCCAGGGACGGGGAGCCTGGTGGCTGCCGTCTATGGGGTCGGACAGAGTCGAACACGACTGAAGTGAGTTAACAGCAGCAGCAGCAGGGGTGGGTACATGAAGGTGAGAGAGAGGGTGGGAGCCTGTAAGTGCCTTTGTGACTAGACATTTGATCGTTTCGGACTTGGGCTGTTACAAATAGCATGTCTATAAAAGTTATTCTATAAACACTTGGTGTCCACGAGCAAGCATTTCTACTCTACCTAGGATAAAACTGGTTGGGTCATAGAGTATGCGTAACATTCAGTTTTAGCTGATACTTAGGCTTCATTTTTTTTCAAACATTACTATGAAAAATTTCAAACATATAGAAAAGTTGAAAGAACAGTACAGTGAGCACCTTTATACCATCATGACTCTATCATTAACGTTTTATTACACTTGTTCTGGCATCACGGCCCCTCCACTAGCTGGCACACTAGGCTTGATGCACACAGGCAAAGTCATGCTCAAAATTCTCCAAGCCAGGAGCGACAGTGCGTGAACCGAGAACTGCCAGGTGTTCAAGCTGGATTTAGAAAAGGCTGAGGAACCAGAGATCAAATTGCCAACATCCGCTGGATCATAGAAAAAGCAAGAGAGTTCCAGAAACACAGCTACTTCTGCTTCATTGACTATGCTAAAGCCTTTGACTGCATGGATCACAACAAACTGTGGAAAATTCCTCAAGAGATGGGAACACCAGACCAACTTACCTATCTCCTGAGAAATTTGTATGCCGGTCAAGAAACAGCAGTTAGAACCAGACATGGAACAACAGACTGGTTCCAAATTGGGAAAGGAGTACGTCAAGGCTGTATATTGTCACCCTGCTTATTTAACTTATATGCAGAGTACATCATGCAAAATACCAGGCTGGAAGAAGCACAAGCTGGAATCCAGATTGCTGGGAGAAATATCAATAACCTCAGATATGCAGATGACACCATCCTTATAGCAGAAAGTGAAGAGGAATTAAAGAGCCTCTTGATGAAAGTGAAAGAGGAAAGCCAAAAAACTGGCTTAAAACTCAACATTCAAAAAACGAAGATCATTGCATCCGGTCCCATCACTTCATGGCAAATGGATGGGGAAACAATGGAAACAGTGACTGACTTTATTTTTTGGGGCTCCAAAATCACTGCAGATGGTGACTGCAGCCATGAAATTAGAAGAATTTCATGGAAGAAATTCTTGGAAGAAAAGCTCCTTGGAAGAAAAGCTATGGCCGACCTAGACAGCATATTAAAAAGCAGAGGCATGACTTTGCTGACAAAGGTCCATCTAGTCAAAGCTATGGTTTTTCCAGTGGTCATATATGGATGTGAGAGTTGGACTATAAAAGAAACCTGAGCGCTGAAAAATTGATGCTTTTTGAACTGTGGTGTTCGAGAAGACTCTTGAGAGTCCTTGGACAGCAAGGAGATCAAACTCGTCAATTCTAAAGGAAATTTGTCTTGGATATTCATTGGAAGGACTGATACTAAAGCTGAAACTCCAATACTTTGGCCACCTGATGCGAAGAGCTGACTCACTGGAGAAGACTCTGATGATGGGAAAGATTGAAGGCAGGAGGAGAAGGGGATGACAGAGGATGAGATAGTTGGATGGCATCACCGATGCAATGGACATGAGTTTGAGCAAGTTCCGGGAGTTGGTGATGGACAGGGAAGCCTGGTGTGCTGCAGTCCACGGGGTGGCAAAGAGCTGGACACGACTGAGCGACTGAACTGAACACTTGTTTTATCATGTCTCCATCAATCCATCCATCTCCCACCCATTCACCCATCCTTTTTTTCCCCTCTGTGTCTATTTTCAAGTACCAAAAAACTCCTCCCCCGCCCCCACTGCCCAGCTCCTCACCCCTCACTGGCCATAACTGCTTTCCCGCCCATGAGTCTCCCAATCACTTCCCAGGAGAATAGAATCACATAATTGACACAGACCAATCAACATTTCCCATCTGGAGCTGGGGCAGAGCCCCACTTCTGTATGCTGAGGCTGCCTGCTGACACCTGAGTAGGATCAGGGTTCGGTTCTGAGGAAGAACCGGGGAGATGGCTGTTGGCTCCCTATCTCCAGACGCCACCTTGGTAGACAGAAAAACGGGCTGTGTGAAGGCCGAGCATCCTCCGAGGCCAGGAGCGTCCCATAGGGACGAGAGCCAGGCGCCTCCTGTCGGCGTCTTGCCTCACGGGCTCCTGGTTGTGACCCCCTTGGGTCCTGGCGGGCCTTGGGGGCCCAGAAAGAAGGGGATAGGTCTGGGGGAAGCAGGGAGACTTGGCCTAGCTGAGCTGGTGCTGAGCACCCATCAGGGACCTCCCACCCCTAGGTTCTGTTGACTTAAAAAAACACACAACCTGAAAGTTGAGAATTCTGTTTCATTTGCAACATGAGGACTTAAACCCAAGATACATACAGTCTCTCAGACACCTCTCAGGGACTCTTTCAAAGACCAAGTGAGAAGTCAGGCTATACAGAAGTTGAAAAGCAGGTAGTTAAATATCAAAAGATTAGTGCTAATTAAAGAAAACCAGACATCTCAAGTTAATGGATTCAGTGTTTTTCTATGCCTGCCAATGCAGGAGACCTAAGAGACATAAAGGTTCGATTTCTGGATCGGAAAGATCCCCTGGAGAAGAATATGGCAACCCACTCCAGTATTCTTACCTGGAGAATCCCATGGACAGAGGAGCCTGCCGGGCTACAGTCCATAGGGTTGCACAGAGTCGGACACGACTGAAGCGACTGAGCTCGCACGCGTGCATGCGTGGGAGAATGCACCTCTGGGCTTACTGGGATTTGATGTGCGCCTTAACTACCTAGACCCAGCATCCTGTTTTCTCAACCCCGAATCTCAGGGTGCAACATCAGGGGGCTACAGTGGCTCAAGGTCTGATGGCGGCAGCACTCTCTGTTTATTGAAATAGCAGGCTGACATTCCTTGTTCACAGTTCCAGCCCTGGCGTGCTTGTGCCAACTTCAAAGAGGCAGGTCTAAGTTTAGAAGCCTGCCCCCGCCAGCTCAGAACTATGCCTGGCACGTAGAAAGTGCTCAGTAAATATTGGCATTACATCTGGCTTTGGGCAGATTACTCATCTTCCCCAGGTCTCAGGTTCCTCATCACAGAAATGGAAAGGTAAAGAAAAAAGATTGGAGGATAGTTGCTTTCTGGCGTGTGTGCTTTATGGTCTTTATGGTGAACAGCGAGATGAATCAGCTCTCTGTTTACACGTATCCCTTCCTTCTCGGATTTCCTTTCCATTTACATCACCACAGGGCAGTGAGCCGGGTTCCCTGTGCTCTGCAGTGGGTTCTCGCTGGTTATCTAGTTCATAGATGGTATCAATGGTGTGTATATGTCAGCCCCTATCTCCAGATTCAGTCCACTTCACTTTCCCAAACCCAATCCAGGGAATGAGCACCCCTGATTTCAGGACATTAAGTTCGTCGTTAGTGCTGTAGAAGTATTTCTTGTTCATTGGCTCAGTCGTGTCCAGCTCTTTGCCATCCCATGGACTGAAGCCCTCCAGGCTTCCCTGTCCTTCACTATCTCTTTGAGTTTTCTCAGACTCATGTCCATTGAGTCAATGATGCCATCCAACCAGCTCATCCTCTGTCTCCCCCTTCTCCCCCTGCCCTCAATCTTTCCCACCATCAGGGCCTTTCCAATGAGTCAGCTCTTCGTATCAGGTGGTCAGATTATTGGAGCTTCAGCTTCAGCATCAGTCCTTTCAAAGAACATTCAGGGTTGATTTTCTAGGATTGAATGGGTTGATCTCCTTGCTGTCCAAGGGACTCTCAAGTGTCTCCTCCAGCACCACAGTTCAAAAGCATCAATTCTTTGGCAGTCAGCCTTCTTTAGGGTCCAACTCTCACATCCATACAGGACTACTGGAAAAACCATAGCTTTGTATCTATATGGACCTTTGTTGGCAAAGTGATGTCTCAGCTTTTTAATGTGCTGTCTAGGTTTGTCATAGCTCTTCTTCCAAGGAACAAGCGTCTCTTAATTTCATGGCTTCAGTCACCACCCACAGTGATCTTGGAGCCCAAGAAAACAGTCTGTCACTGTTTCCATTTGTCTCCCACCTATTTGCCAGGAAGTGAACAGCAAGCCATTGGGGGAGTATTATTCTTGAAGTGAGGGTTGGAGGGAAGAGGAAAGAAAGTGCGTGCTTATTTTCAGGTCTCTGGTATCCCAAGTCCCTTCTTCCCACTGGACCTGCTTAGAAACCATCTGCTGCCAGGAGAATCAACCCCCCATCCCACCTGGGTGTGCACCCAACTCTGTCAAAGTGGCATTCTCTGCTTGCATACCCCCTAGGGATGGGGAGCTCACTCACTACCAAGAAAGCTTGTTCTACTGTTGGAGAGCCCTGACCAGGAGAATGTGCTTCCCCAGCTGGAGTCCATCTCCCATCCACCCCTGGTACACATACCTTTGACCCCTCTGGGGTCACAGAACACTCTGACCTTCTACTTTATTTGCTTATTCATTTATCCAATAAAATTTTTTTACGGAAAATCTCTTCATTTTTCTAAGCATTATTTTTTCATCCATCACGTGGAAGTAATCAGGCCTGTTGTCACCAGCAAAACCCATAAACAATTCTTAGGGAATATAAATGGAATGTGGGTGATAAAAATGTCTGTTCTCTTTTATAGTTTTCCTTTGCCCTTGGTCTAGTTTCATTCTCTCACAGGTGCCACAGGCAGAGGTTTTACATCCAGTTCTTCAGACCAGAGTTCCTGGGGTGGCAGGAACTCTGCACCCAACAATTCTGCCCATGACACCACAATTCAAGACAGGATGGCAGGCCGTGTGCAGAGATGCTGTGCTCAGCACTCAGATCTGAATCCTTGAGCGGCATAGCTGTGTCCCACCAGTAAGAACTCCGCCTTCTCCCTGCCGAGGAGAACAAGGAATTCTTGCGTTTGAGTGGCAGGACCCAAACACACAACAAAAAAACAATACTGCTGAAGAGTCCTGCCCCAAGGGTTCCAAAAGCCCCCTACCATCTTTGGAGAAACTTAAGCTAAAGACCTAAAAGATATACTTTGAGGAAATACTACAACCATTCTGAAATACCTAGCCAATAAAGGATATAAGGTGTCCAGGAAAAATGGCTCAAATGTCACAAACGAGGGTGATTTACCCAGGCTTCATTCTCACAGAAGGTCAGAGAAGCCGTCTCAGGAAAGGCAAGAAACCATTTACAGCCTCACCCCCTCTAAGAGTGGAATACAGCTCAAGGCTTTCCTGGGGATGGCTGGGTTTTGTAGCATCTGGATCCCTGAGTGAGTGAGTGAGTGAGTGAAATCGCTCAGTCGTGTCTGACTCTTTGCGACCCCATGGACTGTAGCCCACCAGGCTCCTCAGTCCATGGCATTTTCCAGGCAAGAGTACTGGAGTGGGTTGCCATTTCCTTTTCCAGGGGATCTTCCCCACCCAGGGATTGAACCTGGGTCTCCCGCACTGCAGGCAGACGCTTTACCGTCTGAGCCACAAGGGAAGCCCACATCTGGATCCCTACTATGGTTTAATAGCTAGGCCTCTATGTGAAAAGTTGAAAGGAAAGGATAATGACCCTTCTGAATGGAATTTAGGATACAAAGCCTAAAGGATTTAGGATACAAAGGCCTTTTAAGAATTGTTAAAGCAATTATGTTTGAGTTTGGCTCTGTCCCTCTCAGATTAACTAAACCCTTTGACCTCTGGGGGCTTCCCCGGTGGTTCAGACAGTAAAGAATTTGCCTGCAGTGTGGGAGACCTGGGTTTGATCCCTGGGTTGGTAAGGTCCCCTGGAGAAAGAATGGCAACCCACTCCAGTATTCTTGCCTGGGGATCCATGGGCTTGCGAAGAGTCGGACACGACTGTCTGACTAGAACCTTTACTTTCATGAGAGAAGGGGGATTGCCCCCTCAAACATTAACTCAAAAACTGGGACCCCTTGCTCAGCTGATTGCTTATTTCTCTAAACAATCAGATCAAACCACCAAGGGGTGGCCACTTCACCTGTGGACTGTACAAGTTACCACAACCCTGGAAAAGGAGGCTTTAGTTAAAAGTTAACATCTGGTCAGTCAGTCACTAAATAGACCCCACACCAAGTTCAGGCTTAGTTAGTTCTAAGGAAACAGAATGGCTATCCCCCAGAAGGTCAAGTCAAGTTCAGGCTATATTTTTAGACAACCCAGAGGCTACCTCAAAACCCTGACACACCCTGAATCCTGCCACCCTGCTCCCCACAGAAATGGGGACCCTGGAGCATGTCTGTACAGAAACCATAGACAAACTATGCTAAACTTTATGACTGACTGCTCTGATCTCCTTGCTGTCCAAGGGACTTCCAAGCAGGATAAATCTCAGCCTTAGAGTGGTTTCACACCTTATTGAGAGATATTGGGAATCTTGACTTTTAAAGCTAGCATCATGGGGTTAATTGGATTGATGCTTTTTTTTTTTCCTGATTGAGATATAAATCACATACCATAAAATTTACTCATTTAAAATATACAATTCAAATTTTGGGGGTATACTTACATGGTAAGTATGCAACCCCAAATCTAAGAAGTCAGCCTCTCCCAAACCCCAAAGAGTAATGGTTCACAGATGGGAGCAGTTTTATGAGAGAGGGGAAAAGGTGAAAAGGTGGGTGGGGTATGCAGTGACCGCCCAGACCGAAGTCACAGAAGCAAGAAGCCTACCCCAGGGATTGTGCTCAAAAGGCCATGCTGACAGCTTTCATCTGAGCCTCAGAAGCTTGGGGAAGGGAAAGTCTTAAATCTCTACAGATTTCCAGTATGTATATACCATCCTGTACACACACACACACACACACACACACACACACACACACACGGCTATTTGTAAGGAAAGAGGTATGCTTACTGCAGAATATAAACAGTAAAACCTCGCTTACGCCTATTGAAGCTCTCAAACTAGTACAGCTTCCAAAAATCAGGTGGCAGCGATCCATTGAGGGAGTCACCACCAGGGAGACGCAGAATTAATAAAACGAAACGGCAAGGTGGACGCAGCTGCCAAAGGGACGCCCTGGAGCCAGAAGCCTGGCAACCACCCCTCACACCTCAAAGGCCAGATCCATCCAATTCCTCCCCAGTGACACAAAGGAAGAACTAGACAAAGCCCCAAAGCGGGCTTCAACAGAGATCTGGGGTGTCTAGTGAGTGAACACGGGCAATACCTCTTTCCCCAAACTGTGGCTCATTAAGCCACGAAGGAGGGTCAGCAAGGAGCTCACCGTGTGAGGCAAACCCCACATCACTGGTTTGTTGTCTGTGTGTGTGTGTG
Organism: Bos indicus x Bos taurus; assembly: GCF_003369695.1. Lineage (NCBI taxonomy): Eukaryota > Metazoa > Chordata > Mammalia > Artiodactyla > Bovidae > Bos > Bos indicus x Bos taurus. The sequence goes on from NC_040097.1 coordinate 5,684,757, forward strand.
CTACGTCGCTCAGACGTGTCCAGCTCCTTGCGACCCCACGGACTGCAGCCTGCCAGGCTCCTCTGGTTATGGGATTTTCCAGGCAAGGATACTGGTGTGGGTTGCCTCCAGTAAGTACATACTTACATGGTAAGTATGTAGCCCCAAATCTAAGACGTCAGCCTCTCCCAAACCCCAAAGAGTAATGGTTCACAGATGGGAGCAGTTTTATGAGAGAGGGGAAAAGGTGAAAAGGATGAACTTTCCGTCCCACTGGAACAAACCCACTGGAGTGGGTTCATCCTCCAGGGGATCTTCCTGACCCAGAGATGGAACCTAAGTCTCCTGCACTGTGGGTGGATTCTTTCTTTACCACTGCTCCACAGGGGCTGAATTGATTAGCTGAGGATGTGGTAACTTTCGTCATGAAAAGTAATAACCCTAACACAAAACCCACCAGAGGCCCACAGATAAGGCCCATTCAAACCTGAGGGATTTATCCTAGGGATAAGTGCATCTAAAATCCTGGCAAACCCGTGGCTGCCAAGTCCGGCTCACCCCTAAGGGGACGGGCCCCCCTGGGCGACCCTAACCATCCACCCGACCGGAAGTCACAGGGACCCCTCCATGCATGCCTCACACTCAAGGGAAGAGAACCCCAAGCCCTCACCTCCGTAGGGACAAGCTGGGGCAGCGACCCCTTGACTACCTGTGGGAACCTCTCTCTTACCTGAAGCTTCTCTTCCGTAAAACCACCACCAAAGCATGACCGGGGAGATTCAGCCCCAGCAGGGCCTGGACGCCAGGGCCCTCTCGTCCGGACCCACAGGCCGAGGACCCAGAGACCTGCGTTCACAGCAAACACTTAACGGGTGACCACTATTCTCCTGCTAATATTCGGGCCTTTTGGAACTTTACACTGTCTGGTGTTGTCTCCAAAAGGTTAGACAAACGGGGGTGGCTCAGGGAGGCGAACAATCAGGGCCTAGGCCCAGGGGACAACCAGATATACATAAAGGCGGCCGGGGAGCATTCCGCCCCTCCAGGGGCTCTGACGACACCCCACACCCACAAGGAGCAGTCACAGAAGGCGGTCTAGCGCCCCTCAGCGCCCCTCGACAGTGAGGGGCAGGATATGGAGCAGGGATGCGTCACCAGCAAAGCCCGTTAACAACCGCCAGGAAATGCAAGTAGAATCTGGGTAATAAAATCAAGTCTAACCTTTAGTTTTCCTGTGTGTGCAGTCTAGCTTCACTGGCTCAGAGGATGCCGCACCCGGAGGCTCTGTACCGTGTGGCTTCACACCCGGGGCTCTGCATTCTTAGAACCACACAACTTTAGAACCAAATTCCTGCTTCAAAATGCCATGGGGCCAACGCCTCAGCTGGCTTTGCCAGCCGTGTGCAGAAGCGAGCCAAGATCACTATAAGGCAACCGCGCCCATGGCCTGTCTGCACAAGCAAGCGTGTGCTCTAGAGCACCTTCACATCTCTCCATTCTTTGCTGGAAGCAATCAGCGTTCTCCTAATTCTGAACCAAACTCACCCTTGTTTTATTAACTTGAACAGCACCAGGCAGGAGAAACTTTTTAGGGAACCCAAGCGAAATGGTCAGGTTGGTACCACCACCTTACAGGTTTGTGGGTACTGAGAGAGGTTAGGCACGTGTGCATGCTCAATTGCTTCAATCGTGTCCGACCCTGCGTGACCCCATGCACTGTAGCCCACCAGGCTCCTCTGTCCATGGGATTCTCCAGGCAAGAACAGTGGAGTGGGCTGCCATGCCCTCCTCCAGGGGATCAAACTCACATCTCTTATGTCTCCTGCATCAGTAGGCAGGCTCTTTACCTCTACCACCGCCTGGGAAGCCCCAGGGGTTAAGCAGGATTTGGTTATTAATAGCTAGGGTGTATCATGAAATGCTGAAATTAAACGCGCAACTCTTTCGAGCACCGACCTGTGATAAGTTTTGTGCCAGTCCTGGCTGCCTAAAGACCCATGAGACACAGCCACTCCCTTCCAGCTACAGTGGGAGAGCCTGAGTGAGCAGAAAGGGGCCGACTTTGCTCGGCAGCTCTGACAGCAAGGGCTGTCACACACACATGCAGCCTGGACGTGTGAGCCTGTTAGCAACCAAGGAGGTGACTTCTGGGCTGAGACTTGAAGGAGGGGCTTTCCAGAAGAAAAGGGACAGTGACGGGGGTAGGAGCGTGAGAGTGAGGAGTGGTCCTGGTACAAACCAAAGTCTGTGTGCATCTCTCCACCCCTCCCCACTGCAGGAACTCCCATCCCCACAGCTGCATACAGCTCTCATCAAATGAAGGTGACACCCAGGTCTTCCTCGATTGTTTAAATAACTTCACTTAGAAGTTGCAAAACTAGTATAATTTCTGTACAACCTTCCCCCAGACTTCTCAGGGGGTCTTTCTCCACGTGTGCCTGTTCCCTCACCTCTTTCCCACTCGACACACACACAACACACATATGCACATACCACATACGTGTAAGTTATTCTTTGTCCTCAATCATTGGAGAATAAATCGTAGACAAAGTATTCCTTCACTCCTGAGTATTTCAGCATGTTTCCTAAAAGCAAGGATATTCTTGTATGTATCCACAAAGCAAATCAAAATCAGGAAATTAAGATTGACACAATATTATTATCTAACCGTATTAAAATTTTTAATTATGAAAATTTGACCTAGTGTCCCACTAATGCCCTTTATAACAAAAGGATAAAATTTTTTTTTCCTCTGGCCCAGTGTCTAATTCGGGAGGAGGCATTGCGTTCAGTAGTCATGTTTCCTTAATCTGAAAAATTCCTCCATTTTGCCCTCTATGACCTTGACATTTTTGAAGAGAACAGGCCAGTTGGCTTATAAAACGCCCCTGAATTTGCGTTCTTGGGTTCTTCTACACAGTGTTTCTCAGTGTGGCTGGCAGCCAACTTTCTCCACGAGAAAGGCTGAGCATTAATGTACTAGGCCCGCTCCTGCTGCTGCTGCTGCCTCTTCTCATTAGTGACTATCCCATCTCGCTAGCGACTATCCTCTGAGCTCCCAACTCTCCTAGATCCTCACTCCCTTAGTTCTCCCACAACTGTAAAAGGCTTGTTCCTATAATAAATCCCTTATCCCCTACCACTCGGAGCACTTCTGCTTCCCAGACGAACCCTGACGGACAGACAGACTTAAAAGCGGCAGCAGGACAAAAGCTGGTGAATCTGGGTGATCGTTGGATCATCCTAACACTTCTCTGTAGAATTCAAATTTTCAACACAATTTTAAAATGGAATATTTTGAGGAATGAGTCACAAGAGAATGAGTGCTGTTAACCAAGTGTGCTCCTTTTATCCTAGCTTCAGACCTTGATTTAGTTGACCACCTTATAGTTTTATAACAGTGAAAGCACCTCCCTTATGTGGCTTAGAAGCATTCCAAGAGTCTGGGGGAAGTCCAGCTCCATGCCCCTCGATTTTGAGCCCAAATCTCTCTCTGTTGGGGAAAAATATTTTAATGTTTTTTGTGTGTGTCTATCATTGTTCTGATGAAAGAGGTTATTGTGTCCCCATCCCCAAGAATTGAAGGTCTAACGTTGTATATCATAGAACCTTTATTATTTTTTCCTCTATATTCTTAGAAACGTACATAACGCCCGTGCTCTAGTTATAACACCATTTATAGACATTTAAAATGCATCTTCATTTATAAATATTTTACATTTGGTCCATAGAACAGATCATTTTACTAAATACTGTAATTTTTTTTAAAACAGGCTCTGTATATAGTTTGAATATGTATATATTACATATATTTTTTAATATAGAGATAGATTTACTTGGTGTTCTGAGAATAAACCCTTATTGCAAAAAAAAAAAAGCATATATGATAATACAGTATCTTTCCCTCCCCGGGGTAAACACTAAAAAAAGTTACACGTATTCACAGCTCTCACAGTAATTGTACGACATGTAATATTGTGCTATATACGTAGGTTTGGATGGAAATCAGTTAAGGGATTTCTTGCCAAACATCTCACTTAGATTTGCTTACAAACATTATTAAATACGCTGCATTTGTCTTTGAAAGACTTGTTCTTAGTTTCAGAATGAAGAACAAAGAGAAAGTTAGAAGTCTTCCTGCCCTTATTTTAAAGGAATTCACGCCAAGGCTGAGGGGGTGGGACCATGAGACACAGAGAAGGGTTCCTTTTGTTCTAAACCCTATAATTCAACAATACATATGCATTTTGATCCTGGATTCACCAGGTGGCATCTGGGACGCCTTAGTGATGAGACTATTTTACAGATGACTTCAGGAAAAGCTTGTGGATTTCCTACACAATATCAAATGAGACCCTAGGTACCACATGTGAGGATGAATGTACGTATGTGAGCATTTCTATGCATACACGAACTTTTTTTCTACAAGAATGTGCTTAATATTCTGAGGGTAATAGCTTATTGCAAGAACTGGTATGCTGGTCACTTCTGGATGAGGATGACAGATTTTAAAAAACCCACAGTCACAGTTAATTACCATAGTTATTAAGGATTAGTTGTAAAACACAGCTCGTGAGTTTAACTAGCTAAGGAGAACAGGGCACGACGTACGACTTGCTACATGGGAACCCATGTTCCCAGCAGATGAGAAACTGTTGAGTTGCTGGAGCTTGCAAGAAACTGTCTTCACTGGGTCTGCTACCACCACCTCCACCATCACCACTGTGGAGCCCAGTTCTGGAAAAGAACACACACTACCTCCCGATGAAGCGGTTTTAATCTCGGAAGCACTTGGGGAGGGGGTCTGGATTAACACCAGCCCCTTGGTTACTGGGCTGGTGGATTTTAGTGGCAGCGAGGAGATGCCCACTGGGGAATTTCAGAGGAGGGGAGAGGGCCGCAGGCGTGACTGGGGTGGCTGTAAAGGGGTAAGACGGTTCAAGAAGGAGACAGTTCAGACCACTGGATCCACTTTGCAGTCAAGCACAGGGCCTCACCTTCATTTCCCATGGACGGTTCTGTGCTCTGCAAAGCAGGCTGGCCTAAGAAAAGGGCTCCTGGTTAGGGAACTTCCCCGGCAGGATCAGAGCCCCTCCACCACCAATGGTGGTTAAAAAAATCAATTGTGCTTTGAAGCAGTTTTCCGAGGAGCAAGGGGTTTGTTGGGCCAGGCGCCCTCAGAACGGCCTGGCGAAGAGTGTGGAAGGGGGTGGGTTGGGGGTGAGTGGGAAAGTAGGAAATTTAGTGCAGAGATGCCCGTTCAGTTGGGTGGAAGGGGAACAGGTTACTGGATTGACTGCTTGAGAAGGCAGCTCTGGGAATACTGACGGACCTGCGGGGGTGGGCGGGGGGTATCAAGCTGCCTCGGGAAGGAGAAAAACAACACGCCAAGTGCTGGCTCCCTGCTCTTATTAAAGGTGAGCTCGCCCTGGAAATGTCCATTATACAGAAAATACCCTTCTCACGCGCACAGAGCAGCATTCCCGGCAGAACCCAACTCCTGCCAAGCCGGAGATAACAGTCATGGGTTTCGGCAGTAAGAGAACAGTCGGGAATTAAAACTAAAAGCCAGGAGCGCACGGCCTCGCCGCGTCTCCCTGGCCTGTGGGGTAGTAAAAAAGATCTATTACAGCGGCCGTGTGGCCGATGCTGACGGGGGAGCGGGGAGGCCGGGTGATAAAGGTCACCAGCCCGCGAGCATCTACTCCTCCCACAGCGGGAGCCCCTCACCCCCGGGGGTGTGACTGTCCCCACCTCCCTCTCTTTGCCTGGTGATGGTGTCTGGACTCGCCACTCGAGGTAGGTTGAGATAGACGGTATCTTCAGACTTCAAGTGGTGGTCACGTGCAGCCGGGGCGGGGGGTGAGAGCGTGGGTGGGCGACCCTAGATGTAGGCCTCCTTGCTGGCTGAGCCGCTGGCCTGGGACTGCTCCGGACCGTTCTCTGGGCGCACAATGTCTTCACTCGGCTGGATCATAACCTGGATCCGCTGTGGGCGGCAGAGGGATTCGCGCTAGGATGGCGGGAGGCTGGCTTCTCGTTGGCCCACCCACTTTCCAGGTCCCTCCCGTCTGCTGGCCTGCAAGGCTGGGGCTCCCAGCCCCCTCCTGCGCCTCTGCTGAGGCTCCCGGGACCACGCCCACCTCTTTTCACGTGGGTCATTGTAGCAACTCCCCCGCCGCTGCCCGACCCCCTCTATTTCCCCTCTACTTCCGTTTTTACCCCCGCACCCTTTTCATTCTATTCTAGACACCTCAGTCGGAGGGATTAGTGAAAAGAGAAGTCAGATCACGTCCCTCCGGACCCAACAGTGGCTCCCATTTCACCAAAGTCCTGCAAGGCCCCACAGGACCCGGCCCCCCCATCCCCGCCCCGACCCCTTCACTGCAGACCTCACTGTTCTCCTTCACGCCCTGGCTTCCTCCACTCTAGCCAGGCAAGCCTCCTCACAGGCACCAGGCAAGGGCCCCTGCTGTCCCCGCTGACTGGTACATCCTTCCTTTCAGCCGGTGACACAGCTTGACCTCTGTCTCCTGAGGTCTCGGCTCACTGTTATTTCCCCAGGGAGCCCTTGCCCAGCACCCTCTAAACCCCCTTTCTCCATACTGCTCATCCCCATCAAGCGTGACTTTATTTGTGGGTCTTTTCTTAGAATGTATCGCCCATGGTGGTGGTGGTGTAGTTCCTAAGTTGTGTCTGACTCTGCAACCACATGGACTTGCAAAGCCAGACTCCTCTGTCCATGGGATTCTCCAGGCAAGAAGTCCGGAGTGGCAGCCATGTCCTCCTCCAGAGGATTTTCCCGACCCAGGGACTGGACCCACGTCTCCTGCATTGAAGGTGGATTCTTTACTGCTGAGCCACCAAGGGCACCAGTGAGCATGGGACTTGGGCTCAGGGCTGAGTCCCGGGCACTGACAGTGGTGTCTGGCACATAGCAAGTGCTCAGTGCATGTCTGCTGACGGGGTAACCCGCATCCACCTTCTCTGCACGCCCTGCCCCCATCGGACCCCATCAGCATCTGTCCTCAGATGAGCCTTCCCGTTTCCCACCGAGGGGCCTTTGTACGGGCTGTACTCTCTGCCACTCCGATACCTGACTACCTTTTGAGACAGTAGAGAATCGTGGGAAATAAAAGCCTTGGACGTGGAGTTGGAAGAGAAGGCCGTAAGGGCCCTGCTCTGCTAATACCTGACTGCAAGGGGTGGAAAGAGGCTTCCTGCCGAGTCTTCCCTGTGCTGCAGACCTGCAGCCCCTCCTGCCGGCTCTGAGTGGGTCTGGCAGGTACCTCCTGGTGGGAACTGAGGCTAAGAAGCATGGATCCAGGTCCTCCCCAGCTGTGGCCCTGCGTCCATCCTCAGTGAATCCCCCAGCCCACACTTATCCATCAACGCCTCAGCCCCTGGACCTCCAGCACAGCCTTGTTCACTCAAAGTTTCAATATAATTTAACAAAGAGCTGCTGTGGACCCAGCATGTGCTAGGGGGTCCCCGCTGCGGGTAGCATGCCTTTCATGAGGTCTAGAGTTAAGCTCGGAGAAGGCAACGGCAACCCACTCCAGTACCCTTGCGTGGAAAATCCCATGGACTGCAGCCTACCAGGCTCCTCAGCCCATGGGATCGCTAAGAGTCGGACATGACTGAGCGACTTCACTTTCACTTTCACTTTCATGCATTGGAGAAGGAAATGACAACCCACTCCAGTGTTCTTGCCTGGAGAATCCCAGGGACGGGGAGACTGGTGGGCTGCCGTCTCTGGGGTCGCACAGAGTTGGACACGACTGAAGCGACTTAGCAGCAGCAGCAGAGTTAAGCTCTTAACACATCTGATTCCACCCTTCACCTGCTCCTCAATGGCTCCGCACAACCCTCAGGATACAGTCCAAAGTTCTTATCCTGGTTTTCCAAGCCCTTCATCATCTGGTCCAACCTTCTTACATTCCCAGCCTCATCTCTCATCACCTCCCTGCATGCCTCCCCACTCTACCTGCCAGCTTCACTGATCAGTTTATACCCCTGGGCCTTTGCACATGCTTCCTATCCTCTTCCAGGGACATTCTCTCTGCTTCTAACGTTTATTTTATGTATCTATTCTTTTCAGATTTGTTTCTCTTATAGGTTATTACAAACTACTTAGTATTCCCTGTGCTATACAGCAGGTCTCTGCTTGCCTGCTTTATGTATATTACTGTATGTGTGTTAACCCCAGCTTCCTAATTTATTCCTCCCCTATTTCCTTTCCCTTTGGTAACCGTAAGTTTGTTTTGTATGTCTGTAGATCTGTTTGTTTTGTAAAGAAGTTCGTTTGTATCTTTCCTTCCTGCTTCTACTTGTAAGTGTGGTTTGTCCTTAGGCCTTTTCTTTGTTGTCCCCTCTTTCAGAAAGCCTCTCTAATGCTCCTCAATGCGGGCGGGGCTAACCGGTCTCCCTGGTTCACCCCAGTCATGACCTCTGACACTCTACTGTCATTGGCCGTCGACCTGTCCTCTCCCCAGCTAGACTGTGCTCACAAGGGCAGGGGTGGTGCTCAGCACAGTGGAGAAGGCGCCCAGCGACAGGAAGGGCAAGGAACGGGCTTACCTGCTTCAGGGAGCCCTTTAAGGTGAGGAACATGTAGGCCATGTATCCAGGGATGAGGACCATGGAAGACAGGGCCATGAGCCAGCCCACGCCCTGGCCCCACTTGGGGAAGACGTAGCTCCCCATGGTGAGAGGCGTCATCTGCACAGCACTGAAGATGAACACACCCTGGGGAGGGGGAGACAGGGAGGGGCAGGCGGTCACCCAGACTGGACTGCCAAGGCCCTTCCTTAGGCCCTGTAGATGGTAGGGCCACTGCGCTCCACCCCTGCCCTGGAGCTCACAAGGGCCCTCACAAGGGCCCAGCATCTTGGGAATCCTGCACCCAGGGCCACTGCTAGGACATAAGGTAACTCTGTGTAGAACAGAAGAAGCCACCATCTCTGAGAGGGCCAATAATAAAAGGTGTCTTCTCTGTGACAGCCAATAGAAAAGGGCCTCCCTTCTGGGAGAGCCAATAAGAAAAAGGTGCCCTCTCTGGAAGAACCAAGAGCAAAAGGTGGTTCCTCCGGGAGGACCAATTGCAAAAGGCATCCCTTTGTCCAGGTAACCAGTCTGTCAAACAGAACAAGGGTGGGAGGTCGCCCCCAGCCTGCCGTTGGCTGGGTGCCCTTGTGCAGGACACAACACACGCAGCGGCCCAGCCCCACTGCAAGGACCTGGGTGGTCCCTCCCAGGCCGGTTCCTGACTGAGCTTCCCCTTGCAGGAGGGAATGAGGGATGCTGAAAATGCGGGGCCTCCCCATGTGGATGGTTTGGCTTCAGAATCAGGCCAACATGGTTTGAGGACAGCACCTGCCCACTGGGTGAGGCTGGCTGGTGAGCCCCGGGCCCCGCAGCAGTGAAGTGAGGCAAAGACAGCTACTGTCCTGAGGTTCGTGAAGACTCCAGGGAGCAGAGGAAGTGCTCAGCACAGATGGGAGAGAGCAGTATTCCTAGGGAACAGAGGTCTGGGGCTCTTCCACCTGCCTTTGGCTCCGGAAGTTTCTCTCTGGCCCCGAGTCACCCCAGCGTCCGGTCTGGCCCTGCCCTTACCGCCACAATGATGGGGGTGAAGAAGGACCAGCAGAGCTTCCACCAGATGCAGGGCCTGGAGCCGACCATCTCTTGGATGTTGTCGTAGAACCGGTTGACGCCTGTGACAGTTGGGACGAGAGCAGGAGGGATGAGAGAGCAGTGGGCTCAAGGCCCCGACCTGCTGCTTCCTCACACTGCGACCACGGCCAAGTCACCTAACCTCTCTGAGCCTCAGTTTCCTCTTCCGTAACACAGGGCGAATGCTCCAGAGTAGGGAGTCCTCGTTAGCTAAGTGCTCAATAACCAAAGCCTCCCCCGCCCCTGCCCCCCAGCAAGTGGGGCAGTCACCTGAAGGTGAGACCATCTACCACCACAACGATATACCTACAGGAAGCAGCCCCACCAGCGTCAGGTCCCTCCCACTCAACATCTCTCCCAGCAACGCCTCTGAAGCTTTGCTGGGCAAAGGAGCTTTTCCCTGCTGATCTAGTGCATGAGCGGCTGCTGCTAAGACTGCATGGAGGAACCGCCAGTTGTGCAGAAAGAGCCTGCAGAGGTCCTGAAGTTCACAACAGTGACACTGGGTACCCCTCAGACTAAAAGCAAAGTCGTTGAGAATGAGGACCTGGGAGGGTCAGACCAGGTGGAGAGCAAGAAGGGAGAATGATGAGGAGGGCGAGGGGGCAGGACCACAGGGACCCCGAGGGACCCCGGAGAACACTTCTTCCAAAACCACCAGCTTGCTGTGACAACCAAAGTGTCCGAAAGGACAGCTTTTTCACTGTCAGGCAGTTGAGTCTAGAAACTCAGGCCACAGAATCAACAAACTAAAGTCACCATGTCCTGCATTCTTTGTTCTATGATTATTGCTGTTGTTCAGTCACTAAGTCACGTCTGACTCTTTGCATCCCCACAGACTGTAGCACGCCAGGCTCCTCTGTCCTTCACTATCTCCCGGAGTTTGTTCAAATTCACATCCATTGAGTTGGTGATGCTATCTAACCATCTAATACTCTGCCACCCTCTTCTCCTCCTCCCCTCGATCTTTCCCAACATCAAGGTCTTTTCCAATGAGTAGTTGGCTCTTCGCATCAGGTGGCCAAGGTACTGGAGCTTCAACTTCAGCGTCAGTCCTTCCAATGAATACTCAGGGTTGATTTCCTTTAGGATTGACTGGTTTGATCTCTTTGCAGTGAAGGCACTCTCAAGAGTCTTCTCCGGTACCGCAGCTTGAAAAGCAACTTGAAAGGTGCTCAGCCTTCTTTATGGTCCAGCTCTCATAACCATGCATGACTACTGTTCTAAAACAGTGCACACTTTTAATTATAGCTTAGTTTTTAAAAAATATTTAACTTAGAACTTTTTTTGTATTTTTGGTATTCTTCTAGATAAAATTTCAAATAAATCTTTGATCCCAAAATTTATGAAGAAATGTTGGCTCCCATTTTAAGGGAGTTTAACTCAGAGTTCAGTTCAGTTCAGTTCAGTCGCTCAGTCGTGTCCGACTCTCCCAGAGTTTACCCAAACTCACGTCCATTGAGTCGGTGATGCCATCCAACCATTTCATCCTCTGTCATCCCCTTCTCCTCCTGCCTTCAATTTTTCCCAGCATCAGGGTCTTTTCCAATGAGTCAACTCTTCACATCATGTGGCCAAAGTATTGGAGTTTCGGCTAGGGTTATCTTCTAAACATGGGACGTCCTATGCTAACTTCACTGAATTGCTGTGAGGACCAAATAAATTAATGTATGGAAAAGGCCTGGTGTTCAAACTGTATTTGCTGAATGATGAGTGGAGAAAGGATGACGGAACGGATGAACGAACGAATGAAGGAGGAGGGGTTGGTGCTTACCATAAAACCAGGAAATGGAGACACATTCAAAGAACACTAGGAACAGCAGGCTCATGCCGCTGGCGGAGTAGTAATCGAAGAGTTTGAAGACATAAATGCCCCCCTGCAAGAGGAGAAGAGGGGAGAAAGAGTCCACTTAACCTGGGGTCCAGTGCATTCAATTCAGAGTCAATACAGGCTGTGCAGGTTGGGGTTAGGCTACCCTGCAGCAAGAAGGCCTGGCAGTAGATTAGAGGAAGGGCAGGGGGCCTTGGGCCCTGCAAGGATGTAGGTGTGGACTCTGGGGACCAGGAATAAAATGTCTTAGGGGCAGATGTAAACACCCCATTTCTGGGAAGGCTGGAGGGCAGAAAGAGGAGCTAGTCACCCGAGCCACATGTTCACAATGTCAAACGAGTCATGTCCCCCCCATAAGCTCTTCCATAACTTAAATAAGACCGTAATGTAACACATAAAAAGATATATAAAGTAAAATCCGAAACGTATTTGCAACATCCTGCGCAATCTGGCTCTGCACCCACTACCTACCCCTCGACTCCGTCACCTCCACACTGGCCTTCCTTCTGTCCCCTACATTTGCCAAGTCCATTCCCACCCCGAGGCCTCTGCACCTGCTGTGCCGTCCTCCCCTGGCGAGACCTCTCCCCTGGCTGGCTCTCCCTCACCAGTGAGTTTCCGCTCAGCTGTCACTCCCTGACTACTCTGTCCCAGGCGGCGTCCCTCCCTCCCCGCTGCTCATTCTCTGTCCACTCTCCTTTCTTGTTCTGCCACGTTAACTGCAGAATCTGCAGGGTCACGCCAGACCCACAGCAGCTGGTGAGCAACGATGAAGAATGGAGTAACAGAAGAACAATAAACCTGGGGCCGAACGGCATCTGGATCCAGGGATGGCTTTGTGGATCATAAATCAGACCCACAGGGCTGGGTTCACAGCTTTAGGCTCATTTGTATTTATTGTGTTAATTCCTCAATTGTGTGTCTGTCTTCCAACTAGACCAGGAAGCTCTTTCTTTAAAAAAAACAAGTTTTATTTATGTGTTTGGCTGTGCTAGGTCTTAGTTAAACTGAGGCACGTGGGGCCCTCAGTTGTAGCACTCAGGATCTAGTTCCCTGACCAGGGATGGACCCCCGGGCCCCCTGCACTGGGAGCTGCACTCAGGATCTAGTTCCCTGACCAGGGATGGACCCCCGGGCCCCTGCACTGGGAGCTCGGAGTCCTAGTCAGCGGACCACCAGGGAAGTCCCTTGGAAGCCTCTGAATGCAGAGAGGCCTGCTCACTCTCCGGATACAAACAGAAAGGTGGAAGTGAAAGGAAGGACAGCATCAACCTCCAAGGCCCAGCTCCACCCTGACTCCCCGGGTTAACTCCGGGAGTCTTTCAGGCTCAGCCCTGCTTTTCCTCCTCCAGGAAGCAGTCGCTGGGGCCCCACGTCAGGTTGGGGAGGCTGTGCTCTCATTTCCCCCTCAGCGTCTGCATCTCCCGCCAGCCTGGGAGCCCCTTGAAGGCAGGAACCCTGTCTGAGTCATGGCTTGGGGCCTGGCACAGAGATGGTGCTCAGCGGACACACGAGAGGTGGCACAGCAGGCCTGCCGGGGGCCCCAGGCAGCAGCAGCGGCAGAGGCGTGCCACGCGCCCACCTGGGTGATGTTGGACAGGCCGATCAGGTAGGAGACGAGGCAGACGGCGGCGATGAACAGCTCCCGGCGGTTGCGGAGCAGCCTGGGGTACTCGTCCACCAGTGCGGTGATGAAGCCCTCCACTGTGCAGAACTGCGGGGGTCGGAGGTCAGCCACTGGGGCAGCGCCAGCCCCCAGCCCCCAACCCCAACCAAAGCCTGACCCTCGGGCCCGGCAGGGCCAGGAGAGCCTGGGATCCAGGCCTGACTCTCCCGCCACCTCCCTCCGTGACCTCAGAAGAGGGCCTTCCCTCTGGGCATCAGTTTCCCCATCTGGACACTGGGCAAGGTGGCTGACCTGTCCCTAACATCTCACATGCTGGAATATTCTAGGGGGTCTGAAACTTGTGGCCATGTTCCTGGGGATCTAAGACAGTGGGCTGCTCTCCTGGCTTGTCCCTGGACCTGGGAGAGGCTCCTCAAGGTGCCAGGGACGGCATCCTCACCTGGCTGTCAATGCCCAGCATGAGCAGCATGGAGAAGAAGAGGATGGCCCAGAGGGGAGAGATGGGCAGCTGGGTGACGGCCTCCGGGTATGCCAGGAATGCCAGGCCGGGGCCTGTGCAGGGAGAGGCAGAAGAGGAGAAAACACGAGGCCTTGAGTGCCTGCAGCTGCCCCAGCATACCTGCCGCCTAAGCTTCAGCTCATCTCTTGTTTAGAATCATCTTTTCAGAGAGTGTTGTCAGCCTCCCTTTCCAGACAAAGAAACAGCATGGGATGGGGCTGGGAGGGAGGCAGGGGGTTACTGGGTTGGGTTTGGAGGCAAGGGGACCAGTGAGATGAGATGAGCGATGGCAGGGCCTGGCCAGCGGTGTGGGGAGTTCCAGGTGCAGAGAGGGGGCCAGCTGCATAGACACTCAGAAGGCAGAGTGGGCAGCTCCTGGTTTTGGCTGGTTTGTGAGGGAAGATGAGGAAAGTACCAGGATGCTGCTGGGGTCTGGCCTGGGTACTGGACACTAGAACCCTTTGCTGTGATGGGAGCACAGGGTATAAGGCTCAAGGAGTTTAGAGGAGTTTGTGTCTGAGGGTCTGGCGGTGGGGTGGGGTGGGGCCACTATTCAGGAGATCAGGGAAAACCTTGGAACAAGGACACTGTAACCTCCCTGGGGTCTGGCTCTGGAAAGGGGGCAGTTAGAAAGCTCCTCCCGTGGGCAAGGGAGATGAGGACCTCAGTGAATAAAGCTCTTTCCACATGACCTGCCCAGCTCTCCACAAAGGGAATGGACAAGTCACAGCGCCTCTCTGAGCCTCTGCTGTATGCCCAGGGGGTTCCTGTCCTTGCACCGCAGCATGGAGGGCTGCGGGGTAGGGACACTCGATGCCAGTGAGCCCAGGGGGGCGGCCGTGGTGGTGATGGCAAGGAAGACTGCAAAGCCTGTGCAGTTATTCCCTCCCTGCAACCCTCGCCGGTGCAGGGGCTGACCTGAGGCCGCCACGTCAGCAATGGACCTCTTGGTGACGTGGGCCATGAAGCCCACGATGGAGAAGATCACGAATCCAGCGAACATGCTGGTGCAAGAGTTGATGCAGCAAACGATGATGGAGTCCCTGCAGAGAGGGCGGGGTGGGGTCAGGAAGGGTGGGGCTGGTGGAGGGGGGGGCCAGTGGTTATGGAGTGACCCGGTGGACGAGGGTAGCTGGGAACAGAGCTACTGGTGTGCCCATTCCCAACCACCAGGCCAGGGGCAGAACTAGGAGGAGTGGCCAGAAGGTGCTGGCTCAGAAATGGGTGGAGGGTCAGGGGAGGGGCGTGGCCACGGAGGGGGTGTGGCTGTGAATGGGGGCGTGGCTGGGGACCGGAGGGTGTGGCCACGGATGGGCGTGGCATGGAGGGCGTGGCCATGGGGTTCACCTGTAGACGTTGTTGTGGAAAGAGTTGTAGCTCCCGAGAGCGATCAGGGATCCCAGGCCCAGTCCGTAGGAGAAGAAGATCTGGGTGGCCGCATCCAGCCACACCTGCAGGCAGAATGATTTAAAAAACAGAATCACAGCCATAGCACCCCAAGACCTTTTACGCTAATCGCCTCTACCAGGCAGCACCCGAGTTTACAAAAGACAGTCGGAGACATGCGATGTTATTGTTCAGTCGCTAAGTCACGTCCGACTCTTTGCGACCCCAAAGTGGACTACAGCACACCAGGCTCCTCTGTCCTCCACCATCTCCCAGAGTTGGCTCAAATTCACGTCCATTGAGTCGGTGATGCTATCTAACCATCTCACCCGCTGCCGCCCCCTTCTCCTGTCGCCTTCAGTCTTTCCCAGCATCAGGGTCTTTTCCTGGAGATGTGCGATAACTTACCCTAAAGCTGGTATTGACACTCGGGACTCAGGTGTGTGCTCTTAACTCAGTGCAGGCCCTCCAGGAAGGCCAGGAGGTGAGGCCAGGAGAATCGCTCACCTCAGAGTCCGACAGCTTGCGGAAGTTGGGCGTGATGTAAAAGAGGATGCCCTCCTTGGCTCCGGGCAGCGTCACTCCACGGAAGAACAGGATGATCAGCATGATGTAGGGATAGGTGGCGGAGAAGTAGACCACCTGGGAGGAAAGGGGGCGAAGGGTCACACCCCTCCAGCACACTCAGACTCTCCCCGTCCCCACTTTACCTACATCCATACCTGCTGTGGCTCTGGGCGTGGTTCTGATCTGAATGGCCACTTTTCTGAAGCCCTTCCTTGGTATCCGAATCAAATAGGTCGGCACCCACGTCTTCCCTTTCCCTACCCCTCCAGTTTTTAAATTTTCATTTAAAGTATTCAAGTAATACATGTTTGACGAGGAAATTTTAAAATTACACATGAACACACACACCCAATTAAAGTTCCTTTCAATAGGCCATAGAATACAAGTTACATGAGGCACAGGGCTTGTGTTCACATCTCTGCTTTCCCAGTGCCTAGAATGTCCATGGTATATAGTAGACACTCAATAAGTGCCCAACAAATACCTAAGTGCATCGATGTTAATATTTTAATGTCTTCTTTTGAGGCTTTGCATATATGATTCCATTTTCCTACAAATGAGGCTAAATTCTATACCTGCCTTTTCAATTAACATGTTTAAAGTTAAAAAATACACAGTACACACCGCTTTATTTCTTGTGTTGTTTACTGAATGCTGTTCGATTGTCTCCTAACACTGTGATTTCTAATTGTACAAAACAGTCCCTCAGGAGGTCCCACCACCCGATGGTCCAGGAGCCACATCTACCCTCTGTTTTGCGATGGCTCTGCCCAGCCCAGGGGAATCTCGAGACCCTGGCACTGTGCTAAGAGCATGACACGCACTGTCTCCTTGAATCCTGACAACTTCCCAGAAGGTAGGTAATGTTATTATTCCCATTCTACAGGAGAGGAAACCAAGGTGGCACAGAGCCATGAAGGCACCTGGCTTAACTCAGAGCTGGATGAGGTTCCCTGGAGCTGACTCGTCACCCTATGCAGAGATCCCCTCTGAAAACCCATCCCCCACAGGGCCCCACTGTGCAGACCCCTTACCTTTCCAGTCCAGCCAACACCCTTCCAGATACAGAAATACACCAGGATCCAGGCGATGGCCAGGGTGATGGCCAGGGGCCAGCGGATCTGACCTGGCTTATCCAGCCCGTCTGTCATCTGATGCATGTTGCGCCTGGTGGAACACAGGAGGGAAGACAAAGTCAAGTGGGGCTGGCGGGAGCTGGAGTGGCCTGGGGGTACCCAGGGCGTGGACACGGGTGATAGCTTTCTCTGTGATGCTGCTGACAACTCTGATCACTGGGCTCCACGAGCTGGGCAGAGACTGCATGCCAGTTAAACTAATGGGCACACAGTGCTGTGTGCTCCAGGGTCCTGCCAGCGCCTTCATTCAGCCACCAGGATGGCTCACCTGGGTGTCTGCAGTGGCCTTCCAGCAAGACCCCATCCCCTCTCGTGCTCTGTCCCCACTCCAGCCCCGGGGAGCCTTCTGATGTCTGATCACGTCAATTTCCTGCTTGCAGCGAATAGCTCACGGTTGTTCTCAGTGTTGTTCTTCCCGAGTGACCCCCCCCCCCCCTCGTGGACAGCCCCGCACTCACTCCCAGAACTCCACCACGGCGCTGGTCATGTTGGTGGTGTTGAGGGCACTGTAGTTGGAGAAGCAGCGGTCTGTGTTCCAGGAGTTGCCACACTGTTTCCACGGCAGCGTCTGCAAAGACAGAGCCGCAAAGACAAGCCCCATGAGCCCCAGGAGCTAACAGCAGCGGCCCCAGGACATCCCGTGCACCCCCACGGTCCCCGAGCCTCCACACACCAGCATGCCACCTCCCCTTCCTAGAAGCTGCCGGGTGCTGGTCATGCCGTGCACCCCATTTTAGAGATCAGAGAGGGGCAGCAACCTGCTCAAGATCACACAGCTCTGAAGCATCAGAGCTTTACACTTGAAAACCAGCTCTCCAAGCTATCCCATAAGGTCTTCCATGTCCACCCTGGGGCTACCTCCCAGCAACGTGACCCTGGGTAAGTGACCTCGCCCATCTGAGCCCTGCACATCGAAGTTAACAGCAAACACTTACTGTGCTTCTTTGCTGGGTACAGTTCTAAACACTTTACACACATGTGTTCCTTAAGCCTCGTACAACCACGTGAGGTAGGTTTTACTTTAAGCCCCATTTTGTAAACAAGTGCACTGTGGCTCAGAGAGGTTCAGTCTCTTTCCTGAAGCTGCACAGCTGGTATACGCTAGGAGTCAGGATTTGAACCCAGGGTGTCCGGGGCCCTATAAGATGGGCTAACGATGCTATGACTTTTGGAGAGACAAGGGCAGCTGAAGACAAACCATGCCCCCAACCCAGAGGAATGGCCCTGTTGGCAGAATGGTGGTAAGTGGATGGGGGGGCCGGTCTGGGTCTGGTTTCTTCAGGGTCGGGGGCAGGCCAAGGGGCCACTGACCGTGGTGAAGGAGTTGTACAGGTAGTAGATGGCCCAGGAGATGATGACGATGTAGTAGATGTTCAGCCAGAAGGACAGCACTGCAGCGGCAAGACCCACACCTGGGAGCAGACGAGCCAGCGCGACACTCAGCTAGTGAAGGGCTAAAGGGAACCGTCCCAGCTCCTGCCACTGCCATCACTTTCCTCGACATCTTCAATCTCACTAGACCTCGGAGTGAGGCAGGGACTCGGCTGAGGTCACACCCACGTGGCGGCCGAGGGAGCCGGGACTTGCCGCTGGGGCCCAGCCCAGGCTGGAGGCAGGTGAGGGGAGAGGGGCTGAGGTCAGCCAGGCAAGGATGACCCTCCACACGTCCACCTGAGTGTCCGTCAGGTACCGAGCGAGGAAGTGAACGAAGTCATACCCAGCCCCTGCTGGGGCAACGAGCTCGTAGGACAGGGCGGGTGGACGTGGGCTGGGGCCGTTGGCTTGGGGCTTCTCCTGACCATCATCGCTGGTGGTCACCTGCCTCCAGCAAAGGCTCCTCTCTGTCCAGATGTGATCCGACAGCTCCCTCCATCTGGGGCCCGGATGTGGGGAACAGGAGCACGACCACACCCTGCAGCCCCACTCTGCACACTTACCCTTGAACATGGGGGCCAGCTTCCACACCCCCAGGCCCCCAATGGATGTGTACTGGCCCAGGGAGCACTCCAACAGGAAGAGGGGGACCCCCGCGAAGATGAGTGTCAGGAAGTAGGGGATCAGGAAGGCCCCTGTGGGGTTGAGAAGAGAGGTGCTCATGGCCTCAGAGCTTCAAGAAACCCAGTCGGTCAGAGGGAGCATCATGGAGTTGGAGGTGGTGGTGTCCTGGGGTCCCTGCCACGACTGCCTTATATTCTGCCACCACAGTGGCTCCCAAAGCCAAAGCAGGGCCTGAGCACGTCCTGTGCTCCAAACCCAGGCCCTGCACTTTGCAAAATGTAGAGGTGAACTCTGGTATCACTGACAGAGGACTACCGCCCTTTGGAATTCTTAGGCAAAGGGTAAGGAACAGGAAGTGGGGCCTGGCCCTTCCTGTGGAGTCTTGGTGGTCGTTTAGTCGCTCAGTTGTGTCCCACTCTTTGCGAGCCCTTGGACTGTAGCCCCCCCCAGGGTCCTCTGTCCATGGGATTCTCCAGGCAAGAATCCTGGAGTGGCTTGCCATTTCCTCCTCCAGGGGATCTTCCCGACCCAGGGATCGAAACTATGTCTTCTGCATTGGCAGCCGGCTTCTTTACCACTAGTGCCACCTGGGAAGCCCTCGGAGTCTTTAGGGGACCCATTTCGCCCAGGTCACCCCATAACACGCCTCCACGGGGTTTGCCCCCACCAGGAGGTTGCCAGGCCAGCACCTACCACCGCCGTTTTTCCCGCAGAGGTAAGGGAACCTCCAGACGTTGCCCAGGCCGATGGCGTAGCCCACGCAGGACATGAGGAAGTCGAAGCGGCCCTTCCACGTGTCCCGGTCCGGAAGGTCTGCCGCCTTTTTCTGCACCTTGACCACCAGGGTTTTGGGCTTGTCATTGGCCACGGGGACCTCGCTGACCTCCGTGGAGATCTGCCCGTCGGCCACCTTGCTGCCGTCGGTCGCCATGTCTCGGAGTTTGGACGCAGGGGTCCTGGCAGACGGACGTGCAATGTCAGCCCCGGTCCACGTGGACAGCAGTTTTGCAGCTCAAGGTCACCCTAGGAGAGCAGAGAGTTGGGGCGATAGGCACTGAAGGTATCAAGATCCTAGAGCGTCCCCAATATAACAGAAGGAAATAACCCACAAGCCCAGGGCTGTAGAGGGCTCTCCCCTCTTCCTTCCACCAGCTCCTGCTCCAGGAGGAAGGTGCCTTTTGTTTCCAAGGTCAGCAAGCGAGGGTATGGCCTGACGTCTCCTGGGCCTGCAGCAACGCTGGCCATCTGTGACACATGCCCTCTGCCATGATTGTGTCCTGCTCAGAGAATACTGTCCACGCTAAGTTGCTTCAGTCGTGCCCCACTCTTTGTGACCCCCATGGACTGTAGCCCACCAGGCTCCTCTGTCCATGGGGATTCTCCAGGCAAGAATACTAGAGTGGCTTGCCATTTACTTCTCCAGGGGATCTTCCTGACCCAGGGATTGAACCTGCATCTCTTATGTCTCCTACATCAGCAGGTGGGTTCTTTACCACTACCACCACCTGTGAAGCCAGCTCGGAGAGTAGCCCAATGCAACCAAAATTCCAACCCACTCTTGACTGCTCTGGCCTCAGTTTCCCCACCTATAAAATGGGGGGGAGCATTAATCTTCTCTAGCTTATAGAATTATGGCTAAAAGGAACTTTTAATGGCTATGAAGGTGCTTTTCACCCAAATGGTTCAGAAAGGAACTCCATTGATGATTGTTTGGAGTCTGGTTGTTGACGTTACCTGATGGTTTTCTGTGCTGAGTCAGCTCCACGGAGTCAGTTCCCTCTGCAATCGTGGGGTGGGAGCCTGCAAAGGGGATAGACAGGGTGGTGAGCTGGCAGACAGGCTGCGGGCAGCCCTGGGTGCAGGCAGTGGGGGTGCAGGCAGCCTGCCAGCATCTGAGCTGTGGACGGGCACCAGGGAGCCCAGCCCAGCCGGGTGACCACAGCGGGTACATGCAACCAGGTGCTGGCCCCCTGGGTGCTGGGAACATGCAGGAGCGGGCTTGCTGCCCCTGGGACCACGGTGGGGGGTGGGCACACAGGCGAGGCGAGGAAGACGTTCCATAATTTTATCAGAAGGAAAAGAGAAACCCATAGAGGGGCCCCAGCTCCTCTGGGTCCCTTAAGGAACCAAACGAAGTGGCTATTTTTCTGTGTCCTCCATCCACATGTGTAGAGATGTCATCACAGGTCACGTTAAGAACATGGCAGAGCGAGGAAAGTAGGTTTCCAGATAGTTCATTTAGTGTGACCCTATGTTTGCCACGCCGCCCCCCGCCCCACCAAACTGTTCATTAAAGAAAAAAAAAACAAAACTAAAATACCAGAAGGATATACCCTAAGATATTCACATTGTGTAGTTTCTGAGCTCTGGTTTCTTCTTCATGCCTTCCTAGGTTTCTATAACGTTCCACGTTTGAAAAAATAAAACACCAGAATAAACTTATGGAACCCTAAGAGCAGAAGGAGCACACGGGCGCTGGTCAGTGGGCTCCGGGTGCAGGAGCGGGGCCAAAGCAACGTGCAGTGTGGGCCTGGCCCTATCCCAGCGGCCCCTCCCCTCAGCTCGCTGCCTTCCCCCCGGCCCACAAGGGCCCCCCTCCCACCCTCACATGCCATCCCCAGTTACCAAACACCAGTGTCTCTTCCCAGAGTTCACGGAGCGCCAGACCACCTTCCAGTAAGCCACACTTGACCGCCAGCCCTGCTTCTTGTTCTCAAGGCCAGTTTCCGGTGCCCGTCTAAGACCCCGGCCTGAGCACAGCAATGTCACGGGAAGCTTTAGTCTCAGGCCGGGGTGACTGCCCCCTAAACATCAGGACTGGCCAGAGGCAGCTGCTTCTGGGGTCTACCAGCAAGTCCAGGGGACAGAGCAGCCTCAGGCAAGTGGGGAGAGGCTGAAGCCAACCCTCTTTGGGGGAGGAAGCGTCAACCATTAACTGTTAAAAGACAACGATGCCCTTAACTGTCTCCACAATTTGACCTTGTAGGTACCAGCCTCCATATTTGTTCAAAAACGATCCAACCATTTTGCACCAGGGCTAGTCACCTGATCCTACCAATCAATCAAGGCTCCCTCCCTGGCAATTGGAGGAAAAAGGCAGTCTCCCCCTCCACTTGGGAACTCTGAGGCAGCCATCTTTGCCCACCTTGTCCTCGGAGCAGCAGAGAGAGATGGTTTGCTGAGCCGGGAGGAAATCAGAGATCAAAAGACAAATGGTCTTTAAGGCATTCTATTCTGCAGTTTCAGGCGTCCTTAAGATGGGCTACTGCTCTTAAGAGTTTATAAAGCATCTCCACGGTTGTAATGGGGCTTCCCTGGTGGCTCAGATGGTACAGAATCTGCCTGTAATACAGGAGACCCGGGTTCAATCCCTGGGTCGAGAAGATCTGGAGAAGGGAATGGCAACCCACTGCAGTATTCTTGCCTGGAGAATCCCATGGATGGAAAAGTCTGGCGGGCTGTAGTCCACGGGGGTGGCAGAGTCAGACAGGAGGCTGAGCAACTAACACTTTCATGGTTGTAGAATAAACCCCCCGCTTCGCTTACCTTGGCTCCTGCTTTAATCCTGAAATTTCTGCACACACCCTCTGTGTCCCATGGGAACACCAGCTTCAGGCCTCCACTCTGGGTTTACTTGTTGGTTATCAGAGACTCAACTCCAACCAAACTCCAAAATCTACCAGGCTTTGGGCACTGATGCGTGCACTGGGCCACAGGATCGTCTGACTCCATCTGGGGAGACAGACGGAAAGATGGCAGGACGTGATGAACAGAGTGGGTGGGTGTGTACATCCTCCGAGAGAACCATTCAGGGCTGGGCGAGGCACGCTCCGGTTCTCCAGGGTTAGTCCGTCGTCTCCTCCACGAGTATATTGAAGACCTTCTCATGCCAAGCCTGGGAGGATCAAAGATAGCAGCTGCTCCAAAGACCTCTTCATGAGGAAGACGTCCATGCAACTTCCAGAACTGGGGAGAGTACTGAGATTCAGCCCAATGTCTGTAACTTTCCTGTGAGAAGCCACATCACCAAATGTGGAGTCTTCCAGGATCAAGCACATAATAAAGCAGGAATTAATACAACTGATGCTTTTTTTTTTTTTTGCAGAGTCACACTGAGAAGGCCCTCCTTGCAAGGACCAGCCTGGGGCTAACTCGGACAGACCATAGGGATCCCTGCAATACGTACCTTAGGCAAACTATGTCACCTCTTTTGTCCTCTTTGGTAAACCGAGGGGAAAATCTTCTCTGCCAGGGTTGTGGGGAAGATCAAATGAGACGTGCCTGCAAAGCATGGGAAAGTGCGCCCAGCTCACAGTGAGGGTAAAGGGAATCTCGGCCATTAGCATTGTGATTGCTCCCATCCGTGTACAGATCGTGGCTCTTAATCTCGTGTTCTCTGCTTCCCAGAAGGCCACAAAGATGATGATCATGATATAACAATAATAGCAGTAATAAGAATAGCAGCTAACATTTATTGAGAGCTTATTATTCAGGCCCTGGAGCGACTTGAAGCATTTTCAGAAGCTGGATAGACATCAACCTTTAGTTGCCGTGGGGAATACTAGTTAATAAAAATGTCAAGCCCTTTGCTTTGGGCTGTTTTTATACCAGCTCAGAGTGGTCTAGCTGATCACCTTGGGCCAATCAGAAGCCAGCAATGGTAGCTTTGAATGTTTGGTTAATAAAAATAAATCTTATTCTGTAGTAAATAAAATCTGGTAAGAAAAAAAAAGAATCCAGAACATCTTACAGATGGGAAGAAAACGATAAAAGGTCCCCACTGGTGAAAAAAGGACTCCCAGGTGGCCCAGTGGTAAAGGATCAGCCTGCGATGCAGGAAGACGTGGGTTCAATCCCCGGGTTGGGAAGATCCCCTGGAGAAGGCAGTGGCGACTCACTCCAGTATTCTTGCCTTTAGAAATCCCATGGACAGAGGAGCCCGGCGGGCTACAGTCCACGGGGTCGCAAGACAACTGAGCACACACACTCATGAGAAAGCCCGGGACCCTGCGCTAATAACCCAGAGCTGTTCCAGGAAACCCCCTCAGTATTCATGCCCTGCTGCTCGGGGAACTTTAATTCCTGACCCAGCTGGTTCACCTGTCACCTCCCCATTGCAAAGAACAGCACGCGGAAAGCACAGGCACATGCCTGTTTACTCTAAGGGAACCCGTGTTTCAACAAGATGAACGCTCTCTGAAGCAGAAGCAACCTTCCCGCTGCTGTCACCTCATCTTTCCTGAAAGGAGCGCCCGTGCTCTGCAGCTCCAGGGTTTCTGGAGGATGGCTCCGCAGGTCTCTTCCCTCCTCCTCTTTTATCTGCTGGTGGAGCCGGTGGAAGGACAGGCCTCACGGTTTCTGGATCTGAGGCATGTTGCCAAGACATGTGTCTCCCAGTTCTTCCTCACCAGGTGGCAATGTTCTACGGACCAAGAATCCAGCTACGTATTCCTCCAGCTCTGTCATTAACTGGACTCCAGCAAAGCAGCATTCAAAAGGGTACAGTTAATGTGAGACCACAAGCAATGAGTCCTCTGTATTCATCACCTACTCCTGCACGCCTTCATCCATTCATTCAAGCATTTACTGAGCACGTGCCAAGAACTGGTGATGGAACTGGAGAACTGTTGTTCCAAGCGTTTTGCATTCTGAGCTACACACGGCCACCAGAGTGTTAATCAGTGCACTGACAGGTACCAGCAGATAAGATTCTCTTGTGTAAGTATTTACTGAGGGCCTAATGTGTGCATGGAGCTGGGCTGGACACTCGGATGGCAAGGATTAATAAGACAAGATCCATGACCTTCACAAGGTCACGGCGTCTGAAGAGAAACAGCTCTGCTACAGCTCTTCCTAATACTCTGTGTCAGTGCAGCAAGAGTATATGAAGCAGACAGGCCTAAAAGGAATGACTTAATTCAGCCAGCGAAGGTGTCCCAGGTGAAGGGATATTTGAACTGGGCTTTGAAGGCTGTATATGTGGTCGTTAGGCTCAAAAAGAGGGAAATGGTATCCGCAGTAGAGGGAAATCCATAAACAAAAGGTTGGGAGGTTTGAAGCTAGGAAGGTCAGCTTGTGAACGGCCTCAAAACTCAGGCTAGGGAACTTAGGGGGACCGACTTCAGGGGTGGGATGGGGTGACAGTGGGATCCAGTTCATATTACAGAAGAAGACTCCCTCCGGGAGGCTCTGTGAGGGATGGTGTTAGAGAAAGAGATTCGAGACAGAAATGCTCAAGATGTTCCCATGATGTTCCATGCTTCCTTGACATGCTCTATGACGAGGTCTTAAAGCCATTGATAAAAATGAGGCCAAACCAAGCAGGAAGCATGCTTTGTAAGGAAAAGACAACATGTTGCATTTGGAAGCTCTAGATCAAGCAAACTGGGTCACAACTGGCCCTGGGGCTTGTTTTATTATTTAGCCTGAACAAAAAACAATTTTTTTTTCCAGTTTGAATCAGGAGCCAGAGATGTGATTGTCCTGGATCCAGCATTTCAAGCAGAGGAAAGAGTAAGTGCAAAGGTCCCGAGGCAGGTGTAAGTTTGGCATGATTGAGAGCCAGCATGGAGGCCAGGGGGGCGGGAGTCCAGGGAAGGATGGGACAGTTCTAGTTAGAGGCAGGCAGGGGCAAGATCATGCAAGGTCTCAGCGACCATGGTTAAGAAACTCAGATTCCATTATAAAGGGGAAGGGAGAAAGTGGAGGACACAGCAGCAGGGCTGGCCTGACTTACATTTAGGAGTCCTCTCTGGCTGCCCAGGAGAGGCTGCAGAGCAGCAAGGGTGGATGTGGGAAGGCTCCTTAAGAGCTGAGAGTCTAGGCAAGGGATAATGGTGACTTGAACCCTGGCTGCAAGGCGAGGCCAGAGCTGGTGAGGAGTGGTGGGGGATCCACTTTGGAGGCGTGGCCCCCGGGCCTTGCTGGAGGCTTGGTGGTAAGCAGTCCAACGCCAGGGCCAGATGGCAGGCTGGGGGCAGGGGAGGGCATGGCAGCTGCCTGGGACAATCCCCCTCTGTCCCGCTGCTGCATCAGAGGGATGGGCAGAGCGGCTGCGTGGGGTGGGGACCTAGGCAGAGGCAGAAAGGCCAAGACGGAGTCTCAGGCTGCCATTGTCTAGGGCCGGGGCTGGGCCCAGAACCCACTGGGAGCCGGAGAGGGGGGGCACTCTGCAGGGGCACGGAGGGGGAGCAACGGGCCAGGGAGGGGCCACTTCCTCCCATGATGCTGCGAGCGCTTGCACCCCTGCTTTGTTTTGCTTCCCGTTCTGTGATTACAGAAATTACAGAGGCTTGCTCCAGACCGCATTCACTGCTCTACTCGCTTTTCTTCCTTTCTGAAACTCTGCGGTTCAAGAAAAAAATTAACACTGGGTTTGGCTGCATGCCAACGGGAAACATAATGGTTTATTCTCTGCTTTTTAAGAAGAAACGCTAGGCTCGGTCCATTGCACAAGGCTTTATTGGGCATCTGTTGTGCACCCAGACCCATAACAGTTCCAGTGAAGGGAGAAGAGCGGCATCTACTGAACACCTCTTTCGTGCCAGGCACTTATCTCACAGGTCTTAGGTCTGCCAGTCCTCACCTCACCTCAAGAAGCCGAGGCCTATGTCATCCATTTGACAGATGGGTAAACTGAGGCTTGCCACCCTGGGGTAGTTACTGTAGAGACGTCTCAACTCAAATGGCTCAGCTACTCAGAGACTTGCTACTCAAAGTGTGCTTCTCCGAGGGCAGACTGTTAGAAATGCAGAGTCCTGGACTCTGCTCCAGACCCATGGAATCAGAAGCTGCATTAAAGAAAAAAAAATTATTTATTTACTTCTGGCTGTGCTGACTCGATGGACGTGAGTTTGAGCAAGCTCCGGGAGTTGGTGATTGACAGGTAAGCCTGGCATGCGGCAATCCACGGGGTCGCAAAGAGTCAGACAGGACCGAGCGACTGAACTGAACTGAACCATGCTGCGCTTAGGCCTTCTCTAGCTGCAGTGAACAGGCTTGGTTGCTCTGAGACACGTGGGATCCTCCCAGACCAGGGATTGAACTCATGTCCCTTGCATTCCAAGGTGAATTCTTAACCACTGGACCACCAGGGAATCCCAGAAGCTGCATTTTAACAAGTGTCCCCGGGATTCAGGTGCCCACGGCAGCTTCCAAGGGTGTAGGTTATGGGTGACCCTGATTATCTCACGGAGTTTGAGTCAAATCCCTGGGTGACCAGGAGCTAGATGTTTACCTTGCTTGAGCCTCAGTTTCCTTATTGCAAACCTGGACCCCTGTATTTCACAGGATCACTGTGTCGACTCTGAAGTGATATGATGACTCTAAGGGAAGCAGAGGGCCTGGCGCACAGGAAGTACTCGATACAGAGCAGCTTAGATTGCCATTCAGAGAGATGAATAGCCACGCAAGTGCTTGCTTTGTAATTGAAAACCATCATATAAAAGTGGCCCAATTAATAGCTGATGCTCAGTGCAGAAAGGGTAGAGGGAGGCTGGACTGTGCAGTGAAAGGCAGGTGCTGTGGGCAGTCCTTGCTATGAATCACCCTGCAAGTCAGGGAAGGCTCCCTGGAGAAGCTTCTGTGATGGAAAAGCTGGAGAGGGTCTCCCAAGCCTCAGGACTTTGGCCCCAGAGACCAGAGCCCAGTCTGGGGGTGAGAAGTCAGCCTTTTGCCTGGCAAAACGGATGCCTGCCAGTCCAGATATTAGGCCCTCATCCTTGGACTCAGTCCAAGCGGGGCTTGGGGCTGGGACCAAGGCAGCCAGCCTCCTTCCTGATCCAGACTTGATCTACAGCAGCAGTCTACAGATGAAGACAAAGGCCCAGAGAGGGCTGGGGGCTGGTCCAAGGTCACACAGCACAGGAGTCATATGGCCTTACAGACCCCCACAGCCCCCAGGTCTCAGCCCCCTGCACACTCTCACTTCAGAGATGAAGCAAGGGAGGTCCGCATCTTGGTGCAAACCCCTCGGCTGCCTCGACAACCCCGAGTGGCCATCTGCAGTTCCAGGCGCGCTTCTCCACAGTATTTAATGCCGTTCCTCCACAACATCCCAGGCTGACTTTCAAGTAAGCCACGTAATTCCTCAAACTGTCTGTTTCTTCATCAGGAAATGGGGCCAATGGTAACTACTTTATACATGATGACCACTGGTTTGAGATTTTCCAGTCCTGGTCCCGGCCTAGCAAACCATAATACAGTGACGCTAAAATGATTATTAGTTCCATTTTGCAGATGATGGTTCTGAGGCTCAGAGAGGTCAAATAACCTGCCCAAGGTCACAGAGGGTTTAACCCAGGCCCTCTGCTCACTTGGCAGGTGCCTCCTGGACACTGGTCTGTGTGAAATGCTCTGAAGCGCATGGACATGGCCCTTGACCTTCCGAGCCTGCCTGTGGGCTCTCGGGAGGAAGAGAGGTATTGGCATGAAGAAGTGTTTGCCTGGCCTCTCAGTGTGCTACAGGGAAGAAAACTGAGGTGCAAGCCCTCCTGCCTGCAGCCTCAGAGAGCCTGGAAGTCTGGTTTTCTAGGGTGCCTCTCAAATCAGAAATTATGAGGTTAGAGGACATCCCACCCCAGCAACCAGAGCGAGAAAAAGATCAGCTTTCACTGCTGCAGGCTTCTTAAATCCATCAGTTAGTTCAGATGCTCAGTCGTGTCTGACTCCTTGTGACCCCGTGGACTGCAGCATGCCCGGCTTCCCTGTCCGTCACCAACTCCTGGAGCTTGCTCAAATGCATGCTCGTTGAGTCGGTGATGCCATCCACGCAAAGGTGAAATAAGTCATGCTGCTCTTCTGTCTGTGAATACATACAGGAACAGTCCCCAACTTTTCATTAACAAAGGAAGGAGAAAGAAGAGCTTGAAGTACGAGAAGAAAGTGAGCTGGGGACTTAACACATCAGGGCGTGCTCTAAACGCTTTATGGAGAGCACTGGGTTGGTCAAAAAGTTTGTCCAAGTTTTCCCATAAGATGCTAGCCAGCTCAATAACTTGCCACTGTCACCCCTCCCCCACATTTTACTGATGGGTAAACCAAGGCAGAGAGAGAGAAAGGGACTTGCCAAAGGTCTCCCAGCTAGGAACTAGGGGGGCCAGGGCTGGAACCCAGGCAGCTGGTCTCCTGTGTCCATATCCTTAACCAGCCCACTCCGCTCTCTCTAGTTGGATGCCTGCAGAACTCCCCCCGCAAGGCCCACCTTTAGGGTGGGAGAGAATGTAATTCCCTCCAGAGCAAACCCCCAAGGATAAGGAGCCCAGAGTGGCTGAGGACTCTACCTCCCCAAGGTCTGGCTCCGTGAAGGCTAACTGGTCCCCATGGTCAGACCGGGCAAACCCTGATGGTGTCCTGGGAGCCAACAAGGGGTCATGTGGGATCCCAGCTGAGCAGCTGTCAGCAGGCCCCCGAGCTGGGCTCTAAAGAGAGCCCCCTGGGAGGCAGCTGGCCCAGCGGTGGCAATCCCCGTAGGAGTCCCCAGCTCTCCTCTGCCTGCAGACACAGCCTGTGCTCGCAGAAAAGCAGGCCTTTCTAGGGGCCGGGAGAGGAGGACGCGAAGTCAGCTTGAGGCTCTGGAGTCTGCAGACCCGGGTCTGAATCCTCACTCTGCACGCTACGGGCTGTGTGATATCGAGCCAGGCCCTTTACCACTCTGTGCTTTGGTCTCCTTCCTTACACGAGGAGAGGACTCAGGCTCTGGCCCAGAGCACCCTTCTGACTTCATCCTGCTTCTCATCTCAGCCCGCCTGCCTCGCTCACATGGACCACAGTCTGCTAACATCTGTTCGAGTCCCTAATTGTCTGCAATGTCTGACTGTGCACCTCGCTTTGTCGAGGCAATTTTCAATCCAATCCAACCAGGATCGACGGTGCACCTCCAGGGAGCCAGGTCCCATGCTGGGTGCAGAGCGATCCAGACGACAGCTGGAGTCTGGGTCCTGCCACCACCGAGCGCTGGTGACAGGTGGGTGTGCAGATAAGCGACATCCACTAGGGGAAGTTCTCCCACAGCCCAAAGAAGGGGGGGATGGCGCCCGGCTGCGGCCGGGGGCTGGATTCAGGCAAGAAACCGGGAGACGATGGCATCAGGGCTGGCTGGGACATTCTTTCTATAATCACAGCGAGAGAAGCAGGACTGGGACCTTTGCTCCTCTCCCCAAGCCTAACACTTCTAGTCTACCCCAGGCGGAGCGGATGGGGACACGGCAAAATGTGCTTACAGACAATGAGGGACGTGATCTGGCTGGCAAGAATCTGGGGTCCCTTAGGGAGCCTGGCTGGGGAGGTGGCAGCTACGGTCAAGGGCTCTGAAGCAGGAGAAGGGGGTGCGCCACATCCTGGAGCAAGAACAGCGATCATGCCAAAGGTTTATCTGGTGGTTTAGTTCAGTGGGCTTCCCTGAGAGCTCAGTTGGTAAAGGATCTGCCTGCAATGCAGAAGACCCCAGTTCAATTCCTGGGTCAGGAAGATCCACTGGAGACAGCATAGGCTACCCACTCCAGTATTCTTGGGCTTCCCTTGTGGCTCAGCTGGTAAAGAATCTGCCTGCAAGGTGGGAGACCTGGGTTTGATCCCCAGGTTGGGAAGTTGCCTGGAGAAGGGAAAGGCTACCCACTCCAGTATTCTGGCCTGGAGAATTCCATGGACTGTATCATCCATGGGGTCGCAAAGAGGCGGACACGACTGAGCAAGCTTCATGCATCTCACGGATGCTCGTCTTTAATTCTCGCAGAGACAGAGACTGACGGCGATAGGACTTGCCCAAGTCCACGATCTGGAGCCATCTGCTCAATTCCCATGCTTTTAACCTCTCCCCCACCCCCCCCATCCCACAGTAAGGAGACAAGGATGAGATAGTTGGATGGCATCACCAACTCAATGGACACGAGTCTGAGCAAACTCCAGGAGATAGTGGAGGACAGGGAAGCCCGCAGCCCATGGGGTGGCAGAGTTGGACACGACTGAGTGACTGAACAGCAACCCCACGGCAAGCACTGAGCGGGGGGGACTTGGGGACCTTTGAAAGAAGGGAGATTTGATCTGATGGTGACATGGCAAGAACCCATCTGCTGAGTATGTGGTGGGGCGGAGGGACAGTGCCTGAGCTGGGACTGGGGGTGGGGGCGATGGGGAAGGCCCAGTCCCTCTACACAACCTGCCTTCTGTCCTGACGAGTTAACTGATCCTTCTACCCTGTCTCTCCAGCTCCACTGGTCCTCTCTGCACCAATGGGACCTGGGTCTTCATGTTGCTCTGCTCCCTGCCACGGCAGCTCACAAAGTACCCGACACACACACACACACACACGCTCTCCTGAGTCCCACCGTGCGGACATTGCTATCACAAGTCCTCGAGAAACATCGGCTGCGGAGAAGGTGGCGCCCCTCCCGTTGCCAAAGCAGGGGTGTGCTGGTGAGCTTGAACAACGGGCTCTCCAGAAAGCAAGGGACCGGCCCAGCTGGGAGTTTCTGCTGATTTCTGAAGGGTCTGTGTTCCCGCCCCGGCAGGGTCAGGGTCCACTGTGAGGTCACAGGATCAGAAGAGATGCGCTCACTCAGTGAGCCTTGCAGGTTCTTGATTGCTTCCTGTAAGGAAAGCCTCAGACACCAAAGATGAGGTTTAGAAGGAGAGAGAGAGAGACTGGAGAAGAGCAGCAGAAGGACAGGGAGAAGGCGCCAGAAGGAAGAGAAGGGAGGAGAGGGAAGGAAGGAAGGAAGGGAGCAGGGAGACCCGGGGCGCTGCTGGTTTCCTCTTTGCCCTGCTCTGGTGACCTCCTGGGACCTGCCTGAGACCTGCCTGAGACACCAGGGAGGGAAGGGGCCTGTGTGTGCATGTCCACTCGCTCACTCGTGTCTGACCCTTTGCAGGCCCCATGAAGTGCAGCCCACCAGGCTCCTCTGTCTATGGGATTCTCCAGGCAAGAATACTGGAGTGGGTTGCCATTTCCTTCTGCAGGGGATCTTCCTGCCCAGGGACTGAACCCGCAGTCTCTTCCATCTCCTGCCATCAGCAGGCGGGCAGGCAGATTCTTTACCACTAGCGCCACCCGCGAAGCCCAAGACACTGAAGAGGGAGAGGAGGGAGGAAGCCAAAGTTTCAGAGACCCAGGCAGAATCCAAGGAGGCAAGTGGCTGAAAAGCTGAGACTGCAACCAGGTCGCGGGGCTTCCCTCCCCACAGCTTCCTCCAGCTGTCCTAACTGGCTGAGCCAGGGTGGGCTCCAGGCACCCCTGAGAACCACCGGATCTCTCATCGCGCCACCCCCCTATGCCCCCCGCCCCACTTCCTCCACCTGGTGTGGGGAATGCTGGAGGCTCTGCTCCAGGGGACACCCCTGAAAAGCAACCCCTGCTCCCCTGGCCAGAAAGGATGAATTCGGATCAGGAAACAGAGTGACAAGACACCCGCCTGGCATTCTTTTCACACTGCTCTTTGCCTTGGAAGGCATGCTGAGAAAACCAAGGGTTAAAGGAGCCTTCCCTCCTGTTCAAGACGTGCTTGAAGGACTCTGAAGGGCATAAGGATGAAGGCCCTTTAAGAACTCAGATTCGGGAAGAAGCAAAGCACAATACTGTGGGGACTGGTGGAACTAAACGGTTTTTAGTCCCCCGCAGATGCACAGCTGGCGTGGAATGCTGACCCCGTGCCACAGGACGGGACTTTTGTGACAGTGGGCAGCTCCGTGGTTCCCTTACCAAGTGTCCACAACCTGTGACCCTGCTTCCTCCTCTGGACACCTCTGCAGACTTTCTCAGCCCCGCTCTAGAGATGCACGCGCCGAAGTCCCGAAGACAAACTAGATTAAGATCACACAAAGTCATCGTAAGAACTACCAGGGATCTCAGATCGCCTGCCCGTGGGCCAGAACAGGCCCACACGTGTGTCTGGCTGAGCACTTTGGGGACGGGGAGAAGGTGCGTATGTACCCGTTTATGACAAGGCCCCCCACAACGGTCACCTTGCTCCTGACCTCTTAACTCAGTTCTTTGACCCACCCAGACCTCCATGGCCTTCGAGTTTGCAATTCTAATATATAGGGCACAGTCTAGTCATGCCAGACAGCTCCTTCTCAAAGTGGTCGGAGGAGGGGTCATTGTTGCCCCTTTCCTAAGAAATATGAAGAATTTGGGGGAGGCTGGTTAAAAAAGCGAGGTCAGCATTACGAGTTTATATTTGGGAAACAACAAATCCTATTGTTCTTTTAATACAGCTCAGATGGATTTTAAAAAATCTGGAGAGACACTGCTTTAGGATATTTTTCAAGAATGAGAAGGCTGTGTATTTTCAGTTGATTAAGGGTCAGATTCCTGGGTCTCAAGTATTTCCTACAAGAGAAAGCCAATTTTGTTTTTGAAAGACTCCCAACGAGTGCTCACTTTAGCCAAGGCATCTATTCTTGATTCATTCACCAAGCTTTCTAAAGAAATCTTCCTCATATGAATACCCAAACCCCATTTCTGTCAGGAAAAAAAATCCCATGTAGGGAGAAGAAACCATCCATTTGGGGAAATGAGATTTTTATTGAGAAAATGGTCTTAAGTCCCAGGAACAATGAAGAAATTCATGAGTAACTTCCGCTCAGGAGGTCAAGGGTATTCAGAAGTTTATTTGTCAAGAGCCAGGATGGAATAGGGCAGTGTTTAAGGGCACTGGCCCTGAGGGTGAGAAAACCTGGTTTTCAGTCTGAGTTCAGAAGCTGCATGAAAGCGAAACCTCTCAAATACGGAGGTGACAATGTCTACTTTTACGGCCAGTATGAGGATTACCTGGGGAGACTATGAAAAGTGGTCCACACAGAGCCTGGTACGTACTAAATACTTGTTACCTGGCAGAAATTATAATATATCAACTGATTAGGGCTACTATTCTTGTTTTTTCAAGATATGGGAAAGAAGTCCCAGGCAGGACCCACAGTTATCTTAACCCACAGGCAGTTGATAAAAGAGCACGGTGAAGCCACTGTCAATGCCGACCACACCAAATTCTCAGAGCAAACTGCTCACTAAACATGGTCCCCAAGTGGACACGGGGACCTATCCCTGCAATTAGCACATCTGCTCAAACCTCCTTAAGTGTCAACTGTCTTCATCTGTCCATGGAATGATCTCCCAACCCTCTCCCGCCTACCGAGGGTGGAACAGTCAGAGTCTGGGGGTGGGGGGGGTGGGGGGCTTGGGCTCACTGCTTTGCACACACCCCGGCATCCAGCCTTAGGAGCAGCAGCGAGCAGACGACCCACCCTCTCCGGGGAATCCAGGACCAGGTTGCTTCTCTGGGGGTGGACGTGCTCAGACAGGTTAGCTGGAACAAACAAAATGGTCGCTTGCCTCTAAGTCATTAGGATCCTAGCTCTCCGCCGTGCTTTTGAAACAGCCAAACCCCAAGGCCAGCACCCTCTTTCTGCTTCCTAAATGGAGTGGGGCTGTCTGCCAGCTCGCCTCCCCTCTTTGCCAGCATGCAAATAATGTACTTTGGGGTTCCTCGGGGCGTTAACCCCATGCTCCCCGACCCCCAAGTAGGGAAGGGAGTATACTGCCCCAGCTGTTCGGGATGGAAAGATGAAGAGCGTGGGTGAGTGTTTATTTTCCACGGGCTCACCTGGAGAGCGGCACACAACAGACACGACTCCCCCAGCCTGGTGTGTGCCCAGGTTTTCAGGCTCGGTACGTTTACAGCAAGGTATACACCGATCATGCCCTCCAAACACAGAGTACTTACGCGTGTTTTTAATGATGGAAGCTGTGGGTTTGTCCTGGTGACATTCACTAAGCCTGCAATGAAGATCCCCGTTATTTACTGCTCTTCTACTCATTTTGGCCAGTTTCACTCTTCCTACCATCTACATGTACTCTTTCTACACCGTATCTTACAAGCCCATATATGGTTGGGAACATACCTGTCTAGCCTCTTCCCTTTGGCTGATGCTCAGCAGTGGGGCCTGGTGCTCTGCCTACCCACCCTATTTGGTCTCATAACAATCGTGTGAGGTTGATCTGTTCATATCCCCATTTTGCAGGTGAGGACACTGAGGCTCAGAGAGGTAAGGTGACTTGCTCAGGGTCACGCAGCTAGGAAGTGTGAGGGGGGCTTTGGACTTACTGTTTCCCATTCCTCTTGGGCTAGAATTGTTGCTCCCAGCCCATCAGAAGCTCCGTGTTTCAGAGTCTCCTCAACAGTCTCTAGAGAGGTCTGGGTACTCCGAGTACAGTGTCCCCAGCTCACCCACTGCCCTCCCCTTGGCTGTACCTCTCCCAGGGCTTCCGTAGCCCAGACTCCCTGCAGGCACCGGAGTTTTGAAGCCCAGCTCCATCTCATGCACAGGTGTGTGACCTGGTGAAGTCATTTCACCCCTCTGCACCTCACTCTGCACCTCCACAAATGAAGGAAATTACCCCGTCCTGCAAGGCTGCCTCAAGGATGCTTCCAGACAAAGCCAGTTTCCCTGCAGCTATCCCCACCCCCCACCCCCAGCCTCTTTTCTGGAGAAGCTTGAGCCCTAGACACGGTCCCCTCCACTCACTCCATCACTCGCTCGAGCGGCTCCCGAATCAGCATTCAACACACATCATTCTGCCTTGTGCAACGCCATTATCTCCCGAGGACACAGGCTCCGTTGTCATGGCAACCAGAGTCCTTCCACCAACTCTATTTAATAATTTTTCAACAGCGGCGCTGGGCTTGGGGCAGGGGAAGGAGCACTGGGTTAGGGGTTAGGAGCTCCGGGTCCTAGCACCTGTGGGCCTCGGACCCCGCCGCTTTAGGCCTCAGTTTACCCACCTATAACAGAGGTATCTGAAATTGGTGGCTTTTATGACTTTCCCTGGCCTAGAATAACCTCAGAGACTGATTTCAAGGTCCAAGAAGCAGGAGGCAGGGAACCAGAGTGACTGGGGAGGTCTGAAGGTTCGAGTGACACTTTCAATCCACAGGAAGAATCAGAAGCGGCCTTTGGTGATCAGACCCTCTCCTACTGCCCCTGCAATGCCACTTTTCAGACATTTCTGCAATCTCTTGACCTGCCACAGTCAGGGCTAGGGTTCATGCAGAGACAGGCTTGCCTGCAGTCATCACAGCCCTCACTGTGCCCGATGTGTTGCTGTTTAGTCTCTAAGTCATGTCCAACTCTTCTGGGACTCCATGGACTGTAGCTCACCAGGCTCCTCTATCCATGGGGTTTTCCAGGCAAGAATATTGGAGTGGGTTGCCATGCCCTCCTCCAGAGGACTTTCCCAAGCCAGGGATTGAACCCACGTCTCCTGAATTGGCAGGTGGGTTCTTCACCACTGAGTCACGTGGGAAGAAACCTCAAACCCAATTTGCGGATGTACAAACCGAGGCAAAGGAGCCCATGAGCACCAGCAAGAAAGAAGCTCAGCTCCTGGAAAGGCTAGGCTGGCGGTGCCCAGGAAGCAAGCCAGTCCCCCTGCCTTGCCCTTCTACCCCATTCAGCCCACGACGGGCCAGCTCCGGCCCCCACCTGTGCAGCCTCTGGCTCCCCCTCAAGCAGTCACAGAAACAAGCAAAAGCAAGAACTAAGTACTTGCTCTGCGTCCCCGACTACGTGGGGCACCGCAGACCTCAGAAGACGGCGTTTCTGCTCTCGGCTTATCTGCATGACCCACAGTAGGGCCTAGCACACAGTACGTGCTCAAAGCTTTATTTGGTCCCGTTATTGGCCCACATCGGCCTCTGACCACCCTCCTCCCCAAAGGTCTCTAAAGAAAATCTCCCAGAGCAGCCACCAACGTCTCAGCTCCAAGGAGCTGCTGCGGACCCCATGCTGGGGAGGGGGGCTTTGTGACTCCCGGCTGGCTCCAGGGTTGGGGAGGCGGCGGCTCTGCCTTGGCACAGGCTGATGGCACTGCTTTCGGGCACAGCCGCTGCCAGCCCAGCGGCGCTATTTAACTCCTCTGGGGCTGGCGTTTCCATTTAATGCCCGCGGCATAATTAACAGTGCTGCATCTGCTCTGTCATTACTGGCACTCTCTGCCGTTTGGAGAAAGGGCCCTTATATTCCGTCATTAGTCTCGGGGAGGCTGTCATGGGGGAAATGGAGGAGGAAGTGGGGCATGCAGCCTGCCTTTCCCCGCTCGGAGAGCTGGCACCGGGCGCACGGAGCGGCCGATCGACGCGTCCAGTCCAAAGCCCTTGGCTTTATGGACAGAGAAAGGGGAAGGACCTGATTGGGTAAGGACCCAGCCCACCATTCCTCAGGCTCCCAGGCAGCCCACATGGGAGGTGGCGCTCCCCACCACTTCCTGGGGTCTACAAGCCCAGGCCACGGGTCTCCGTCAGCAGGATGGAACAACCTGGGCAACCAGGAGAGCGCCCTGGGCTCGGTCACCTACTGAAGACCCCAGAACATGGTTTATAAAATACTGGGCTTGGTGCCTGCATCAAAAGGCAGAGCTCAGAACTGGGGGTCCGATGCATCTGATGAATTGGTGACACGGTGCAGAGCCAATCTGTTAAAAGAGTGTCCGTGCAATACAGTAAGTGCATTCAGATTCCTTCAGGAAGACTACTTCTTCCCCACCCCCAAGCCCACGTACAAAAACCATAGGTGGGTCCCTGACCACAAGCTCTGGAGACAGCCAACAGGAGTGCTAAGAGGCACGAGGCTCAGGTGGCCACGAGGGCCGGACGCAGGATGGGGAGCACACAGCACGTGGGAAGCGGCTGCCTCTGGCCGCGGTCACTTTTGTGCTGGCTCCCCCCACGACGATCCCACCTGGGTGCTCCCCAGAGGCAGCAGATGGCATGGGAAGGCACAGTGGGCTGGCACCAGCAAGACCTGGGCTTGAACTCTGCAGTATAACTAGGGAGTAGCAACCCCACCTCCATCGACCTTGGGGTCGTCCTCCGGCCGATGGGGACGGCACCGTGGTCCCCTGGCACTGTTCTCACCACCTCGGGCGGGCCACAGTCGATGCCTGGGAGGTGCTCCAGCCTCACTGGTCAGGGTTGGGCTGGCCACGCGGCCAGGGGACATGTCAAACCCTCAAGTTCCCCCGGCCTCCCCCAGACCTCTTCCTATTCCACAACCTTCAGCGTGGGCAGCAGTCCGAGGGAAGAAGGAAGTGGGTAGTGTCCAGGGCAAGTGGTTTCCATCCCCTACCCACCCCTTCCCTTCCCTCTTGGTCAGGCATAACTCTGAGCCACACGGCAGGTCCCAAACCACCCTGAGGCTCACATGCAAACACTTGCCCACAACTTTCCAGGCTACCAAGGCCCTCAGATCCTTCCGGATGATCTCACGGGGCCCCTGGAGCTCAAATCCGTGTAGATGAGCACTGGTGTGCTTGTGCACCTGAGAGCAAGCATCCTTCTTGTCCCCAGGCACTGCCACTGCTCAGGCGCCCCGGCCAAACAAGTCCACTTCAGACCCCAACTGGATACAATGGACGGCATGTCAGCGGCGGGCCAGAGCTCAGGGCAGGCAAGAACAGGATCTGCAGCCCTTTCCTCCAAAACCTCAACCGTGCCTTTCCACGCTGTCTGGCAGGCTCGACGCCAGTGCTGTGACCTGCCTCCCACAAAGGTTCCTTCCAAGGGGCTCCCTGATGAACTGGGATTTGGGCTTAGGAAAGGTGACTCCCCTCAACTGGGAAACCAGAGGTCAGGCTGAGGCTGTGCAGGGCTTGCTGAGCCCCTGTTTCCCCATCCAAAAAGTGGAGATAGATACCAATGGAAACGATAATAATATTACTTTCACCTGGAGCTCCCAGCTAGTGCAAACTTCAACAGAAAGCACATCATGCACGTCTGTGTAAGCATTAAGTGTGTGCGTATTTCACATGTGTGCAAAGAGGCTGCATTTGAGTCAAGGTCATTCCGATAAGGGCTTTCTGAGACGTCACTTACAGAAAATGACTCTTTTTGTTGGACAGAGGACTCTGTCAGGGACCATATTTTCTTCCCCTGGAATAGTTCAGACAGGAGCAAGAGAAAGAACAACTACAAGAGAGTTTTTTTTTCTTTTTGTACACTGTGAAGTGTTCTGATGACTGACTGATGAACTGCTCTCAGGACTAAGTTCCAGAAGACCGCAATACTGACACCAAATGTCACTGTTCACCCTCCTTGTGGCCGCTGCCTTCTCCCTGCACAGAACCTCCTCACCAAACAATAAGGCCATGAAAGCAACCTGCTGTCAGTGTCTTTCGGGGCATCTCTGACCTTGAATGTCCCTCTGGCCAGAACGCAGTTGTCTCCAGAGCTGGCAGGCGACACCGATCTTGCAGACACCATGCAGCTGACAGGTGGGCAGAGCTGCAGATCACTGTCCGAAGCAGCCACTAACTCGTGCACCCTCCAGCCCGGCCTGCCTGCCACGATGCCATCAGGCCCCAGAAGCTGGGGACCCCCTTCTGCAGCCAGGAGGGCCCCTGGCACCCTAATGTGGCCGGTTCCACCTAGCTGCACAACCCCCTGCCTGCACAGGGCTCCAGCCAATCGCTCCGCAAGACCTGGCCTCCTTGTAATTTCCAATTTGTAAGAAAGGTAAAAATAGAAGGCCATTCGCTGCAGGCAGCTCGCATCAAATCGCATGCCACTTTGGTGTCATGTCAGATCACGGTAAACAGAGCTGATGGCTTCCTCAGCTGCTCCCGGGGACTTCCAGAGCAGCAAGAAGGTGGTGACAAGTTGGGGTTGGGGGGAGCACCTGAGAGTCAGGGCAATGTGGCTGGGTGCACGATATCAACACCAGCTTTAAGTGAATCTAAAGCACAGTTCACAAATATGCTGTATATTACGGGGGCACCTGGGCATGAACCCCAGTTCTGCCACTTAGCAGCCAAGGGACCTTGGGTACAAATTCCTCTCTCTGTACCTCAACCTCCCCAGCTAGCAAAGAGCAGCGATCACACTACCAGCTTCCTGAGCTGGGGCAAAGCTCAATTGATGGGATGAACTGCAAGGTGCTTCCTAACGGGCAGCTCCTTAAACAGGGTGTCATGGTCCTGGCCACGCAGTCAGGGTCAGGGCCTTCTCCGTGGCAGGGGCGTCAGTACCACGTGGCTGCACCTGGGCTCCCGGGCCAGCTCCTAGCCCAGTGGTCTTGCAGCTGGTGCCTTCACCTCTCTCCGTCCCAGTTTCCTCATCGGTCCAGGGACCATTCCACTATGGAGCTCACGAGGTTTTGTGGAAACGAGACACAGTTCTATCAGGAAGGCACACAGCACAGCCCCCTGGCATATCACTAACTCTTAGCCGTGACTGTTTATTGATGAGATTATCACTGGAACCACATTTCGTGGAGTTTCTTTTTTTCTCCTGTTTATGACTGAATCCAAGTCTGTGCTGAAATATCACAGCTTGCATTCACACCTACGGTCCGTGCCAGGCAACCCTGTCTCCGCTATTAGCCGGCTCCCTGCTCATTCCATCTCTACCTCTGCTCTGGAGGCCCTCAGGTGAGCTCAGAGTAAAGATGTTAGATGTTCGTAAGGCTCACAAAGGCACATTTCCCGGGAAGCCCTATCTTGGGGTCCACATGGGGCTTCCCAGCATTTCCTCAAGTACCATGCCCTTTCCCACCACCTTCCAGAGAATGGGTAGCACCAAGTGCACCCCCCCAGCCCACCCCGGTCCTGGGCTCACTTGGGGAGCTGGCGCCAGGGATGCCACAGAGCAGCAGCTGAGCATCTGATGTTCTTGCTGGGGGCCTGGGGGGACTTGCAGGGGCTCTTTGCAGTTGCTTTCATCATGGCAGGCATGCTCTGCCTGCCGTTCAAGCAGCTTGGCCTGGCTGAATGAAGGGGCAGTCCTGACACAGGCAAAGGGCAGCACACACTTCTCTGTCCCCACCTGGGGCTCAGGTGATTAAGAGCCTCTGGCTGGGTTTGGTATTGGAGCCCTGGCTGGGCTTCTAGAGGGCTCAGGTGATCAAAGGGAAGAAGTGCTAGGCCGGCTTCAGGCCAGGTGACACGGAGGGGCTTGGGTACCACCCTCCCGCTCTCAAGACAAAGAGGGTAGACTTTGGGATGCTGGGGGGCTGGAGGCAGCAGGCGCAAGGATTGATCAACTGGGGTTGATGCTTGGCTTGTGATCCACACACCGCAAGGGACAAAAAGACATTTCTAAATTCCAAGTGACTTGGGACATCTCAGCTACTGAGCTCATAGCCAAGTGCGGGAACAGCGTCTTTATGTGCAGGCAAGAAGCCGCCTGATGCTGTGCTTTACTGAAAGCTGCTCTCAGCATATGCTGGGAAGGCAGGGGAGCAGCCACTGCTTGGATGGTGGCCCGGAGGGGCCTCACTGTCAGTCATCCTGACCATCGCCCCACCACCTTGCTTTGTGGAGGTGAAAGCAAGGCCCAGAGACCTATCAACAGGACAAAGCATTGGCCTGGAGGTGAGAAGAAGAGTGGGATTCAAACCTCTGCCCTGCCTCCTCCTGGCTGTGTGACCTTGGGCAAGTCACGTTCCCTTTCTGTCCCGCAGGTTCCTCACCTCTGAACTGGGGGGTTAGAACAGTACCTGCTGCACAAGGTCACTGCAGGAATCACAAGCTGGGGACCCGGCAGCTTTCAATACTCCGTCCCCACCTCCCCAAATAGACGAGAACTTACCCAAGGTCACCTGTGGAAAGAGGCCGCAGCCCTGCTCAAAGCCCATTCTTCCCGGGTTTGTTCCTGGCTGTGGTCTCAGAGGCTGTATTTCATGGCCTTCCTGCTCAGTGATACAGGGAGGCCCACGCTCACACTGTCCTCACCTTCCATCCGTGCTGGCTTTATTCTAAGATCCTTACTGAGCGCCTGCAACGTCCTGGGCGACTGCATTGGAGTCACAGCATTGGAGCTCCAGGTTGCCATGCACGTGAGAACCAGGGACAGACGGAGCAACTGTGCTTCTTTCAGCTTTGAGGGACCTGCTCCTTCCTTGTCTTGACCCTCTGCATTTCCTCCTCCTTGGCCTCTAGAAGCCCCCTGCCAGCCCCATCCTGAGATCCTAGGGGGCCCTGCCTCTCACCGAGCCTCCAGCCAGGACTGAACAGGCAGAGTGTCAGCAGAGACGGTTCCCGTTTCCCCCCTGCAGCTGCCGCCTCTCTCCTGTAATTCTCAAGGCTCGCGCCACGCTACAGATGCCCTGCCAGACAAGCTGGGTTTCCTCCCGCTGCCGGGGACTCACGGTTCGTCCTCTAAGGACTGGCCATTGAGTCAGTGCTTGGCTGGGTAGAGAGCGGTTTCTTTGTTTGCAGCCTGCCTAACAGTTTCTTCCTGAGGCTCAAGGGAGGCTCAGCCATTTTGCCCCATTGCCCTGGGAAAAGGTCCCTCTCACTTGTCCAGGGACCTGCAGCCTCCTCTGCCTTTGGGGTGGGGAGTCTGGGGCTGCTCTGCCAGGACAAGGGCAGGGGCTGGGTCAACTCTTCACTGAGACAGCCAAGAGGCAGAGGACACATGCCTGCGGTTCCCACTGACATCCTTTGTTCTGGAATTTCAGAGTTGGGGTACTGCATTTCACGCTATCTTATGAATGCATTTCCTCCAAAGTTCCCAATGAGAGAATCTAGGCCATATCCAACACCCAACACCCTCCTCTCTCACCGAACACCCATCAGGATTGACCCGAGTCGGCTCACTTAGCCTGACAGAGTCTCTGATTTGGGGGTGTCACCAAAGCTCAGGAGCCATTTTATTCAGTGCCCCCTCCCCAGTTCTTCATGAAGAGAAGGCTGAGCTTCCTGGGACAGGACAGAGAGCTCCAGCCCCATATCAGGCAGACACTGGGCATTATAACTGGGCTTTTAAAACCCTAATTTTCTCCCCGGGGATTCACGTCTGTTTGGAGAGGAGATCAGCTCAGAGCCTCCGTGTGGGGCTGCCGGATCTGGGTTCCTTAGCCGAAAAGCAAGCTAAGCTAGAGCACAGCATCTGTAGATGCCAGCCATGGGGACATGGGGGTACAAGAGGACCCCCCTATGGAGACCTGCTGATCATTGTCCCGGGGGGTGGCAGGGTCTCCTCTTTTTCCAGTGTCCAGAAAATAAATGTCAGAATGTAAGGCAAGAAGACAGACACAGTCTTCAAACCTCAGGGACGCCCCCCTTCCCCCAATCCTACACTGCTCGGAGAGCGCGGCTCGGACTTATGTGCGCTCAGCTCAAGCCCAAGCTGCGGTGTGCTTTCTAGCCAACGTTTCTTGAGAGCTTAAGCTGCCGAAGACAGAAAGGAAGTGTCCCATTCCCCAGTCGCCTGGTCCCCGGAGCCCGCAGGGAACAGAAGAGGGGCCCAGCTCGACCTCGGCGCAGCTGACCCCACAAGGAGAAGTGGCGCACGGCTCGCCAAACGCTATCATTCTTTCCCGGGTCTCCCGCCGTCCCCTGGGGGGTGAACCGGGCGCTTCGACGGCTCCAGCAGAATTCAGAGTCAGCTGGGGGTGGGGTGGGGGGCCAAGGGGCCCGCGACCTCTTGGAAAAAAGCCGGAGATTTTGGTGACCCTCGTGGGTGCTCCCCCGGCCCCCTCGCGCATCCCAGAGGGATAGCCCGGGTGCGCGTCGACTCGGAGCGGCGCCTCGGGCTCCTTCCTGTGGGCCCGAGGCCGGGCGAGGCGCGGGGGTGTGGAAACTCGGCGAGCCCGACCCCATCCCGCCCGGCCCGCAGCAGTAGCTCTGGGCGCCCGGCCTCGCCGTCCGGCTGTCCCGGACTCGGCGCCCCGACGCCGGCCGCCCCTCTCCTACCTGCGGCCGGGGCTGCGCTGCCCGCGGCGGGCGCTGCGCGGGCAGCTCGGCCGCTCCGGTGCGCTCCGGGCGCGGGGCCGCTCCGGGCTCGGGCCGCGCTGCGCTCCCGGGTTCCTCCGTTCCTCCGCTCCGCGCTTCTCGCCCGCAACCTCGCCGCGCGCTAGGTCTTCCGAGGGCGGGCGCGGGGACGCGGCGAGGAGAGGGGCGGGGAGCGCTGGGGGCGGGGCCGGGGCGCGGGAGCCCGCCCAGCCCGGGGAGGGGCGCCGCCTCGCCGGCCGCGCCGCCCCGCCCTCCGGCCCCTTCATCCCGCCCCCTTCCTTCCCCTCCTCGTCTCCCCTCTCGCTTTTCCCGCTTCCGTTCCTCTCTCCCCATCTCCCCTGTTTCC
The DNA here is from genome assembly GCF_003369695.1 of Bos indicus x Bos taurus. Taxonomy (NCBI): domain Eukaryota; kingdom Metazoa; phylum Chordata; class Mammalia; order Artiodactyla; family Bovidae; genus Bos; species Bos indicus x Bos taurus. The sequence continues at coordinate 5,728,522 of NC_040097.1, forward strand.
ACCCCCACGCCCCGCGTCCTCTCCTTTTCTTCTCTCTTCTCTGCCCCGCCCCATCCGCCTCGCCCGCTCCCCTCTCCCCCCGCCCGCCTCACGCTCCTTCTTCCTTCCCCTTCAGTCTGGTGGTGTCTTGCCTGGTTCGGCCCGGCTGTCTGGGTCTCTGGGTCCCAGTCCTTTGCCACAAGGATTTCCCTCGGGGCTTTTCTCCTTCCAGCCCTGCCGATCTGCTTCTGTCTCTCTTCTCTATCACCTTCTTCTCTCCCCGTAGGTCGCCAGGCCCCCTTGCGGGGTGGATGGAGGGTGCGTCCCTGCCCCCTCTCTGCTCTCCTCCCAGGGGCAGCCCCCCCTGCCCCGCCCCGCCTCCATGCCTGCACACGCCTCCATGCCTGCTAACACCGGGAAGTTTTTGAGCTGGAGCGCCCAGGCTCTGGGTCCCAGGCTGGATGCGTGCACGTGGCAGGGAGGTGCGGCTTGGGGAGGACTCCCTGTCTGCTGCCGGGAGGTAGGGTGATGGTGGTGGTAGAGACACAACTGGCTCAGTGTGTGGATGGACAGATGGATACACAGATGATTAAGAATGGAAACACAGCCTGGAGCAACACCCGGGGATGGGAGCTGAGCGCGCCCCACCCCCACCCCCCAGATACCCACCCTCCTTCCGGGTCTTGGGGTTTGAGAGGTCCTCCACAGAGACACCTCTTTCCCAGTCAATGCTCACCCCGTGCCTGAGGCCTCCCTCCCTTCCCCTTGACCCCTGACCCCTTTCATAAAGACTCCTGGTATTGGGGCTGCGACTGTCCTTCCCTCCAGGTTCCCCAAGGACTCACAGAAAGGATCTCCTCTCTCGAGCCTACTCTTTGCCTCCTCTCTCTGGCCCCAGGGCTGGCATTTGCCAATAGACTTGCCATCCCCCACCCCACATTAACCCCCACCCCCATCAGCCATGGGCTCCCCAGGTGGCTCAGTGGCAAAGAATCCGCCTGCAATGCTGGAGCTGCAGAAGATGCAGGTTCCATCCCTGGGTGAGGCAGATCCCCTGGAGGAGGGCATAGCGACCCCACTCCAGTAATCTTGCCTGGAGAATCCCATGGACAGAGGAGCCTGGCAGGCTACAGTCCATGGGGTCACAAAGAGTTGGACACGACTTAGCAACAGCACGCACGCAAGCCTATCATCCATTGTGGGGTCTCCTAAAGGTGACCCTAACTGCTCCTGCCTCTTTCCCACATTCTCACCCACAAGCATGGAATCCTGATAACTTCCTTGACTGGTCCATCCTCCCCCATCACTGGTCCCAGCTCCCATGCCATGACCTCCACCTGTACTTCAGTGTTTATTGAACTCCTCCTACTTGCCAGGCACTGTCCTGAGTCCTGGAGACAGTATGGGGAACAAGACGGGTCACAGACCCCTAGGTCCTGGTGGAGGGTGGGAGACAGGCTTCTGTCAAATAACCACACAAGCCCAGGCGGATCCATCCCAGTCCAGCTTGGGATGGTTGGGAAAGGTTTCCTCAAGGAAATGCCATTTGAACCAATGGCCAAAGGATGGACAGATGCTGTCTGGATGGAAACTCGGGGCACAGATTTGAGCAAGGTTATGAGACAATGGCACCCCACTCCAGTACTCTTGCCTGGAAAATCCCATGGGTGGAGGAGCCTGGTAGACTGCAGTCCATGGGGTCGCTAAGAGTTGGACACGACTGAGCAACTTCACTTTCACTTTTCACTTTCATGCATTGGAGAAGGAAATGGCAGCCCACTCCAGTGTTCTTGCCTGGAGAATCCCAGGGACAGAGGAGCCTGGTGGGCTGCCGTCTCTGGGGTCGCACAGAGTCGGATACTACTGAAGCAACTTAGCAGCAGAAACAGCAGCATGAGGGTAACTAAACTATTGGGCTCCAAAATCACTGCAGATGGTGATTGCAGCCATGAAACTAAAAGATGCTTACTCCTGGGAAGGAAAGTTATGACCATCCTAGACAGCATGTTAAAAAGCAGAGACATTACTTTGCCAACAAAGGTCCGTCTAGTTAAGGCTATGGTTTTTCCAATAGTCATGTATGGGTGTGAAAGTTGGACTATAAAGAAAGCTGAGCACAGAAGAATTGATGCTTTTGAACTGTGGTGTTGGAGAAGACTCTTGAGAGTCCCTTGGACTGCAAGGAGCTCCAACCAGTCCATCCTAAAGGTGATCAATCCTGGGTGTTCATTGGAAGGACTGACGTTGAAGCTGAAACTCCAATACTTTGGCCACCTGATGCAAAGAGCTGATTCATTTGAAAAGACCCTAATACTGGGAAAGATTGAGGGCGGGAGGACAAGGGGATGACAGAGGATGAGATGGTTGGATGGCATCACCAACTCAATGGACATAAGTTTGGGTAAACTCTGGGAGTTGGTGATGGACAGGGAGGCCTGGCGTGCTACGGTTCATGGGGTCCCAAAGAGTCGGACATCACTGAGCTACTGAACTGAACTGATGAAGGTAGCAAAAACAGAAGCTGTTTTTTCCTTGCCTGACATTCATTTCAGTTTGGATAACAGCACCTTGGTTTTGATTTGGGGACTTCTCCTCCGTTTGCATTCATCGGATTGAATGGGGTTTTCTCCTTTCAGAGATGGCATGTGACGTGGGCACAGCCATTGCACATCACCCCGACCTCGCTGGGAGGAATGTGTGACGGATCCTGAGTTGATGAGAATTCTTCCTGGGACTTTGGCTAAAAGGACTGTCAGACAGAAGTTTGATCTCCACCACAGAATCTGTGGATCTCCTCGAGGGGCCTCGAGGCCAGAGGAGAGCTGAGAGGCAGGGCTCTTGCCCCACAAACCAGCCCTGGGAGGAGGAAACCAACTGCCACGGCAGGAAAGAGGGCCCGTCTGGGGGTGACCGGGGCCTGGCAAGGGCCCTGGTGCTGAGTGGTGTCTAAGGGTCTGTGCAGCTTGCAGGCACAGCTTAAAACCAGTTGAGGGCTCCCCCAAATGCTCAAAGCACATGAGCGCGTCCACCCAGTGGCGGGTGGCGTGGGCTTCCTCATAGTATCTGACTAGAGAGCTGTCTGAGGTCTTGGCCTCCGGCAGTCTTCTTCAAACACTGATTTCTTCCAGGCCTGGGAAAGCAACCTTCCGGCAGACTGAGCTTAAGAAATGTGTGTGGCTGATCACTCACAGGGGGCCCACCCAGAGCAGCTGCCCAGGCCCATGGGCCACGTTCCCCTGGCCAAGGGGCCATGCCCACCCATAAGCCAGCCCCAGCCCACTGCTAGGACCTCAGGAGAAGCCTTTGTCGAGCCCCTCCTGAGCACCTCTGAGCTGCCAGGTGGGCAGGAGAGGCTGTCGACCTAGGATTTGGAAAGAGCTTGGACATGGTGGGGGCTTCCCTGGTGGCTCAGTGGTAAATAGCCCGCCTGCCAATGCAGGAGATGCAGATTCAATCCCTGGGTTGGGAAGATTCCCTGAATTAGGAAATGGCAACCCGCTCCAGTGTTCTTGCCTGGAGAATTCCATAGACAGAGGAGCCTGGAGGGCTACAGTTCATGGGGTTGCAAAGAGTCGGACATGACTGAGTGACTAAACAACAGCAACAACCACAGTTCCTAAGCCTGGAGCTGCTGGCAGCCAGCTCTGTCATTCCTTAGCAGGTCATGAGAGCTGAAGAATTCATGCTTTTAAACTGTGGTGTTGGAGAAGACTCCTGAGAGTCCCTTGGGACTGCAAGGAACTCTAACCAGTCCATCCTAAAGGAAATAAGTCTTGAATCTTCATTGGAAGGACTGATGCTGAAGCTGAAACTCCAATACTTTGGCCACCTGATGTGAAGAACTGAATCACTGGAAAAGACTCTGATGCTGGGAAAGATTGAAGGCGGGAGAAGACGGGGACGACAGAGGATGAGATGGTTGGATGGCATCACTGACTCGATGGACATGAGTTTGAGCAAGCTCTGGGAGTTGGTGATGGACAGGGAAGCTTGGTGTCCTGCAGTCTATGGGGTCACAGAGTTGGACACGACTGAGCAGTTTACTGAACTGAACTGAACTGAACTGGGCAGGTCATGTCTGAAAGTGGAGCCAACACAGAGGAAGGCAGAGCTGAGTGATGGGGAAGGAACAGGACTGATGAATATTGTCTGAGTCCCTGGACTCAGCCATGCCCGAAGGCAGTTTTATTATTTAAATCTCATTAAGTTCCTTTTTTTTTTTTTTGTCATTTACACAGGTTTGAGTTCAGTTTATGTTACTTAAAACCAAAATAGTCCCAAAGAATCCAGTGCTGGATTGAAAAACAGGAAACATTACCAAGAGAAGCGAATTATAATAAGCATTTCCACTCCCGCTTCTTCCCTCAAGTCTCTCTTCCTCACAATCATCTCTCTTTGCTTCTGTATTTCTGTTCACAAGTTAACTCACCTCTATTTTCATTGCTCTAAATGTGTTTTGCCTACTTACAAAAGGAAAGCCTGTCTAGCTGTCAGGTCAGTTTCATAGACTGGCCATCTGATGCTTGAATTATCTCCATCACACCCCCTGCTCCCCGCCTCCCCTCCCCACCCCACCTGCCCATAACTGTCTAGCATTTGTCTGCACCTCTCCAGTGATGGGGAACTCATTATTCCTCCAGGCAGATGGCTTCAGCCAACAAACTCTTATCTCAGTGGAGTTCTGAGGACTGTCTGTCTGCTGTGCAGGGGTGGCTTCAGATAAAGGACCCCATACTATAAAGTTGAAATGGCCAAGGCACCATCTCCATGTCCTTCCTAAAGGCCCAGTTGAAGTCTTCCAGAGAATTCACATGCATCCCTTGTGGGCTTAGAGGCATGGGTTCTGTTAGTAGAGTTCCCAAAATGTGGGCAGCAAGCACTGGCGGTAGTTAGGATAATTTTCAGTGGGGTGAAATAACTCGGCGTGGAAGAGCTCTTCCGTCTTCATCCCCTGTAGCATCCCTGTGATCGCTGTCCATGGGCAAGCCTCAAGATGGTGCTCCTCTGTCTCCACCGCCTCTCGCGGTTCTGAGCCATCCCATGTTAACTGAGGGAGAGAGACGCCCTAGGCCTGCAGCCCTGGTAGACAGCAATGTCTAGTTAGAACTGAACACAGTGCTCATCTGTCCTGTGTCTATTTTAGTGGAGACCTATTTCTGGCAAGTAATACTGATCCTCTAGTTACAGTATGATGTACGGTTTCCTTTTCAGATACATTTATTTAATCTAAAAAAGGAAAATACTTAAGTAAACAAAAATAGACACAATGCACAGATTTTTGCAAAACTCTTGCGGCTGGTCTGCAAATGACTAAAGTTTGCGTAGCCTTAATTTAGAGAAATATTTCACCCATGTGTTCATTCAGTCAACAAATGTTCATTGAGCACCTCTGAGACGAGACACGGGGAGGACTGGACAAAGAGGCAACACGGCTGGTATGCGATTCCATTAGAGAGGGCAGGGCCTGAGCATGGAAGGCTTCACCACCATATGGAGGAATTGGACCTCACCTTGGAGTAGGGGTGGCTCTGGGGAGCCATTGAATGTGCTAAAGCAGAGAGTAAAGTAGGGTTGAAGATGGCTGAGACAGGCCAGGTATGCATGGTGCATTAAAGAGGAGAGGACTGGAAGCCAGGAGGCCAGGAGGTGGCTGTTGTGATATTGTAGATCTGGCACGAAGGGAGAACCAGCGCCTAACAGTGGGCATTCAACACACGGCTAAGACGATTATTGTTAATATTGTTGTGTAGTCCCCTCCCTTCCCTTGACTCGGGGTGGTTCTCTGAGTCATAGACTTACAAGGCATCAGACTGGAGATGGCCTTGAGATACTACCTAGTCAAATCATTTTATTTTAGAAATGGGTAAATTGAGGTTTGTATGGTCAAAGCTGTGCTTTTTCCAGTAGTCATGTACAGATGTGAGAGTTGAACCATAAAGGATGCTGAGCACCAAAACCGATGCTTTTGAATTGTGTGCTGGAGAAGACTCTTGAGAGTCCCTTGGACTGCATGCAGATCAACCCTAAAGGAAATCAACCCTGAATATTCAGGGACTGATGCTGAAGCTGAAGCTCCAATACTTTGGCCACCTGATGCAAAGAGGCAATAAATTGGAAAAGACCCTGATGCCGGGAAAGACTGAAGGGAGGAGGAGAAAGGAAGAACAGAGGATGCAGTGGTTGGATGGCATCACTGGCTCAATGGGCATGAGTTTGAGCAAACTTCAGGAGATAGTGGAGGACAGGGAAGCCTGGCGTGCTGCAGTCCATGGGGTCGCAAAGAGCTGGACATGACTTAGCGACTAAACAACAACAACAAAATTGAGGTCCAGAGAGAAGAAGTACCTTGCCTGTGAGCATTTGGCTACTTGGTACCAGAGCCAGGAAGGTGATGACCACTAGCTGTGTTCTGGAGCACTGTTCCGGGCTCATCACTGGCAACTGGGGGAACAGGCCCAGAGAGTCAGTGGCCCAAAGTCACAGAGAAGAACAGAGCTGGAGTCCCCAGTCAAGCCTCCAAAGCTAGCACGCTGCGCCATTGAGTTCATCAGTCTTGCCACCAGGGCTTTCCTGCCACCCCAGTCAACCCCTTGTCAGGCCACGGGTGATGCTGTGGGTAGGGACCTGATTTTGGGGGGTCAGGATACTCAGATCTATCAGCAGCCCTCTGTGTGTGCTTTGGCAAGTCCCTTTCCCTCTCTGAGCCCCGTTTCCTCACCTGTAAATTAAAGAGATGGCACCTCCCTTCTGCCATTCCGTGGGCTTCCCTGGTGACTCAGGGGTAAAGAATCCACCTCCAATGCAGGAGATGATGCAATTTTGATCCTTGGGTCAGGATGATTCCCTGGAGAAGGAAATGGCTACCCACTCCAGTATTCTTGCCTGGGAAATCCCATGGATGGAGGATCTTGGTGGGCTGCAGTCCATGAGTGACCAAACAACAGTAGCAATCTGCCACTGCAAGGAGTGAGGGGCTCAGGAGGAAAGGCCATGCCTGAGTCTGTTCCCCACGCCTCACCCGGGCCTCCGCCCTGATGCCTTCAGCTGCTCAGAACAGACTCTGTCTCCCTGGACAACAGAATTCCCTCCACCAGCTTCTCTGAAGCTCTAGTAAGACTGAGAAGCCTCTCTTTGACCTAAGAAAACATCTCCCGTAGAGAAACAAGGCTTTGTGTTTTGTTTTCAGAAATGGTGCTATTACCTTAACCACACCCCCCTCCATGCAAGGAACTCCTCCATTAGCAAAAGAGCCAGCACATTAATGCATGTAACCACTTGATAAACCACAATAAACCTCTCGGGAGATAATGGGAGGTAAGATGATTTTGTTATGGTCCTAAAGGAACCAAAGAGCCTCTTGATAAAAGTGAAGGAGGAGAGTGAAAAAGCTGGCTTAAAACTCAACATTCAAAAAAACTAAGATCACAGCATCCAGTCCCATCACTTCATGGAAAATAGATAGGGAAAAAAATGGAAACAGTGACAGAATTTATTTTCTTCAGCTCCAGTATCACTGTGGATGGTGACTGCAGCCATGAAATTAAAAGATGCTTGCTCCTTGGAAGAAAAGCAGTGACATGTCTAGACAGCATATTAAAAAGCAGAGACATCACTTTACCGACAAAGGTCCGTCTAGTAAACGCTATGGTTTTTCCAGTAGTCGTGTATGGATGAGAGAGTTGGACCATAAAGAAGACTGAGCACTGAAGAACTGATGCTTTTGAATTGTGGTGTTGGAAAAGACTCTTGAGAGTCCCTTGGACTGCAAGAAGATCATACCCGTCAATCTTAAAAGAAATCAATCCTGAATATTCATTGGAAAGACTGATGCTAAAGCTGCAACACTTCAGCCACCTGATTCGAAGAACTGACTTATTGGAAAAGACCCTGATGCTGGGAAAGGTTGAAAGCAGGAGGAGAAGGGGACGACAGAGGATGAGATGACTGGATGGCATCACCAACTTGATGGATAGGAGTTTGAGCAAGCTCCAGGAGTTGGTGATGGACAGGGAAGCCTGGTGTGCTGCAGTCCATGGGGTCACAGAGTCAGACACGACTGAGCAACTGAACTGAAGATCATTTTGTTACCCTGCCCTTGAATCATGCTGGGGGAGGTCCTCTTCGCTGAACGTTGAAATATTTGTTCATGTCTCACCATGCTGAACTCAACACAGAAACACTCTGATAGACTGCTGCTTCCAAACAGACATCCCTCAAAGGTAAAGAGCAGGCTGTGCTTGGTGTAGACAGAGCCTGTCCCAAGGACACGGCCTGATAACATTTCTTCACAGTGTCCAGTCTGTGGGTTATGTGCAGTCTGCAGAGCTAGACAGACCTTGGAAAATGACCTCACGATCCTGGGCTTCAGTTTCCTCATCTATAGAATGGGAATAATAACAATAGTTATAGGGACTTCCCCGTTGGTTCAGTGAGTTAGACTCCACACTCCCAGTGCAGGGGGCCTGGGTTCCATCCCTGGTGTGGGAACTAAGAGCTGGTATGGGCGTGCTGAGTTGCTCAGTCGTGTCCAACTCTGTATGGCCCCGAGGACTGTAGCCCACCAGGCTCCTCTGTCCATGGGATTCTCCAGGCAAGAATACTGGAGTGGGTTGCCATTCTCCCCTCCAGGGGATCCTCCTGATTCAGGGATCGAACCACATCTCTTACATCTACCTGCATTGGCAGATGGGCTCTTTACCACCAGCACCACCTGGGAAAGCCAAGACCTGGTGCAGCCAAATAAAGAAAGAAATATTAAAAAAAAAAATAACAATAGCTATAGCTTCTACCTGACAATATTGGTGGGAGAAAGCTAGCTCCTGTTCTGGTGTGTGGGGAATGCTCCAATTATTCAGGTACCATTTGCAAGCTCTTCGCCACCTGACTCAGAAGACTCTACTTGAGGGTTGAAGGCAGTCTCAAATGCCATCACCTCCAAGAATCTTGTCTGACTTTCACCCAACTGCGTAGGATTCCTTCTGCTCCAATTCCCACAGAGATCTTGTTCCTGCCTTCTTTCAGGTACTCACCACTCTCCCTTCGGTGGGAGTGGGGATTGCCCTCCAGGAGCCTTGCACACAATATCGGCTCAATACCCACTGAGACCTCGTTAATATCTGCTCCCAGGGCAGAGAACCGGGGCCTCTGGGTTCCTTCCACGTTCCTTGTGGACATCCAGCCTTGTGAGACTACCTTCAGCACTCATCAAGAGGTTCCCACCTCTAGGCTTTTACCCATGGCTGTTCCCTCTGCCAAGAACACTGTTCCCTCACCCTCTTCTCTCATGGACTCACCTGTACCATGCTTGTTTCTGCTCGGATGCCAGCAGCATGTGTCCTGCCCTCCTGGCCCGGTTGAGTTCCCTGGTTGGATCCACCCTACATATTTCCCCATCATAGACATGCACGCACTGGGTTGCTTAACTACTGGTTTCATCCTCTCTCTCTCCAGCTCGACTGTAAGCTCTGCGAGGTCAGGGATGGGTACACAGCCCAGTGCTTGGCACACAGGAAGTGCTCGCTAAATATCTGTTGAAGAGAGAAGCGTATGCATGCTCAGTTGCTCAGTCGTGTCTGACTCTTTGTGGCTCCATGGACTGTAGCCTGCCAGGCTCCTCTGCCCGTGGAACTCTCTAGGCAAGAACATTGGAGTGGGTTGCCATGCCGTCCTCCACGGGATCTTTCCGGGGACCCAGGGATCGAACACACATCTCCTGCATTACAGGTGGATTCTTTCCCACTAGCGCCATCTGGGAAGCCCGAAGAGACAAATAGACACACGAAGACTACGGGCTCTTGTCTCACTCAAGTGGCAGATTCTTAAGGACCTGCCTGCTGGTCCCTGGGACAGACCGGGCGTGAGTAGGGCTCGGAGTTCTGAAAATCCTGGCTTTTTCTCCCCTGAACACTCCTGGAAGTGAAAACCCTGCCTATTGGCGAGCATGAGAGTCAGTCACTCTCAGGACGGAGCTGAGTGTCAGTCTCACCTGTGGGCATCTGACAATCAACCCCGGCTCAGTGACATCCCCAGGCCACAGTTTCTTCCTCTGTTACAAGGCGCAGCCGCGATGACCCAGGAGAGTCTGTTGAGAGGGCCGGAGGAGTTCATGGCACTCAAACCCTGGCATGGAGTGGATGCCCCATGAAGGCACTGGCACCCATCCATCTGTCTCTATCTTCGGAAATCCAGAAGCAGCAAACGCCTGCTCTGCTTCCATTATCTGCCATCAGAATGGCAGCTAATCACACTATCGTTATTTATGAGAGCGATGGATTCAGCATTTTTATTCCGAACAGAAGCTGTTGACATTCCTAGAATAGTCCCTGGAGAGGGAAAGCCCATTGCAAAATGCTCCTTCAGAAACAATTTGCAATCAGTGGGCCAGGCGTGGGTCCAGGGATGTGGTCCTCACTGGTTCTCACTGATAAGGGGAATAAAGAAAGCTTCCACTGGAGGCCGGGACCAGGGGTGGGCGGGAGCCAGCAGAGAGCTGACATCTTAATGGGAGACAACACTGCAAGGCCCTGGGCTGCAGCTTGCCTGCCCCAGCTGGCACGGGCTGGGGGCATCTTGGCAGGTGGGAGAAGACGGGCTTGGGGAGTCCTGCCCCTTCTGCTCCCTCTGCCGTCCACCCCATCCCTTTCTCTCTGACCGTCTGTCTTCTCTTTTTATCTGCCTTTTCTCTCCTTCCTTGTCTTCTTTCCTTATTTTTTTTCCTTCGTTTTTCCTCTTTAAAAATTACCCTTAATTACCCGAGTATTTCTGGTATTTACTCCTTGTAAACTATCACAATATTAAAGACAGATGTTCCTTTTGATCTTCCAAAAGCAATCCTCACTTACAACCTCCTCCCCTTAGCAGACAGGAAGAGTTTGCTGTGTGTCCTTTCCGAGCTTTCTTTCTTTCCATTTGCATATATCTATATGCTATGCTATGCTATGCTACGCCACGTCAGTCGTGTCCAACTCTGTGCGACCCCATAGACGGCAGCCTACCAGGCTCCCCTGTCCCTGGGATTCTCCAGGCAAGAACACTGGAGTGGGTTGCCATTTCCTTCTCCAATGCATGAAAGTGAAAAGTGAAAGTGAAGTCACTCAGTCGTGTCCGACTCTTAGCGACCCCATGGACTGCAGCCTACCAGGCTCCTCCGTCCATGGGATTTTCCAGGCAAGAGTACTGGAGAGGGGTGCCATTGCCTTCTCCGATATATCTATAAACACCTAGTAAATATGTTTTTGGTGTGCATCGTTTACATTATAAAAATAGCCTTGTACTCTAGTTGTCATTCTGTCACTTGCTTATTTAAAAAAAAAACAACAACAAACTTTTTTTAGAAGAGAAGTTTTGGGGGACTTCCTTGGTTGTCCAGTTGTTAAGAATCCACCTGCCAGTGCAGGGGACAGGAGTCGGATCCCGGGTCTGGGAATATTCTACGTGCGGCGAGGCAACTAAGCTCGTGTGCCACAGCTACTGAGTCTGTGCTCTAGAGCCCCTGGGAGCTGCAGCTAGTGAGCTCACGTGCCTAGAGCTCGTGCTCTGCAGCAGGAGAAGCCACCCACTGACAGCCCTACACACTGCCATGAGGCCCCAGCACAGCCACAAATAAATACATACTTTTTTAAAAAAAGAGAGATGTTTTGGCTCCTGCAAAATTAAGAGGAAGGGACAGAGGTTTCCCCCACGCCTCCTGCCCCCATGCAAGCAAAGCTTCCCTCAGTATCAACACCCCCTGCAAACAGGTTCACTCGTTACGACTGATGAACTTGCACCGACACAAGGTTAGCACCCTAAGCCCACAATTTACCTTACGGTTCAGTCTTGGCTCTGTAAATTCTGTGGGTTTGTGCAAACATGTATTACACTGGGTTGGCCAGAAAGTTCATTCAGGTTTTCTGTTATATCCAACAAACTTTTGGCCAACCCAATAGTATCCACTGCCCTAAACATCCTCAGTGCTCTACCTATTCATCTCCATTCCCCACCCATCATTCCCGAGCAACCACTGACCTTTTCACCATCTCCATAGTTTTGCCTTTTCTGCAATGTCATATAGTCGGAACTATGCAATACATAGCCTTTTCAGATTGTCTTCTTTCACTTAGTAATAATATGCATTTAATATGTTTTTCACAGCTTGATAGCTCATTTCCTTTCAGTGCTGAAAAGCTTTCCATTGTCTGGATGTACCTCAATTTATGTTTCCATTCACCTACTGAATGGACATCTTGGCTGCTTCCAAGTTTTGGCAGTTATGAATAAGGCTGCTATAAATATCTATGCGCGAGTTTTTTTGTGGACGTAAGTTTCAACTCCTTCGGGTAAATAACAATGAGTGGTACTGCTGCATAGCATTGCCAGAATATGTTTAGCTTTGGACGAAGCCAGCAAAATGTCTGGAGAAGGCAATAGCACCCCACTCCGGTACTCTTGCCTGGAAAAATCCCATGGATGGGGGCGACTGGTAGGCTGCAATCCATGGGGTCACCAGGAGTCGGACACGACTGAGCGACTTCACTTTCACTTTTCCCTTCATGCCTTGGAGAAGGAAATGGCAACCCAGTCCAGTGTTCTTGCCTGGAGAATGCCAGGGACAGGGCAGCCTGGTGGGCTTCTGTCTGTGGCGTCTCACAGAGTCGAACACGACTGAAGCGACTTAGCAGCAGCAGCAGCAGCAGCAGCAAAATGTCTTCCACAGTGACTGCACCATTTTGCATTCCCACCAGCAATAAATGAGAGCTCCCTGTGCTCTAAATCCCCACCAGCATTTGATGCTGTCAGTATTCCAGATTTTACCCATTCTAATAGGTAGCTCGTTATCATTTCAATTTGCATTTCCCTGATGACATATAACGTGGGGCATCTTTTCGTATGCTTATGTGCTACCTGCATATCTTCTTCAGTGAGATGTCTGTTAAGATCTTATGATTTTTAAATTGTGTTGTTTGTTTTCTTATTGCTGAATTTTAAGAGTTCTTTGCGCATTTTGGATATGTCTTTTGCAAATATTTTTCCCAGTCTATGACTTGCCTTCTCATTCTTTTGATATCATCTTCTGCAGAGCAGAAGTTTTTAATTTTAATGGAGTCCAGTCCAATCAAGTATTTCCTTCATGGATTGTTCCTTTGGTGTTGTTTAAAAAGTCATCACCATACCCAAAGGAAATCAACCTTGAATATTCATTGGAAGGACTGATACTGAAGCTTAAGCTCCAATACTTTGGGCACCTGATGTCAAGAGCCTTCTCATTAGAAAAGACCCTGATGCTGGGAAAGATTGAAGGCAGGAGGAGAAGGGGATGACAGAAGACGAGGTGGTTGGATGGCATCACCAACTCAATGAGCATGAGTTTGAGCAAGCTCTGGGAGATGGTGAAAGACAGAGAAGCCTGGCGTGCTGCAGTCCATGGGGTCACAAAGAGTCAGACGTGACTGAGCGATTGAACAACAACAACAAAAAGTCATCACCATACCCAAAGTTGTATAAACTTTATCCTATATTATATTCTAGGAGTTTTCTCATTTTGCATTTTATATGTAGGTATATTTAGGATCTATGATCCACTGTAAGTTAATTTTTCTGAAGGGTGTCAGGTCTGTATCTGGATTCATTTTTCTGCGTGTGGACATATAGTTGTTGCAGAACCATTTGCTGAAGAGACTATCATTGCTCCATTTCAATGCCTTTGATCATTTATCAAGGATCAGTTGATTGTATTTATCTGGATCTATTTCTAGGCTCTCCATTGTGTTCCATTGATCTATTTGTCTGTTCTTTCATCATTGAGCACACTGTCTTGATTACTCTAACTTCATAGCAAGTCTTAAAGTCAAGTAGTGCCTGTCCATCAACTTTGTTCTTCTTCAATATTGTTTCACTTTCAAGGTTTTACAACTAGTGACCAGTGGCACTAACTCAAGTCTTGGACTCTTATTCCAGCATGGAAGAGGGGAGAAGACAAGGGTGAGAAGAACAGCTAAGGTGGGATCATGGAGGGCCTTAAGAACCAGACTGAGGCACAAGGATCTTGTCCTAAGGACAATGGGGAGCCAAAGAAGGTTCTTGAGCAGCAGAGTGACTGGGAAGCCTTGGGAAGATTAATCTGGTGATGGTACGTGCTGTGAGTTGGATGGAGGGAGAGGTGTGGGAACTGAGAGGCATTCAGGAGAGGGGTGCAATTATCCAGGAAGGAACGAAGGTGCCATGAAGAGAAACCCTAACAACCAGCCCTGCACAAAGAACTCCCAACTGTCCACTAGGAGGGCCACTCCTGGGGCCAGTCCATATACCATGATGCATGTCATATCATGGAGCTGGACTCACTGTTGGCTCTAGAGATGGGCACATGCCCCAGGCCTGGCCAACCAGGATAAATTCATCATTCCCATAGGGGTGATTAGTTCAGGAAGGAGCACATGATGAAAGCTGGCCCAGAATGAATGAATCCCAGACTTGCTGATGAAGGGTGCCTGCCTAAAATCAAGGCCAAACTAGAAGCAAATGTAGTCAAGGAATAGTGAGAGTGAAACTCAGTCATAATGAATCCTAATGATATCATCTGAGCTCTAGGATCCAGCCATGCCTGAAGTCCCCTCGAAACTTTTTTTATGTGACCCCAAAAGCCTTCCTCCCCTAAACAATGTTTAGTGTAAGCTAGTCTGCACTGGGATTCTTTCGCTTACAACCTAAAGCATCCTGGGGGCTTCCCAGGTGGTACTAGTGGTAAAGAATCCACCTGCCAATGCAGGAGATGCAAAAGACACAGGTTCACAGACAAATCAATGACCCAATCAAAAAGTGGGCCAAAGAACTAAACAGACATTTCTCCAAAGAAGACATACAGATGGCTAACAAACACATGAAAAGATGCTCAACACCACTCATTATCAGAGAAATGCAAATCAAAACCACAATGAGGTACCATCTCACGCAGGTCAGAATGGCTGCCATCAAAAAGTCTACAAACAATAAGCGCTGGAGAGGACGTGAAGTAAAGGGAACCCTCTTACACTGTTAGTAGGAATGCAAACTAGTATAGCCACTGTGGAGAAAAGTCTGGAGACTCCTTAAAAAACTGGAAATAGAACTAACATATGACCCAGCAATCCCACTGTTAGGCATACACACCGAGGAAACCAGAAATGAAAGAGACACGTGTACTGAAATGTTCATTGCAGCACTGTTTACAATAGCCAGGACATGGAAGCAACTTACATGCCCATCAGCAGACGAATGGATAAGCAAGTTGTGGTACATATACACAATGGAATATTACTCAGCTATAAAAAAGAACACATTTGAACCAGTTCTAATGAGGTGGATGAAACTGGAGCCTATTATACGAGTGAAGTAAGCCAGAAAAAGAAACAGCAATACAGTATATTAATGCGTATATACTGAATTTAGAAAGATGGTAATGATGACCCTACACGCAAGACAGCAAAAGAGACACAGGTGTAAAGAACAGACTTTTGGACTCTGTGGAAGAAGGCGAGGGCGGGATGATATGAGAGAAGAGCAGTGAAACATGTATATTACCATATGTGAAGTAAATGACCAGTGCAAGTTTGATGCATGAAGCAGAGCACTCAAAACTCATGCTCTGGGACGACCCAGAGGGATGGAGTGGGGAGGGAGGTGGGAAGGGGTTCAGGACGGTGGGACACACAGGCACCCATGGCTGATTCATGTTGATGTAAGCAAAAACCACCACAATACTGTAACGTAACTAGCCTCCAATCAAAATAAATTAATTAAAAAAAAAGACACGGGTTCCATCCCTGGGTGGGGAAGATCCCCTGGAGCAGGAAACGGCATCCCACCCCCGTATTCTTGCCTAGAAAATTCCATAGACAGAGGAGCCTGCTGGGCTACAGTCTGCAGGGTCGCAAAGAGTCAGACACGACTAAGCACACACAGACACTCTTTCTCCTAAGGTGTTCTGACGGACACTCCAGTCACCTAGATCGGAGTCAGCAATCTACAGCCCGTGGGCCAAGGTCAGCCTGCCACCTGTTTTCCATAAGTGGCGTTGTGTTGGAACACAGCCCTGCCCGCTCGTTTACATGCCATCTACGGCTGTTCCTGCACTGCAAGGCAGAGTTGAGTAGTTCTGACAGAGACCCTGCGACCCACAAAGCCTAACACGTGGACTTTTACAAAAACATACATCAACACATGACCTAGATCAATCTCTCACCTCTTACTAAGGTGGAAAGGGGGGCCCAGAGAAGGGCTTGCCTAACACTGGCGCAGAACCAGCCTAGAATCCAGATTTTCCAACACCCAGGCTAGAGTGCTTTGTTCTGCCTCTCTGTGTCCCCAGACACTGCCCTGAAGTGTCCGTGTGTCCTTCCAGAGGGTGTTTGGTTCACTTGACAGTTGAATCCCGCTTGTAGGCCCAAACAAAATCCTTCTCTGTGGCCTCCCTGTGAAGCTCCTGGGAGTGGCAGGGAGCCGGGGAAATTGAATTCCATAAATAACCAAGCCTGACAGCCCAGCCAGTCCTTCCTGCCTCCCCTAGTGACCTGCTAAATGGAACTGGAGCAGACACGGAGGACGATTGTCCTGATGGGGACCCTGTCCACATCCCACAGGTGCCCTCCTGGCCAGGGGGCCCAGGAACAGGGGAGGGCCCACTTGTATTAATAAAATGTTTTTACATCATTTAGACAAGACAAGGTAGGGGTTTGGAGACTCGTTCATCTTCCCATCACTTCATGGCAAATAGATGGGGAAAAAACAGAAACAGTGACAGACTATTTTCTTGGGCTCCAAAATCACTGCAGACAGTGACTGCAGCCATGAAATTGAAAGACACTTGCTCCTTGGAAGAAAAGCTATGACAAAGCTAGACAGTGTATTAAAAAGCAGAGACATCACTTTGCCGACAAAGTCCATATAGTCAAAGCTATGGTTTTTCCAGTAGTCATGTTTGGATGTGAGAGCTGGACCATAAAGAAGGTTGAGTGCCAAAGAATTGATGCTTTTGAACTGTGGTGTTGGAGAAGACTCTTGAGAGTCCCTTGGACAGCAAGATCAAACCAGTCAATTCTGAAGGAAATCAACTCTGAATAATCATTGCAAGGACTGATGCTGAAGCTGAAACTCCAATTCTTTGGCCACCTGATGTGAAGAGCTGACTCATTGGAAAAGACCCTGATGCTGGGAAAGACTGATGGCAGGAGTAGAAGGGAGCGACAGATGATTGAGATGGTTGGATGGCATCACGGATTCAGTGGACATGAGTTTGAGCAGACTCCGGGAGATAGTGAAGTACAGGGAAGCCCGGCATGTGGGAGTCCATGGGGTTGCAGAGAGTTGGACATAACTGAGCGACTGAATGATAACTCTCTTAAGGAGGCTGAGAGGTGATTTGGATCACTGTGGGTAGAGCTGGAAGGGCTCAGAGGCATAAGGAAAGTGCAGTCAGAGAAGGTTCCCTGGAGGAGGCAGTCTAGGGCATTCAAAGTAAAAAATGTTCAGGAAATGCTCAGGAAACTCTTTGCTACCTCTCTGAACCCTGTCCGCCCCCAGCTGTCCACATTCCAGCGATACGGGCATAACCCAAACATGCCAGACCCACTCCTGCCTCGGGACCTTTGCGGCTGCTGTTTGCCCAGCCAGGAGTCCCTGAGTCTCAGACCTTTGCGTTGGGGTTTCTTCTCATTACTGGGTCTCAGCATGCTTGTCACCACCTCTGAGAAGCCTTCCGTCACCACCTATCTGAAAGCTGCTACGCGAGCCTAGTTGGTCTCCCTCTTGTCCTCCTTGTTTTCATCCACTCTGGCCTCTAGAATTGTCCCTGGCCTGGGGCAGGAAGAGATCAATGGTATTTGTTAAGCGAGTGACTGAGGAAGCAGCATGTCCCCCCAGGAACTTACAGTTTAGTGGGGGAGATGCGAGCCCCGTGCGGGGTGACAGCCCCACGAAGGGACGGGCCGCGGCAGGGAAGGCAGCCCTTAGGAGGCAGGGGAGACTTCCTGGAGGAGGGCGGGGTGGGCAGGAGTTAGCTGGGAAAGTGTGAAGGACACTGGAGGAGGAAGCATCAGAGGTGAAGGAGTGTGGGGGAGGAACTCAGTGCTAGAGCAGAGAGCAGGGATTCCCTGGCAGTCCAGTGGCTAAGGCTCCGGGCGCCCAGTGCAGAGGGCCCAGGTTCAACCCCTGGTCTGGGAACAAGATCCCATCTGCCGCAACCAAGGATCCCAAGGACCACAACTAAGATCCAGCCAAATAAATACATGTATTTGAGAAATAAAAAGAACAGAGGGGACGTGGGGCTGAGAGGCCAGACAGGTGGGCAGGGCTCAAGGCCAGGGCCAGCCTCAGCTCTTAGGGAGGCTGGACTCCATCCCAGGCCAGGACGGCGGTTGAGCGGGGGCATGACAAAGGCTGCCCTGGGCATGAGAGGCTCATTTCAAGGATGTATTGGAATCAGAAATCAGGACCAAGTTGGTGGGGTTGTCTTCCCTCCTGGAAAGGGGGAGCGTGGTCACCAGAGAAGAAGACGGGGTGACCTGTGTCTTCTGCTCCACCGCCTCACCAGCATCCACATTCAGGGCTGTGGTCCTACGGTAGCCCAGGCCTGGCCCTTCCAGGCTGCTCCTCAGGCGGCTTCCTGGAAGAGGTGACCTGGAGCAGCCCTGGCCCCTGTGAACAGGGAGACCTTAGCGAGAGACTCGGTTTTGCTCCCAGTGGGGTGTGTGAACGTGTGCACCTCTCAACGGCTCGGTTTCCTCATCGGTTGAACAGGGCGAGGAGCAGCATCTCTGTCTTGGGTCTAAATGAGATGGTGCAGGTCAAGTGCTGAGCACAGAGCCAGGACAAGAACCTGGCAGAGGTGACTATCAGGGGCTGGCTTGTTCTGCCCCAACAAAGGTTCCTATGTGGAGGGGCGGGGAGAGGTGAGTTGGGAGTAGGAGAGTGTTCCTGGAGGTCTGGGGCAGCCTAAGGCATTTGGGGGGCTTCCCAGGTGGCGCTAGTGGTAAAGAATCCACCTGCCAAGTCAGGAGACGTGTGTTTGATCTCTGGATTGGCAAGATCCCCTGGAGTAGCAAATGGCAACCCACTCCAGTATTCTTGCCTGGAGAATCCCATGGACAGAGGCTCCTGGGGGGCTACAGTCCATGGGGATACAAAGAGTCGGACATGACTGAGTGACTAAGCATGCACAAGGCATTTTGGAGACCCCCGAATCCCTTCTGGAAGATCCTTGTCTTTGGCGGTGGCTCAGGACTGTATCTGTCTGCTGGGCTCCCATCCCCCTGGGGCAGCTCTGAGAGTTGGTCCTGGGTCTGGGAGGCACCTCAGTCTCTGGAGCTGCCGGCCGGTCCTGCCGCCATCGCTGTGCAGCCTCGGTGCTCGGGCCAGGTGGAAACGGCCCAGCGGCTGCGTGGAAGGCGACAGATGGCCACAAATGAGGGGTGAATGAACCTGCTAAATCATCAGCTGGGAAATTGAGCATCTCGCCTCCCATCTGTGACGGCTTCTTCTCCGGGGACGGGAGCGTATGTTGGGGTGTGAGTGTGGGGGGCGTTTGCTGTACGTGCAGATGGATGCAGTGCCGGGGCGTGGGCTTGTGGCACACAGGTACATACATGCGTGCATGTGTGTGCACACATTTACCTACTCATATACACACACATAAACTTGCACACACATGCTCACACCCTCCCCAGACTCACATTCTTCCCATCACACACACACACACACACTCCCATTTGTCCATTAAGCACAGGCTCTTGTGCACACCATTTACACACTTTTTTTTTTAACATCCAGAAACACCGACTGACACCTGTGCACACCCAGAAGCACAAGGTACCCCAACAGATAGATTTGTGCGGCTGTACTTCCTCACAGTCACCAAGAGCCACTGAGACACACAGTAGTCACGTATGGACAAGAGAGTTGGACCCTAAAGAAGGCTGAGCATCGAAGAACTGATGCTTTCCAACTGTGGTGTTGGGGAAGACTCTTGAGAGTCCCTCAGACTGCCAGGAGATCAAACCAGTCCATCCTAAAGGAATCAACCCTGAATATTCATTGGAAGGATTGATGCTGAGGCTAAAGCTCCAATACTTTGGCCACCTGATGCAAAGAGGTGACTCGTTGGAAAAGACCCTGATGCTGGGAAAGATTGAGGGCAGGAGAAGGGGGACGACAGAGGATGAGATGGTTGGATGGCATCACCGACTCAATGAACATGAGTTTGAGCAAACCCTGGGAGATGGTGAAGGACAGGCAAGCCTGGTGTGTGCCGTACATGGGGTCATGAAGACTTGGCACAACTGAGCAGCTAGAGACAACAACTGACATACACAGCTTCTCACAGCCCCGCATCTGAGTGGGGTAGGCTGGCTTCCGTTCAAGGGTGCTTCCTGGCTCTCCCTGAGGGAGGGGCCACTTTCCATGAGAACAGGCCCAATCACGTGACCAGCTCCAGCCCCTGAAACTGGAGGGGAAGAGCTGTGTGTCCCTCTGGCTGGGAGCCCCCAGAGCCAGCTCCCAGTTCCTCCATGCTCTCCTTTCCCTCTGCCACGGGGACAGGCGGCACTCCGGGTAGATGCTGCCCATTTACTCTTGGCCCAGGGAGCAGCTGGCAGGGTGCAGAGCCAGAGGCGACCCTTGAAGTAACTCAGATGCTGAGAAGTAAATCCTCATTGTTGTGAGCTACTGTGGCCTGGAGACCACTTGTTACTGCAGCATGGCATAGCCTCGGCTAAGAGAGACAACATACACACACACAAACACGTCTCACAAACATACCATGAGATTATATATATATATATATACACACTTATTGATTGATTGATCTCTGCTCCCAGTTCCTGGCATAGAGCTCCTGAAACCCTTGAAACTTCCTAAATGACAGGAGTGTTTTTTTCTCCTAATTATGTGACACTTGGTGGGCTCCTAGATGGCTTTAGGATAGGTGCTGGTCCCCAGAAAGACCAAGCCATGATCAGAAGCTTGGAACTTTCAGCCCCACCCCTTACCCTCTAGGAAAAGAAGAGGGACTGGAGATTGAGTTAATTGGGACTGTATGATGGTGGTGGTGGGGGTTGAGTTGCTAGGTCATGTCTGACTCTTGCAACCCCATGGACTGTAGCCCGCCAGGTTCCTCTGACCATGGGATTCTATAGGCAAGAACACTGGAATAGTTCTCCATGCCCTTCTCCAGGGGATCTTCCCAACCCAGGGATCGAACCTGTGTCTCTTACATCTCCTGCACTAACAGACAGATTCTTTACCACTACTGCCATCTGGGAAACTTCAGACTCTTCTGGATCTTTCTGTACGTACCTCTTCATCTAGCTGTTCACCCATATCCTTTGTTATATAATAAAGCAGTAACTAAAGTATATGTTTCCCTGAGTTCTATGGGCCATTCTAGCAAACGATCAAACCCAAGGTAGGGGTCACGGGGACCCTGACTTCTATCCGGTTGGTGAGAAGTACAGGTGCATTCAGGGCATGTGAGTGGTGTCTGAAGTCGGGGCAGTCTCATGGGACTGAGGCCATAACGTGTGGGATCTGACTCTGACTCCGACTCCAGGTAGACAGCGTCAGCACTGAGTTCAATTGTAGGACTCCCAGCTGGGGTTGCAGAATTGCTTGAGGTGTGCAAAACCCACACATCTGGAGTCAGAAGTACTGTGAGTGTGGTCACAGTGTGAGAGCAAAGGAGAAACACAGCAGGGAGCATCTTTTCTTATGTACACAGACGCTCAGAGGTCCTGCAGGGTACACACACACACACACCCCACTCCCCTGTGCTCACACGCTCTCCCCAGCACACACCAGGTTAGTCTGACAAGCAGTGCATCCAGCCTCTGGTCAGGAACAGGGAGAGTGGCGGAGACAGGATGAGGTGGGAAGAGACGCCTAGGTCGGTGATGGAGCTGTGTGTGCGTGAGCACTCAGTCGCTCAGTCGTGTCTGACTCCTTGCGACCCCAGGGACTGTAGCCCGCCAGGCTCCTCTGTCCATGGGATTCTCCAGGCAAGAATACTGGGGTGGGTTGCCATTTCTTCCTCCAGGGGATCTTTCTGACCCAGGGATTGCACCTGAGTCTCTTGCATCTCCTGCACTGGTAGGTGGATTCTTTACCACTGCTCTATCTGGGAAGCCAACAGAGCTGTGGTTGAATTATTTCCTTATTAGGGGATTATCTGTTGTCAAAGGATGCAGAGCTCGAGCGAGGCAAGTTTCCGAGGGTCAAGGAGCACTTTCTGGGAAGTCAAGAGTCAGGAAACTTGGCGTTGGGCCTTGTGTTGCCGTGTCTCCTTCTCTGCTCCACACCTCCCTGGGGACGGGCATTGCTTTGAATCCAGGAAGGAAGGAGGCTGGTCAAATCTGAACAATAATGATAAACAGCCCAACACAGCCTTCCCCTGGCATGGAATCAGCCTCTTCCTGAGCTGGAGTCCACTTGTGGAGCCCTCACAGGGGCCCTCTGAGATCTCAGGGTCAGTGGATTAAAGTCCCCTCAGCAGATATCTGTGGGTGGCTCCCAGCGTGCAAATGCTGGTGCTGGGTGTGGGTGATGCCACAGTGAGCCCCTGAGCTCATAGGCACAGCTGACCGGAATCCACGGCAGGAGGGGCACGCAGGATCTTGGGATGGAATGACAGGCAGTCTCAGGGACAAGTGGGCACATCTTGGGGAAGGCTGGTTTCCCTCGGCAGGGCTAACTGAACTGGGCCTTCAGAAGCTAACAAGGACATGCGTTTTGGTGACAGAAAGACCTGGATTCACGTCTCAACTCTGCTGCTTCCTGGATTTGGAACTTTGGGTAAGGACTTACCCTGACCAGGTTCCTCATCTGTAAAGTGGACATAATCATGGCTATAATCATTGTTGGGTTGTTGTGGTAAGGATGAAATGAGAAGATGCTCAGAACAGCCCCAGGCAGGGCCTGTCTTTGCTTAAAGGCTCATATCTGATGCTCCTTCCTCCAGGAAGCCTTCCAAGATCTGTTTTCCCTCTGAACTTCCAGAGCAGTTTGTACCTGATTAAAACACCATTCCCACTGAGCTTGAATTAGAGTTTGTGTGTGGTGTGTGTGTGTGCACTTAGTTGTATCTGACTCTTTGCAACTCCATAGACGGCAGCCTGCCAGGCTTCTCTATCCTTGGGGTTTTCTAGGCAAGAATACTGGATTGGGGCGCCTTTCTCTTCTCCAGGGGATCTTTCCCACCCAGGGATTGAACCTGTGTCTCTGTCTCCTGCAATGGCAGGTAGGTTCTTTACCAGCTGAGCCACATTACCCTGGAGAATTAGCGTTTACTCAGTTGGGAATTGTGTGTTTTCTCAAGACCCGTCTCTGTATCAGGCCCAGGGCTGGGGGCTGGAGTGTGGAGGTGAGTGGGAGGTCGATGCCCTCCCCAAATGCCCCGCCCATGTGCCTGTTATCAGGCTGAGGCCGTGGCCAAGCTCTGTTTTCCCCCACTGTTTGTGGGGCTCAGAGACAGGGACACAGGGCTGCCCTAGGGACTGGGAGACAGAAGGGCAGGGTGGCAAGAACTCCGGCCTGCAGTCATGTCCAAGCTCTGTTCCTTTCTTACTCTGTGACCTTGGGCAAGCCCCGGGACCTCCCTGAGCCTCAGTGCCTCTCCCTGTGCGCCAAATGGCAGGGGTTGGGCCTGGCAGGGGCTGGGCCTGATACTCTAGGTGCCCCTGGGCACTGGCCCTGCAGAGCTGTTGAGCATGAGCCTGTCCTCACGTGGGAGGATGGTGGGTGGCCCAGAGCCCACACCAGGCTCATCTCCCCCAGGCCCCGAATGTGTCCTACAGAGGAAGCTGCGGAGGCTAATGCGGAGCTCTCTCTGGAGGCTGCCCTTTGTCTGGGGCAACTTGAATTAGCATCTGCGGGCTGATCAGAGTCCGGGTATTAATGAGCCATTGAGTCAGAGCCAGGTTTCCAGTGTGCTGTGCTGTTGATGGATTAATCGCTTCTGACAGCTCTGAATGCCGACTCTGTGCTCATCCTCACAGCAAGCCTGGGGTGGCCGCTGGCTGAGCCTCCTGGAGCCCAGGCCACCCCTTGCCCCCAGCAGAATGTCAGCAGTTCAGCCTGGGTTCTCGGCCTCTTTAATCAACTCCACCCTCCTTCCTTTCCATCCACCACTTTTCCTTGATTCCTAATCCAGTCCCACCCAGGCCAGATCATTCAGCACCCCCCAGTTAGAATAGAGGGTGAGTGTTGAAACACTGTCTCATCTCTTGGGCAACAATGTGCGGAAAATCGCATGCTCTCAGAAGCTCATTTCCTCCCTGGGAAGACAGGTGTTTTGTTTGGATGAATATTTGTATACTTTGGGGGCGGATTGGGGTGAGAAATGCAAATTGAGGGCAGAGCAGAATTGTTTGAGCAGTAAAGAGGATTTTGAGAGACTATGTGGGGAGAAGAGAAAGGAAGAGATGCAAACATATTCTGGTTGCTCCTTCTGCCTCGGCCTTTTGGCAATTCCTTGACCACTCCATGACCTTTTGTACCCCTGGGCCTTTGCTTGAGCTGTTCCCTCTATTTGGAATGCCCAGGCCTCTCTTCTTAGTTCAAGACAACTCCTAATCATACTTCGAAGCCCACTCTACATTCTCCAATTAACCCTGTCTAGGTTTCCACTCACCTCCGAAAAGACTGCCTCAGAGGTGAAATTAAGGAAACAATTCTATTCACCATTGCATCAAAAAGAATAAAATACCTAGGAATAAGCCTACCTGAGGAGTCAAAAGACCTATACTCTGAAAACTATAAAAACACCGATGAAAGTAACCTATATGTGTACAGAATTTGAAAAAGAATGAATACATGTATAACTGAATCCATTTGCTATACACTTGAAGTTAACACGACACTGTAAATGAAGTATACTCTAATAAATTTTTTTTAAAAAAAGAACAAAAGTTCCTTTAAAAAAAAAAAAAAACATTTGGGGCTTCCCTGGTGGCTTGGTAGTAAAGAATCCTCTGGCCAATGTAGGAGACATAGGTTCGATCCCGGGTGTAGGAAGATCCTACATGCTGTGGAGTTACTAAGCCCGTGTGTCCCAACTACTGAGTCTGTGCTCTAGAGTCTGGGAACCACAACAAACGAGCCCATGCGCCACAGCTACTGAAACCCATGCTCTACAACAAGAGGAGCCACCGCACTGAGAAGCCTGTGCACTGCAGCCAGAGAGTAGCCCCTGCTCATCACAACGAGAGAAAAGCCTGTGCAGCAGTGACGACCCAGCACAGACATAAATAAACAAAATTATGTTTTAAAATGTTATGGGAACATATTTTTTTTTAAAAAACACAATTGCCTCAGGGTTTCCCTGGTGGCTCAGATAGTGAAGAACCTGCCGGCACTTCAGAAGACCCAGTTTTAATCCCTGGGTCAGGAAGATCTCCTGGAGGAGGGCATGGCAACCCACTCCAGTATTCTTGCCTGGAGAATCCCATGGACAGAGGGGCCTGGCAGGCTAGAGTCCATGAGGTCACAAAGAGTCAGACATGACTGAAGTGACTTACCAAGCACGCAGGCATGCTGGAAGCCTGGCTGAGCGCTCCTTGAGGGAAGGGACCTTGTCTCATTCAACATTGTAGCCCTAGGCACATCTGCTGCGGTCAGGCATCTGGGATGACCACACTCTGACCAGCCTCATTTGCAATTATGGGTTCCTCCCTTCAGAGCAGGCCTGCCCTCAGCAGAAGGTTAGTATTTGAGCAACTGTGACTGTTTCTCCTGTTCGGTAGGAGTGCCACGGCCTCAGCCTGCTGCTTGGGGGACTGGCAGGCAGCCCAGGGAGTTGGAGGAAGATGAGAAGGGCCGCCCCGATGGCCTGGTGCCTCCTGAAAGCGGTGTTCTGAGGGGAAACAGTTGTCACAAGGCTTATGATCATCATCCCTGCGTGGGGCTGGCTTTCATGTCTATGATCACACCGGCCCCCTGAGGCTGCGCTGGTGGTGGGAACACAGGGCTGGCGGGGCAGCTGGATCACAGCAAAGACCGCCAGCCTCCCGCCGGGCCCAGCTGTCTGTCTGCGGGGCCTGGATTCCAGACTCTGTGTGCAGCGTGGCTTCCACCA
This sequence comes from Bos indicus x Bos taurus, assembly GCF_003369695.1. NCBI lineage: Eukaryota > Metazoa > Chordata > Mammalia > Artiodactyla > Bovidae > Bos > Bos indicus x Bos taurus. The sequence continues at coordinate 5,754,572 of NC_040097.1, forward strand.
GCTCCCCACCCTCTCCTGCCTCTTGTCCATCCATAAAGTAAGTGGTTAAACTGTGAAGAGGTACAAGGAGTCTCACTCACTCACTCACTCATGCATTACTAAATTCTCTTCTCAACCTGGTAGCCAGGGGGATTCTGTTAAATGACCAGACCCCTCCTCTGTTCAGAAGCCACTACCCTCAGAGTAGCAATCAAAGCCCCTGCAGTGGCCTTTGAGGCAGGATCTGGGCTGGTGGTCCCCACTCCTGGGAAGCCCACCCCTGGTCTCAGCCACACAGACCTCCTGGGTGCTTCTGCACTCCACACACGGGTCAGCTCTTGCCTCAGCAGTCTGTTCGCCACTCCCTTCGCCTGGGACATGGTTCCCTCACATGGGACCCTCCTGCCCTCACCTCCGGTGAGCCCTTAAATGCTACCATCTTTAGAATCTTTCTCTGATCACTCTATTCTATTTTTAGCCCTCCCCCAGCATTCCCAATCTTCTCTATTTTACACACACATATTATATATAGTTTGCTGCTGCTGCTGCTAAGTCGCTTCAGTTGTGTCCGACTCTGTGCGACCCCAGAGATGGAAGCCCACCAGGCTCCCCCGTCCCTGGGATTCTCCAGGCAAGAACGCTGGAGTAGGTTGCCATTTCCTTCTCCAATGCATGAAAGTGAAAAGTGAAAGGGAAGTCGCTCAGTCGTGTCCAACTCTTAGCGACCCCGTGGACTACAGCCTACCAGGCTCCTCCATCCATGGGATTTTCCAGGCAAGAGTACTAGAGTGGGGTGCGATTGCCTTCTGCATAGTCTATCTATCTATCTATCTATCTATATATATACACACACACGTACACCTATCTTCTTAAGTTTTCCACAGCATTTGTTGTCTTTTAAAGGCCTACATATTTGCTTGTCTATCTATTTTTCAGAATTTAAAGGACACCAGGGCAGGAGTTTTCATTTACTGTGTTCATTTACCAGCTGTCTGACCTTACAAAAGCCATGTGATTTCTATGCCTCAGTTTCCTTGTCTGTCAAGTGCCGGAGACTGTCCTCACAAGCTCACCTCACAGCGCTGTGAGAGGACCCCACACAGCATATGTCAAGGGACAGACCCCTGCACAGATGCTGGCCATGCAAACCCAGGACTCCTGTCACAGGAGGCTCTGCCCTGTTCCTCTGACTGAGGGTGCATTTCAAGTGGAAGAGGTGCTGGTAGTTCCTGCTGTGGGCTCTGCCCCTCTCCACCCAATTGCTTTCTCTTGGCCATGCAGGTCAGGCCAGGCACACTCCTGGAAGCAGCCCTGGCCAAAGATGGACAATGGGCGGGAGTGGGAGGATGTAGTCCAGATTCCTGCCCCTCCAGCATGGCCTGACGTGAGCCCTAAGCCTCAGCGGCCCATGGCAGGAACCTGCTCAGCAGTGAGCCTTTTCTTTACTCCCTCCCTCCCCAGCTTCCCCAACAAGGGCTTTCTGGGGTCACCAGCTAATAAGTTGCTTCCATTCGAATGCTTGTCTCAAGGTCTGATTCTGGGGAATCCAACCTGAGGCAAGTGGATTCCTGGAAGGTCTGCCTAGGGCGCCTCCATGTCCCTCCTCTCCCAACCCAGCCAAGCCTTTCCACCACCACAGTTGTCTCTGTGGTCTTCTTAAAAGTGCCTTTTGAGTTTCCCTTTGAGAGAGAGAGAGAGACCAACCCAAGATGGGAATCACAGAGCAGCCTACAGCCCATGGGCTAGAAACAAGATGTCCTTGGGAGCTATTTACATTCCAAGCTTCACTCCTGAAGCCAGAAACCTGTAGACACAGCTCTTTCTGGTTGTCTACACTCCATCAAATGAACTATTTTTGTAGAGTGGCTTGTGCATGTGTGTGTGCGTGTGTGTGTGTGTACTGGGGGCGGGGCTGTGACTGGGTAGGATACTGGCTAAGAGCTTTAAGCCTCTGGAGCTAGATAACCAATAAGCACAGTGGATTTTCACTCAGTACATACTGCGTATCTGCACCATGCTGTAAGTGTTTGTTACGCGTGGGATTTTTCTAAGCTTTCCTGATAGCTCCATGGGAGACTGTATCAGGCAGGTCCTGATGGGAAAGAGGAGGTGCACACAGTATGGAGAAAGTTAGGAGAGTTTAACAGAAGAGGCAGGGAAACCAATAAGGGATGATGAAGCGCCTAAGTTCAGCAGCTGTGGGCCTAAAAAGGACCACAGAGAGAGTGGCTGAATCTCAGGAGAGGGCCGCCTGCCAGGAGCTGTGGTTTCGATGGAGGGAATCAGCCAAACTGCAGGGAGGAGACAGGACAAACACCCCAGTGGGGGATGGGCAGCATGCCCTTGGACCCAAGCACCCACCCTCCTCCTGCCCTGCGGTCTCCCATCCGCTGAACCCAACTGTTCAACAGGGGACAAGGGAGACTGAGGGCTAGTTCTTAAAAGCCAGCGTCCTGGGCCATAGGGCAGGGGAAGAAGGCTGGAGAGTAGGGCTGGAGGGGAAAGCACATTGTCCAGTAGAGGGAGGGGCTGTGATTGTCACTCCCACGCAGGACTAGCTGAGTGTGAGGTGCAGGGCTCAGTGCAAAATGAAAATGCTGATCCCCCCTGCTAAATGATTATTGAGAATTTCAAGACAGTGACAGGAGAAAATTAAACCATGTCACATGCCCACGGAGCCAACCTTGTTCCCTTGTTACCAATGAAGAAACTGAGTCACAGAGCGGTAAGGTGCTTTATCTAAGGCAGTTATACTTGGGCTTCGAGTCCTGGCTCTGCCTTTCTAGCTATAGAGCCTCGGACAAAACACTTTCCTGCCCTACAGGAGGGTCTCAAGACATCTGACTACCTTAGAGGCATTGCTAAGAACAAGCTGGCTAGGCAAGCAGTGCCTCTGAGAGCTGTCCGAGGTGCTGGTATGCCATTGGGCTCCCTGGGCCGCCCGAGTGTCTCTTGGATGTTTAGGAAGGCAACAGCTTTTAAAATAGCCTATTTCCACTCCCAGCCTGTCTCTGGGCTCCTCTAAGTGTCAGAACACAGAGACGTGAAGTGTTATTGTCTGGAGTGTGCGATGTGGTGAGCTGGAAAGGGCACAGCAATGGGAGTCAGGAAACGGAGATTTAACGAGGGCAATGTCGACATCATCTCATCTCATCCTCACGGCCATCCCTCAGAATCAGGGGTGCCCAGCCTCTGGGATCTAACACCTGATGATCTCACGTGGATCTGATGTCATAATAGTAGATATAAAGTGCACAATAAGTGCAATGTGCTTGAATCATCCCCAAACCACTCACCATCCCCCAACCCTGCTGGTCCGTAGAAAAACTGTCTTCATGAAACCAGTCCCTGGTGCCAAAAAGGTTAGGGACTGCTGCTCAGAAGTACCACGGTAGCCACATCACAGGCTTTACTGAACACTATTAGGCAGGCTTAACCACTGCACAATTACTCTATCGTATAATGTTGTTATCATCCTCACTTGTGGACCAGGAGTCTTAGGGTAAGAGGCAGTCACCACTGTAGTAGATTCCACTAGGGCACCACCCATTATGCTTGCTCTGTGCACAGGGAAAGCTGAAAATGCTGGAGCTGATGCCCGTGGAAACACCCCTCAATCAATGACGGGCAGGGGCTGGAAGGACAAACACCCCTGTGTCCTCACCTTGAGGTTGGGATGATGCTGAGGCATGTTCTGCACTGTCTTCCAGGGTCCTTCTGTGGGGTTAAGCTCCAGTTGCCAACAGTGGGATCTGGCTTGCTACCACACCTGCTGCTGGCATCCTTTGCTTCCTCTGTTTCACCTTCTGTCTCATCCAACCTCTAAGATGACCCCCGTGACCCCTACCTCCTGGTATTCAAACTCTTGTAGCCCCTCCCACACTATATCAGAGTTGGTTTGTGTAACCAATAAAATATGACAAAAGTGATGATGTGTATGGCTCCTGTCTGGAGATCTCTGGCTCACTCTCTCTCCCCCATCATTCACTCTGGGAAGAACCTGCTTCCATATCATGGAAAGCACTATGGAGAAGCCAACATTGTGAGGTGTTGAAGCCCTCAGCCAGCAGCCTTCGAGGATCCCAGAGCTACCCAGAACTATGAGAGAGCTTAGCAGTGAATCCTTTAGCCTTGCTTGTTGTTATTCAGTCACTAAGTCATGGCTTGGCTTACTCTTTAAGAGCCCATGGACTACAGCATGCCAGGCTTCCCTGTCCTTCACCATCTCCAGGCGTTTGCTCAAATTTATGTCCTTTGAGTTGATTTTGCTATCTAACAATCTCATCCTCTTCTAACAATGTCACCCCCTTCTCCTCCTGCCCGCAATCTTTCCCAGCATCAGAGTCTTTTCCAGTGAGTCGGCTCTCAGGTGACCAAAGTATTGGAATTTCAGCATCAGTCCTTCCAATGAATATTCAGGGTTGATTTCCTTGAGGATGGACTGGTTTGATCTTCTTGCAGTCCAAGGGACTCCCAGGAGTCTTCTCCAACACAATTTGAAAGCATCCGTTCTTCGGCACTCAGCCTTCTTTATGGTCCAACTCTCACAGCCATACATGACTCCTGGAAAAACCATAGTTTCGACTATACAGACCTTTGTCAGCAAAGTGATGTCTCTGCTTCTAATATGCTGTTCAGATTTGTCACTCTTCCAAGGAGGAAGTGTCTTTTAATTTCGTGGCTGCAGCCTCAGTCAATTCTTCAAATCATCAGCTCTGGCTGACAGTTTGACCAAAACTGCATAAGCAGCCCTGAGCTAAATAACTTCCAGATTCCTGACCCTCAGAAACCATTAGATAATAGACATTTGTTGTTTGACACTGCTAAGTTTTGAGGTAATTTGTTATGGTGATTGTTAACTAATACACTTTCTTATTCCACTATCAAGGTTTCCTGGATTCGCTTCTCAAATGAACTATTTAAACTTGAATCCTCATTTCAGCCTTAGCTCTCAGAGGAAGCCAAACTCAGACCTCTACCCAAGGGCACCTGCCTGGTGAGTGGAGAAGCCAGGATTCACACCCACAGTATATGAAGTGAATGTTCAAGGGTTCAGAGCTGTACGTGTCAGTCATTCTTAGCTGCAGCCTACAAGCACCCCGGTTATAGGGACCCTATAATCTACAGGAGCCTATAATCTTGGCTCCTTTGGTGACCTCCACACTCAGCTCAGTGTCTTTCACATATGAGGTGCTCAGTATATGTCCCTGCCCTTCTGCACCCTGCCCTGACCTTTATTATGGATGTTTGACTTCAGAGCATAGCTCTCCTGTTTATATCGAGATTTAAGTACCTGAACTAAGGATTTAGGCTGTGTTCAAATCCTGATTCTGGAATTCACTACCAGGGTGACTTTGGGCAAGTTATTTAATCATTTTGAACCTTTCTTCCTCTATAAAACGGGGTAATAATGGGATCTACCTCACTGAGATAATGGTAAATAACTGAAATAAATGTGTGCATCAGTTCAGTTCCGTCTCTCAGTTGTGTCTGACTCTTTGAGACCCCATGGACTGCAGCACGGTAGGCGTCCCTGTCCATCACCAATCCCCAGAGCTTGCACAAACTCATATCCATCGAGTTGGCGATGCCATCCAACCATCTCATCCTGTTATCCCCTTCTTCTCCTGCCTTCAATCTTTCCCAGCATCAGGGTCTTTTCCAATGAATCAGTTCTTCACATCAGGTGGGTGGCCAAAGTATTGGAGCTTCAGCTTCAGCTTCAGTCCTTGCAATGCATATTCAGGACTGATTTCCTTTAGAATTGACTGGTTTGATCTCCTTGCAGTCCAAGGGACTCTCAAGAGTCTTCTCCAACACCACAGTTCAAAAGCATCAATTCTTCAACGCTCAGCTTTCTTTATGATCCAACTCTCACATCCATACATGACTACTGGAAAAACCATAGCTTTGACTAGACAAATATGTGTATAGTCTTGGTCAACACCCAGCACTTAGGAAGTGCTGTATCAGGGTCTGTGTGGCCAGGAGCATTTCAGATGCGTCTCCACCCTCCCATCTTCAGATGGCACACAACTCAGGTAACTATTGATTTGGCAGATGACTTTGAGAGACACAAGAGCTGATTTCTTTCAACTCCCAGAGCCCCTTGGGGACCCTTACCAAACGTGTATAACTTAGAACAAGCTCTCATCTCACCCAGATGATGCAGAGAGCAAAGCTCCTTGGGAGTGGGAAGGGAGATGAGGGGCCTGGGGGGTGGGGAGTACATTCTATGAACTTCATTTTTAAATTTTTTTTTTTTTGCCAAGAATGAATCCTGGCTGCCTTCCCAGCAGGTGCTCAGTAAATACACATGAAAGGATGGATTGGAAAAATGCCAGGATGAACACCACTGCCTTGAAAACAGGGGTGCATTTTACATAAAACAACATCTCCTGGGAACAGTTACACAGCATCACTCCTAAACACATATCTACCTGCCCTTTTCTCCTCTACTTTCTGAACTGATGGCCACAACCCTTGGCTGGTGTTGATAAGTCTACCAGAGACCCCGAAGGCACCATAATTCATATTCATCTCCCATGGTGGGTTAAGAATATTGGCCCATTTATGCCCTAATTATGCTAATTAAGTAATTTTTTTTTAATAAAGGAGACAGTTATTACCTTCAGTTTGACAGCATCTGACTCCATTAGCAGTCACAGCTGCCAACATCACGGTGCTGATTAGTTACCTCGAATTGCTTAGAGAAAGTCAATTATCATCAGGGTGCACCCACAGTGTCTCTTGCATTATGGCAGCATCGGACTCAATGGTTTCAACAGTGAGCCAGAGTCTAGGGAGATGAAGCCAGAGTCGGGGGGGTCACCAGCTCTGACTGTGGTTAGGCAAGGGTATGCTGTTGGCTTGGCATGCTGGGGTCCACGGAGTCACAAAGAGTCGGCCGTGACTTGGCGACTGAACAACAACAACACAGTTGGAGCAGGAGGCCACTGGAGTGGAGGTCAAGACAGCTGTGACGGCTGGTCTAGGATCAGAGGAGCCATGGTGACCGGAAGTCCCCCTTTCCCCAACCCGTGTCGCTTTCCATGGTCCTGAAGCACTCTGCACTAGGGCTCATGGTTTCACCTAACCCTTGGCTCCTGGTTCCGGAAACTTGTGGACAACTATCCCCACAGCTCATATCTTTTATTTTTTAAACTCTTTATCTCTGGATACACATTTCTGTCATTTTTTATGCTGTCACCGATTAGTTAGGCCCGTGTCTTATTAATAATTCACAGGAGTGACTGCATACACCGTTGACAGTTCCATAATGCTTCTGACAGTTACACACTTTATTTTTGTCTCTGAGAGGCTGGGAGGGGAGCTCGCGTGACCTTAGCTGCCTTCCCCAAGGTTCTGCTTTTGAGTAGTGGGTGCACTTTGCGGAGGGTGAGGGTAAGGCCTCCAGAAACACTGACTTACACTTTAGGGAGTCGAGGGCAAAAATCTGATGAGTGCCACTGAAGGGACAGGAGCGAGGGAGGGGGGCCTTCAGCAGAAAATGGGAGTCAAATCTGCCAGCGCCTCCTGAGGCACAGTGCCATCAGAACTGTGCCCTCCCACGGGAGTTCCCTGGAAGCCCTGTGAACTTCCTAGCCATCCCCCTTATTTAGGCTAAGACGCTGACATATCTTTAAGCAAAGAGAAAAGAAGCCTGCACAGACAGCTGTGCTGAGATCAGGAGCCAGTGGAAGGGGGACCAGATGGGGTGGGGGGAATGGGATGGGGGGTCATGAGGGGACAGGAAATGGAGAGCAAGTGAGTTGGAATCATTCCAGGCATCAGAATGCACTTGCCATTCACTGGATGTCCTTTAAGTATGTCCTTGATTCCCCACCCTTGGCATGAATGCTCTCACTCAACAGATCAGATAACACTCACTAAGCTTTGCTAGGTGCCAAGTTCTGTTCTCGTCGCTTTCCATCTGTGAACTCTTTTAAACTTCCCGACCATTCTGCAAGTACTGTTATTGTTTCCATTTTACAGATGAGAAAACTGAGGTCCAGATAGTTAAGTGGGGAAAGTTGGGTACAAATTTGGCCCCAAAGTCTGAGCCTCTAATTACTCTTTACATCTTTTTGTGATACTCCAAATTCCAAGTTGCTGGGCACATCAGGAGAATATGTGGGATATTTCTACTTCAGCATTGGACTTGCCAGGCGGCATTTAGTGGTTAAGAACCTGCCTCTCAATGCAGGAGACATGAGACATGGGATTTGATCCCTGGGTCGGAAAGATCCACTGGAGAAGAGCATGACAACCCACTCTAGTACTCTTGCCTGGAGAGTCCCGGGGACAGAGAGGCCTGGTGGGCTACAGTCCTTGGAGTTGCAAGAGTCGGACAGGACTGAAGCCACTTAGCACACACATGCACGCTACCTCAGCATCATGTGGCCCTCCACTGGCTCAGATCACTTCATGCGGAGGACTCTGGGGCAAATCAAGTTCCCAGCACTGGGATGCTGGGGGAAACGGGACTCAAGAAGCCTGGGGTGGGTATCTTTTTTAACCCCTGCAGGCCTTCCCAGGGACCTCATCCAGCCCCTTCCTCTGTCTCTGGCCACCACCCTGGGCCTGGGTCTCCACAGAACCTTGTCTTGCACCCTGGAGGTGCAGGCACAGAGCTGTTGAGAAATAGCTACCCAGATCTGGTGGCCTCCACAGCTTGATTCCCAGTAGCTGTGGCAGGGGAGTTGCTGGGTCATTGACAGCCGGGAAGCCCTCCAAGCCACCAGGGACTGTTGACTGCTTCTGAATGCACCACTCAAGGCCATTTCCCCTCAGCTCCCCTCTGTCCCTGGGGAAGGGGCCCCGGCTTTTAAAGGAGTGCCGGGGCAGTGGGGGAGACAGCATGGTGTCCTGGGGCACCCATCCTGCCGCCTGGCCGGCTGACTAAGGGTCCATCACCCTCCCCTGGGCTTCTCTGTGGAGAGCGGAGAGATAGGGCTGCTCCAGGTCTCCCTTCTGGGGGTCACAGAGGATAGAGCAGGGTAATAACCTGCACTGGGGTGCTCATCCGCTTGTCTGCAAGCTCTGTCTCGGGGCCCACAGCCAAATGTTTTCTTCCATCCTAGACCCCCAGTGCCGTGCATGCAGGTAAGTGCTGCATAAACGTGCCGTCTATAGAATCACACGCCATTCCTGATCATCATTATTAATATTTATCACCGGCTGAAAGTCTACTCTGCACAAGGCTGTTACAACATTGCTGCCTCTGGGAAGGTCTCCATTTTACAGATAAAGAAACAGCATGAAAGGAATCAAGCAGATCTCACTGCTCCGAGGGCCAGAGCCTGGAGTCCAGCCTAGGTCCAGCCAGCTCCAGAGCCGAGCCCCCCAGCTTCTGGTACACTAGACTAGGATGAGAATCACAGCTGCTGTTTATGGAGCAGACTTCTCAGCAGGCCCGCCCCGGCCCCAAGGAAGTTTACAGATACTATTTCACTGAACCTTTGCAACAGCCCATTTTATGGGGGGAGGAAACAGACTCAGAAGAAATGAAGTCAACTGCCCAAGACCACAGAGGGCCCAGAAAGGAGGGAGTCAGGTTTGCAGCCCACCTCTGGCTGTATCATTTGTATCAAATTTTGATGTATCATTTTGTATACATTTGATACAAATGTATCATTTTGACCACCATACTGCCCCTCCCCCATAATCCCCACTCCAAATAAAGTTGGGACACAAGGGTGGAAAAGCCTTCCAGAACACCCAGCATAAACCAAAGGCTCTCCCGGCAACCCCCCACCCCCCACCATGGGCTGTGCTCGAGTTGTGCAAACCTGCCTCTCCCTACAGCGGCAAGAGGTAGAAATCGGGGTCAAAGTCTGTGGCAGGAGAGGAGCGAATGCAAGATGACAGCCCCATGGCCGGCAGGCCTGCGGGCAGGAGGGAGTGGAAGTGGGTTAGCGTCCAGGGCAGCGCTGACCCACTTTGGGGCTCGTTTCGTCTCTCTAAGCCTCGCTCGGGCTCCTCCTCCCCTGCCCATCGGGACTGGGTGAGTGGGCTTGCCCCCACCCACAGGGAAGCCGGGGACACTGGGTTGATCCTTCTCTCTTTGCCTCTCTTGTGGAAAGCACGTGCCTGGTACCCTTGGCGCCAAGGAGACCTGCCTGAGAGATTTCAGCACGCCCATCTGAGCAGGAACAAGGGGCTGGCTCCATGGGCCCTGGGAATCCATTGGGCAGCCGTTACAAACCGGTGGTTTCTCTCTGAATATCCACAAGAAGGACATCCTTCGTGAAAACTCCTGCCCTTGATTAAGCACCCCTGTGTGCTGGGAACTTGATGCAACTCACATAGAATCTGCAATGGATGCAGAGACCAGAGTTATATCCCATTTTCCCATTACAGATGAGGAAAGCAAGGTGCAGAGAGGTTCAGCAACTTTCCCAGGATCACACAGTATGTCTGTTAGAGCAGATCGCTGGCTTTCCTGTTTCCAGGGCTCCCCAGCTATCCCCTCTGTCCTGAGACTTGCCAGGTCTCTACTCCAGAGTGGTGTTTTCCCAATCATGAAGAAATCTGTTAAAAATACAGGATTCCCTAGAAAATCCTGAACTAGCAAGTCCGGGATGGGCCATGGGAAGCCAGAGTTTTTAAGTTTCTGGTGGGGTTGGGAGCCCCACACTGGTCAGAACGTGGAAGGTGAGTTCTAGGGGGAGTCCTAGTAACTGCAGGCCGGGTTTCAGGCTGCCTTCACCCGGTTTGCTTCAGCTGGATCGGGAGTCCAGGAACCAAACGGCCGAACTGCTGGGACGTGAGGGAATTTGTTGTCTGAGTGCCGGATCTCTTGAAAGCTCTTGTTTCGACCCCAGCAGGCGGGCCTCAGATGAGGATCTCTGCCTGGGGAGCGGCCATGGGTCAGGTGAAGGCAGCAAGGAGGGGCTGTTTTTGCAGCTGCTGCCCTGAACAGCACCCCCTGGGGCCCCATCTGGCCTGTGGACTCTGTCTCCTGGCTGGGGGGGCACTTAGGGTGAGGCAGCCAGGTGTGGCGCACAGTAGGCCCTCAACAAGTCACAGCACTGGCCTCCACTTGCCCAAAGCGGAAACCAACTGGTACCTGATTCCGGCTATTCCCTGATAGCCCTGCCTCCCAGCCGCTGCCCCTGTTCCCCTGTGCAGCCCACACCCCGCCGCCTCACCTCACTCACCACCGTCCAGTGGCTCCGGCCTCCTCTGTGTAGTCCACACACCCGGGGATTTGCATCTGCTCTTTCCTTTCCTGACCGTGTTGCTGTCTCCACTCTGCCTGGCTGGCGCCTTCTCCTGCTGGTATCTCCTTCAGAGCAGTCTTTCCTGACCACTGTCAGGAGCAGCCCACCCCCAGGCTTCAGACTCACTATCTCAGGCCGCTGACCCCTTCCTAGCAAGCAGCACTGTCATTGTTCCGTTTACTCCCAGATGGATACATTAAGGTATATCCTCCACACAGCAAGAATATGCATCTAGCGTGGTGGCTGGCTCATAGTAGGTGCTCAACGAGGTTTTAGTTAGTGAGTTAATGAACAATTAATAAATGATCTCCAACCCGTGCCTCTAACTGAAGGCCTTCCCTCCTGGTCCTGGCTCCCTGCCACTACTAGATCTTTTGAAAATGGAAGATGAAAGGGACTGACAGAGTCATAGTGAAAAGATGACTTTAACAAAATGTAAAGAGAAATCTGGGCAAGGACGATTTGGGGAAAGTCTCCAAGCCCATCCAGACAGACACACTGAGGCTGTGACAAAGTCCTCCGTCCAAACCAGGAGCATGAGAGCCAGTGCTGCCGGAGCAAGAGGCTGGGCAGAGAGGCCCACCAGGCTGGGGTCAGGGGAGCCCCCACCCCCAGTAAGGCCTTCAGCCCGTCCCTGCTGGCGGACCAAGCCCTGAGTCCCAGCAGGGCTGACCACGGGGGCCCACTGCCTGCTCCCTGTGTTTGCTCGCTGCTCTCAGCCACCTCGCATCCACAGGGCCTGCGTGGCCAGCCTCAGCTCCACTGGAGGCCCTGGTGGCGCTGGCCCATGTGGGGGCCCCTGTGTTCCTCAGCCGGGTCAGAATGATCGTATCTGAGATGAGAAGACCAAGAAGATGATGGAAACATCTTAGGGGGAGAAAAGCCAAACAGCTCGCAGGAAAAGTCAGCATGTGTGGTGCAGGGTGTTTATGTGTGTGTGCATGTGTGTGGGAGCTGGTGTGTGTGTGTGTGTCTGTGTGGTTTGTGCTGTGCTGTGTGTGCGTGTGGTGTGGTGTGTGTATGTGTGATGTAGTGTGTGTCTGTGATGTGTGTGTGTGTGATGTGGTCTGTGTGATGTGATGTGGTGTGTGAGTGTGTGTATGATGTGGTGTGTGGTGTGTGATGTGTGTGTGTGATGTGGTGTGTGTGATATGGTGTGTGGTATGTGATGTGTGTGTGATGTGGTGTGTGGTGTGTGTGATGTGTGTGTGATGTGTGTGGTGTGTGATGTGTGTGTGATGTGGTGTGTGATGTGTGGTGTGATGTGGTGTGTGGTGTGTGATGTGGTGTGTAATGTGTGTGTGATGTGGTATGTGTGTATGATGTATGATGTGGTGTGTGATGTGTGTTTGTGATGTGTGTGGTGTGTGTGTCATGTGGTGTGTGGCGTGTGATGTGTATGTTATGTGGTGTGTGGTGTGTGTGATGTGTGTGTGATGTGGTGTGTGTGATGTGTGTGTGATGTGGTGTGTGGGGTGTGTGGTGTGTGTGTGATGTGGTGTGTGATGTGGTATGTGATGTGGTGTGTGGTGTGTGTGTGATGTGGTGTGTGGGGTGTGTGGTGTGTGTGTGATGTGGTGTGTGGGGTGTGTGGTGTGTGTGTGATGTGGTGTGTGATGTGGTATGTGATGTGGTGTGTGGTGTGTGTGTGATGTGGTGTGTGGTGTGTGATGTGTATGTTATGTGGTGTGTGGTGTGTGGTGTGTGATGTGGTGTGTGGTGTGTGATGTGGTGTGTGGTGTGTGTGATGTGGTGTGTGGTGTGTGTGATGTCTGTATGTGTGTGTGTATGTGTGTACAGGTGCACATGCGGGCACATTTCCCCTAGAACTTCTCATTTCAAGTCCACCCTCCAGTTTAGAAGATCTTCCCAGGAAGGTCCCTCCAACCTGACTGTCTGCTAACGCCTCTCTCAACGCTCAGCACCTGGTCTGCAGGGCAGACTATGTCACGATGTCCTTCCTGCCCCGGCAGAGGGCCTGTGCCCAGCAAAGGGTGGACAAGCTGGACCCACGTACCACAGCACCGGGCAGGTCGACTCTCTCCCTTCTCTTCCGCCTGTTGTTGTTGTTCAGTCGTGTCCGCTCTTTGCAACCCCATGGACTGCAGCACACCAGGCTTCCCTGTCCTTCACCAACTCCTGGAGCTTGCTCAAACTCATATGTCCATTGAGTCAGTGATGCCATCCAACCATCTTGTCCTCTGTCTTCCCCTTCTCCTCCTGCCTTCAATCTTTCCCAGCATCAGGGTCTTTTCTAATGAGTTGGCGTGTGAGTGTGAAGGGGGAGCCCAAGCCAGCTTATCCCCAACAGCCACTAAGAGGCAGAGCGGGGTGGGGTCTGAGTCTGGAGTCGGGCAAGAAAAAGAAGTCGACGGAGGGAGGCTGTTGACTCCCCCTGAGCAGCCAGCCAGCTGCTCAAGAGGATCAGCAGTGGTCACCCCTCCCCAGCTGATACCCATCCCCCAGCTCCCTCATCTCCTTCCCTCTCCAGTTTCACCAAGCCCCACGTGCTCAGCTCAGGTCCCCCCCTCAGCCTCACACTTAACCTCGCTGGCCGGCCCAACATCTGCCCCAGGAAGGGAGTGGCCAGCAGAGCTGGAAGGTGGAGGTGTGCCTGGGGGGAGGCAAACAAGGAAGGGGAGAAGGGGTAAAATGTCCTCAGAGACCTCCTCTGGGCTTGGTGCATGGGGAGTGCTTGCACCCAATCCCTGGCTTTCTTTTCACAGGCTTGCTGTCATCAAACCCATTCTACAGCAGACAGCTTGAGGTCCAGAGAGGTGGAGGGGCTTGCTCACCGTCACCCAGCAAGAGGACAGCACATGGCTAAGACCTGAGCCTCTGAGTCCTAGGTCCCATGCATACTTCATTCTGCCACATTTCTCTGGGCCTCAGTTTATCCATCTGTAAATGAGGTCACAACAGATAAGAGAGAATAAACAGGATTATCTTTCATGCCGACTCTGGTCCGGTATTAGAACTGCCTGACCACCGTGTTGAGGATTCTGAGCTCAGGCTGGGCTCGGTGGGAAGGAGGTCAGTCATCCACTAGCAATGTCTGCCCTAGCTCAGGAACTGTGGGTTGTAGCACACGTCTTCTTAGAGCCGATTTCTAAGGGTCCTGCCAGCTCTGATGTTTTGGTGCTAGAATGAGTTAACCCTCAGCCCCAGTGGCCTTGGGTAAGTCCCTGCACACCTCTGAGGCTCAGGTTCTCGCTAGGCCTGGCCTGGGAACGCCTTCCACCAGCCCCTTTGTGAAGGATGGAGCCAGCTGCTTGGCCTCCCTCGACTCAACCTCTGCCTTTACCTTCAGCCTTGAGCAGCTGTTGCCTAGCAACAGGGGGTGGGAGGCTTGGAGGGGTTTGTAGAATCCCAGATCTGGGCAAACATTCTGCCTATCTCCCACGTCTCAAGCATGGGCCCTGGAGACCCGGAACCATCCCCGTGAGGGTCCCCAGAGCTGGGGCCTAGGACCCAGGTCTCTAGGGGCCATATAGCTGTTGTGGACTTGACCTGCTGGAGACCAGGGGCTCATGGCTTCACCTTCCTGAGATGAGTGTCTTTATGTAGAGCACTGAGGTGACTCACCCAACCTGGCTGAGGGATGGGAAGGGTTACAAAGATAATGGGTGTGAAGGTGCCTTGGAAAATCTTAACCCTCCAGACCGTCTGCTCCCCTCTGAGGGCTCATGTAGAAACTGAGTGGCTCACACGTTCATTTCCCTGCCCAGAGATCAAGTCTGGGGCCAAGGTTGGTCTTGAGCCCCTTATTGCAGTTCCCGAGAACCACTGTGTGTCAGGCACGTGCTCAGAACATCAGGGGAGGACTTAGGGCTTGCATCTCCCTCCTCAGGATGGTGACATAGGGGTCCATCCTGGTCTGGCCTGGTCTGATCCTTGCCACCCAGCCCGGGACCCTGGGCAGGATGGACAGAGGTCCCTTGCCTTGTGAAGAGATGGGAGCGGGGTCATTAGGTGGGGATCTGTAGAGAGGGAGATAATTAGGGATGAGGTCTTCAGACAAAGATGGGTGTAAAAAGACGGGGAGTGGGCAGGGAGCAGAGATGCTGAAGAGAAGAGAAAGGCGGGTAGGGGAGGAGCTGAGGGATGCTGGAGAGAAGGGGCCTTAGGATAGCAGAGAGGGGAGGGGTGAATTGATGTGCGTTCTCCTTAGAAACTTCTGGGGGCAGGAAAGGGCCATCAACAAAAGAGTCAGCAGTGATCCACTCCCAGGGCTGCCCAGGACCCAGGGGCCAGGGCAGGCATCGAGGGGAACTCCAGTCCCTTTTGCCAGAGCTCTGAAGCCTTGTTGCTGCCAACAGGCCTTTGCTTAGGCTGCCTGGGAGCCAGGGCCAGGTCTCTACTGCCTCCGCACTCCCTGTATCCCAGGAGGGCAGGCAGAGCTCCTTTGTCCTAGAGGCCCACAGGCTCTCTGAGGTAGGGAGAAGGATCTAGGGTTCAGAGCCAAAGCAGACATCCCTTCCATGACCTCCTTCCCAGTGAATACTCACAAGCTTCTTGCACTCCACTCTGCATGGGGGCTTGGGCTGGCGGCGGGGAGTGTGACGTGTGAAGAGCCCAGGTGGACTGGAGGCCCATTTGAGAGTAGAGCAGATAGGTCGTGTGGATAGATGGGGCTGGGGCGGGGGTCTGGGGTCTCCGGGCAGAATTGACTGTTGTCAGACAGAACCACTGACCCACATCTGGAGAATGTCTTAAAACACTGACTCCTGGGCCCATCCAGGCCTATTGATTTCAGATCTCTAAGGCTGGGATGCAGAATCTACATTTTTCAAAGGGACTTTCAGATTATTCCAGGAATCAGTCCATCCATCATGGGCAATGGCTAGAACCTGGGATACCTTGAGCCGACTCCCAATTTTAAGGAGGAAGAAACATATTTATGGAGCGGGGGGAAAAAAAAACAAAAAACTTTTCCATGATCACACACAGGACTAGTATAGTAGAAATAACCGGCATTAGACCTCTGCTCTATTATTCTAATTCATGGTTTCCCTTAACTCTGGCCAAGAGCCCTGAGCAGGCTCTGGCGTGCTGGGAAGCATAGACTTTGCCCTTGCAATGACCTTGGTTCAAATCCAGACTTCACCATGCCCTGGCCGGGCTGTGGTGGGTAAGCGATATCACCTCTGGGAGCCTCAGGAGCCTCACCAGCAAGCAGACACGAAATAGGTGCCAAAGATGACCGTGGTGTTTGCTCAAGGTAAGGTGTCCCAGGTACATGGCAATGTGCTCAGTAAAGGGAAACAATGATTATTAAAGTTCATCCCAGTATCCTGCCAGTACTGCACCAAGTACTGGTAGGAGCAGAGAAATCTCTGTGAGTTTGTATGTGTGCAAGAGAGAGGGAAGGTTAAAACTATGCTCCTTCGGCTCATGACCAATCATGACCACAGTATCTGGAAGCCCACTGTGAAAACCACCCTTCCCTAGGCACTATTTTGTTCCTTGCCTCCTTGAGAACAGAATTTTGCAGCGGAGGAAATAGAGGCCGGCGTGGGGAGGCGGGGGGTGGGGGACGTGACCTCCCCATGTGCCACCGGCGGTGGAGGCAGAATGAGGAGCCCAGCCCGGCTGTGCTGCACCCCCTCGCGGGCCCAGGGTCTCTGGGTGCTGGTGGGTGGCAGGGCCACGGTCCCCGGAGCGGGAGCACGGACGCCCCGGGGAGCCTGAGGAGGGGGCTGGGCGATGCGCTCGCCATCATCAAGGCGCAATCAGCGCTAATCAGCGTGTTCTTGAAATAGACCCAACTGGATGGGGGAAGCGAGCAGCCGCCTGGGTTTGTATAGCGGCAATCAAGAGGGAGGCAATTTTAGATCTGCGGGAACAACAGCTCTTTGTCCGCGCGCAGGGACTTTGCCGAGCTCTGCGGAGCCCACTGCGGCTTGGAGATAAAAAACACCCCATCGGGGGCTGCAGCTGCCCCCGCCCAGGAAGGGGGGCGTTCAGGCAGTGGGTCCAGCTGCCTCCGGGGTGAAGTCCAAACTCTCCAGCACTTTGGCTGGGCCCCTACTATGTACTGGGTGCACAGAGGGCTGCTTTTTTGGTGACCAGTGGGCTCCATTTTGGGCTTCACAGGTGGTGCTAGTGGTAAAGAAACCGCCTATCAATGCAGAAGACATAAGAGACACGAGTTCGATCCCAGGGTCTGGAAGATCCTCTAGAGGAGGGCATGGCAACCCACTCCAGTATTCTTGCCTGGAGAATCCCATGGACAGAGGAGGCTGGCGGGCTACAGTCCATGGGGTCGAAAAGAGTCAGACAGGACTGAAACGACTTAGCGTGCAGGGACAGGGCTCTATTTTACAAGAGGCGGGGTGGGTGGTGGAGGCTCAGTGAGGTGGGCGGGTTTCATCGTGGGTCACCCGGCTGGTAAGTGGCTGAGCTGGGATGGAAATCCAGTCTATCCGACGACAGACCTTGAGGCTCTTCCTTTTATAGGGGACCTTCTGACCCTAGGAGACCTTATCCTGAGTTAAGCCAACACCCTGATGGGACTCTCAGGCCTTGAAAATATGTCAAAGCCTGCGGATAACTGGTTCCAGTCTGCAGATGAGGCAAACTGAGGCTCAGAGAGATAGAGAGACTTGCTCAAGGTCATCCAGATGATGTACGTGGTAGAGCAAGCCAGTGTGGGTGCTCCCTCGTGTCCAACTCTTTGTGACCCCATGGACTGCAGCCCTTCAGTCTCTTCTGTCCATGGAATTCTCCAGGCAAGAATACTGGAGTGGGTTGCCATTTCCTACTCCAGAGGATCTTCCCGACCTAGGGATCGAACCCGCATCTCCCACATCGCAGGCTGATTCTATAAGGCAGAGCCACCTGGGAAGTTGAGGAGCCACTGAAAGAGAAACGCCTCTGAGGCCCGCCCACCTGCCCGCCGGCCCCGCCCACCTGCCCGCCGGCCCCGCCCACCTGCCCACCGGCCCCGCCCGCCTCAGTTGGCGCTGTTGCCCAGGCGCCTCTCCTCACGGTCCAGGTCCTGCACCTCCAAGACCTGCACTTTGGGATCCCTTCTTTCGCACCGAAAGTTAAACGGCCCATGGGGGTCCTCAAACAGCCCGTGGTCAGTCTCCGAGTAGTCCTGGTAGCCCTGGCAAAGTCTGGGGTGGGTTCCGACTGGGAAGTGGTAGAGCCAGCGCTCAAACCCGTGTCTGTGAGATGCCAGAGCCTCTTGAAATCAGTAAGCTCTGGGTTTCTCCAAGGGCCCAGCCAGCGCCACAGCCACCATGAAGCTTTCCCTGCCAATCTGGGGCTGCCCCTCTGAGTGATGCTTGGTTGTGGAACCGGCCTGGTGGTCGGGTATGGCTGGCTGGAGAACTTTTGGGGTTTTGGTGGCCCAGCATCATTCCCTCTCTCTGTCAGGACTGATGCCCCCTGATTTCCCATTTTGGGGAGTAACTCCCAGGCAGAAGGAAACCTCCCTGACAGCCAGCGGTCAGTCAGGGGCTCTAACAGGGCTGATGGGCAGGATCTCAATGGGGGAACACAGCAGAGAGGCAGGGTGCGGACCAGGCAAGAGGCCACAGCAGCGGCCAGGGGAGGGCAGATGGTCCAGGGAAGTGGCTGGAGCGGAGGAAGTGAGTGGATCTGAGAGGTTTCCAGGAGCAAGTTCTGAGGAGACCAGCTGACTGGTGGAATGTGGGGAGTGAGGAGAGAGTCTCACTTGACCCACTGGCTCCACACCCCAGGCATCCCTGACTCCCCTCACAATCCCAGGAAATCCTACCTTCAATATATGGCCACAATCTGATCACATCCACCCTTCTCTGTCTCCTTACCTCTTGCCTACATGACACTCCTCACTGATCTCCCCACTCCCACCCAATCCCCCCGACAGCAGCCAGATGGTCTTACTGAAACAGAAGTCAGGTTATGTCCCTCTTCTGCCCAGTTGGCTCACATCTGTCCCAGCCTCCCAGCTGGTGACCTGCCCACCACCTCTCACTTCCTTTCTACACGGTCCCCTTGCTCCCCACGCTTCAGCCATGCTGGCTGCCTCCTCACTCTGGAAACAGTGCAGATAAGCACTCATCCCAGGGCCTTTGCACATGCTGTTTCCTCAGCCCCAGAACACTCTTCCCCAGACAGGCCCTAGACAGGCTCCAGACACGCCAGACTCCCTTCTCCTTTCTACTTTCCCTTGCCCTGATCATCTTATTTAAAATTCCAACACCACTCCACACTCCTGGGCCCTCCTGATACTTCCTCCCTATTTTATTTCTAGCCCTATCATTTATCATCTTATATACTATCTATTTTTACTCTTCAAAATATTTATTGTCATCTTGTAATAACCTACAATGGAAAAGAATCTGAAAAAGCATACACACACACACACACACACATAACCGAATCATTTTGCCATACACTTGAAACATAAATCACCTAGACTTCAATTTAAAAAAATCACTGTCTGGTCCTCCCATTAGAATGTAAGCATCATGAGGGCAAAGTCACTGTGGGTCCTCAATCAATATTTGCTGAGTGAAGGAAGTGGTTAGAGGGCGGTGTCATTTGTTGAGATAGGGAGGAATGGACTGGTGGGTGTGGGTGTTGGAGGAGATGAATTCACCTGGGAAATCTGAGTCTGAAATGTCCCTATGGGCACCCAGGAGCAGCTATTCAGAAAGCAGTAAAAAAATCTAAGCAAAGACCTTAGTTTCTTCATCTGTAAATTGGGCTGATAACCTCAGCTCCCTCAGTGGGTGTGTGTGTGGGGAGGGTAGGTCCGTTGAGATACGAGGGCGGCAGCACTTAGCACACAGGCAGTCCTCAACAAAGCGTGGCTTCCTTGCTCGTGTGTTTCCTTCTCCCTTCCAAGAGCTATGACAAGTTTGCTGTGACAAGTTCCCTGCGACAGGCATGAAGCCGCCGGCATGTCCATAAATGTTTGGAGGATTATGTGGCCTGGAGGAGGGGTCCTGCCCCCTTTGCTTCTCCCCCTTCCTGAGGTTCAGCTCACAGGGTGCCCAGAGGCCCCAGCAGAGGCTGGAGCTGAGGTTGAGGACCGTGTGCAGTGGCAACCCCCCCCCTTCTTCCTGTCATCATTTCTTCCAACCACATGGGAATCATTTTCCATTCCCTGTGGGCCTGCATTTGTAACCAATGTCCCAGTGGTGAGGGGAGGATTTTTAAAAATAGCTTTATTGATTTTATTTTTTGGAAGATAAAAGCAATAGATGTTCTTTGTTAAGGGAAAAATTAGATGGTATAGAAAGAAGAAAATTAAAATCAGCCCAAACTTTATCACCCAGAGATAATCATCTACATTTCAGGATTTGGCCTTCTCATTTCTGTGCTATGTCTTCGTGTCCAAATGGGTTTGGGGCAGGACCCCGGGGCAGATGGAGCAAGGTGGGGACCGCAGGGAGGTGGGACAGGTACCAGGGCAGGTAACTGGTGTCGGGGCCTGTGTAATTGCTGGTACATGGTCAGAGCAAACCCAGTCTGTCTCACGTGCCACATCAGCGCCTGAGAAGCTGCCTTGCACTCCTCAGATTTTATCATCATTTGCATATTCACTTCACCACAACCCCTATTATATCTTTAATACCTTTCCTGTTTGTCTGAAGCTCTATAAAACAAACACCATATAGCCACTATCTCATTTAATCTCTAGAATAACCAAAAGAGCGAGTTCCTGTTATTAGTTCCATTTCACAGATGAAGAGACTGAGGCCCAGGGAGGCTAAATGACTGTCCGAGGCATGGCGTGAGTTCAGAGCCAGGATCCAGGTCTCCTGATACCAGCATGCTGAGCAGAGCTACACATAACAAGAAGCACATTCTTTTCATGTGCCAGACACACACTCTCAACATCCCTGCCAGAGGGGCTGATTCTGTCCATCTGTCCAGTTGCACAGATGAGGAAACTGAAGTCAGAAAGGTGAGGTCATTTGCCTAAGGCCACACACCCAGGGCTGTTGAGAATTGAAGGCAGGTGTGTCCGGCTGCAAACAGGAGCTCTGAATGGGCTGGGATAAGAAGGGTGACTGTTCTGTCATGGGCAGCCTCTTTGTCCCTCATCCGGGCACCCAGGGTGGAGCCTCAGGATTGTCTCGATTCTAGTCTCTGCTCCGGTCCTGACCTCACTGGTCACGGCCTGGACCACAGGGAGGGGGCTTGGGTTTAGCAACAGCACCACCTGGTGGCTGATTCTGCCACCAGAGCCCATCTGAGCCCAGGACTCTGGGTGGGAGGGCAGTGATGGAGCGGTAGGGGAAGCCCCCTAGCTCATTCTCCTGCGTTGGAGCCCTGGGTCACCCAACAGTTGCCTGATATATAGAAGAAACAGGGGCTCTGGGTTTTGTAAACCTGGCTTTGAATTCCAGCTCAGTCTGTGTGATGTCAGCCAAGCTCCTCTACTCATTTCTCTTGAGTTTGGACTTTGAGTTTTCACATCTGTAAAGTGGGTATGAACCGCAGTCGCAGGGTAGTTCTGAGGCTGATGGAAAATACCTGCTTCCCCTCACAGTCACCCACAGATAACGCCCAGACCCTCTTTCAGGCTTCTCCTTAGTCACCCGGCTAAATGGGGCCCAAGCTTCTGTCCAGACCAGGCTAAGAGAGACTTTCCGTTCTAGAAACGGCTCACTTGGGGAAGATACTCAAAAGGAAGGCAGAGAAAATCCACGGGACAACAAGAAAAATCGAGTGTTGTCTAGAACTGGTCTGACACACTGGTGGGGGCGGCGGGGGGTGGTGGTTTCTCTGGGAGAGCCAAGCTTGGTGCACTCTCTCAAGGTCAAAGTTGCCTGCTGAGTCCTTTGCCCAGACCCACCTTGCCCACCACCTTAAGTGGTCTGCAGTCTGGCTGGCTTCCCCATCACTGCCAGGCGGGCAGGCCCACCTTTGTTCACATTCACATCAGGCTCAGTTTCCCCACCCAACTCCTGAAAGCACTTCCGAGCATCCCTCCTCCCCTTCTTCAAGGCTGCACCCTGCAGGGTGCTCTTCAAAAGCACGCTTTCCACACTGCGACCCCAAGAGTCCCCCTAGAATGCTAGATGGCTCCAAAGTCCCCCAGTAATGACCAAGATATTTTTATAGCTCCTGATGCATGCGTGCTAAGTCGCTTCAGTCATGTCCGACTCTTTGTGACCCCATGGACTGTAGCCGGCCAGGCTCCTCTGCCCATGGCATTCTCCAGGCAAGAATACTGGAGTGGGTTGCCATGTCCTCCTCCAGGGGATCTTACTGACCCAGGGATCGAACCCATGTCTCTTACATCTCCTGCACTGGCAAGCAGGTTCTGTGCCACTAGTGCCACCTGGGAAGCCCGTAGCTCCTGATGACCTCAGTAACTCTGACTTGCTCTTCAGTGCTCCTCCACTTCCCCCAGTAATCCCCTATACACAGGAGTACGGGTCCCCTCCAGTACTCTGAACCCCTTCGAACTCCCAAAGGGCTCCATCACTCACTCATGGCTTCACATAGCTCTGCTGCATCCCTAAAGACCCCCAACCTCACTCTTAGGTGCCCAGGGATCCCAGTGGTCCCTTCAAACATCCCTCTTGTCCATCTCAGTGAACCCAGTGGCAGGATATCATTCCTGGGAAACTCTGGAGACTTCCAGAGGTGCCAAGTACCAGCAAAGGGGTTTCAAGGCTCCTGAAGACCCTCGGACTTGCCCCAATGGGCCTCCCGCCATCACTCATCCTTGATGGGCCTGAGTGACCCGTCAGTGCCAGTGAGGCACTCAGCGCTCTCCAAAGGGGGAGCGTGGGAAGCGCGTGGGCCTTGCAGCCAGGCACCCCGGGGCTGTTGCTCAGCCGGCATCCAGTGCTAAGACCCAGGCAGCCAACCTGACTTCCCAGAGCCTGTGTGCTCGTTGGTGGAACGTGACCACTGTGCCAACCTACAAGGGGATTGAGGGAAGGCAATACCTACGGGAGGGCCAGCATGGTGTCCAGCACCAGGAGGTCTTCACTGCCTGCTCACTGCCTGTCCCAAGCGCCCCCTTCTCAGGCTAGCTGAGCACTTGCTCGCAGAAGCCCCCGCTCCTGGAAGCACATGCTCTGTGTGAGGACCTGCACTGATGCCGGCGTTACCCAAACCCCTCACTCCGAGACACGGGAGGGGCCACTGCACAGGATCTGAGTGGGTTTAAGAGCCAACCAGTGCTGGTGGGGGAGGGACTCTGCTCTTCACCATGTTTCCCCAAAGATGTCTTCCTGCCGCTGCCTTTGCTCAGGCTGTTCCCCATCTCAAATGGGCTTCCCTGCCAGCAAGTTCTCTCCATCCCTCACCATGCAACTCCAGTCCCCAGCCCCTGGTTAAGTGCTTGGGCGTGTGGGCCCCGTGCAGACCTGGCAAACGGCGATCCTACTCGGCTCCTCCACTTTCCACGAGGCGTATCTGGTGTCTTTTTTTTTTTGTAAGTTGTGCAGCATGTGGGATCTTAGTTCCCAGATCAGGAATTGAACCCTCATTCCCTGACTTGGACGCTCAGAGTCCACTGGACCACCAGGGAAGGCCCTGGTGTCATTTTTGGGGGGGGAGCAGATTATTTACAGTTTCTGAACATTAGTTCCTTGTATTAAGCAACGAGATGAATAAATCTTACCTGTTAGGTTTGTTGTGGGGCTCAGACAAGGTAATGCCGGCGTGACCCCTGGAACATAGTGGGTGCTCAATAAACTGTCCTGCTCCTGCCCCTGGCACTCCCTGAGTGCTCGTCCCTGGCACACTCTGCCCTGCAGTCTCTCATGCGGGGTGGCTCTGACAGTCCACCTAGCCTGACGCTGAGGGCGGCGCCTGTGTGGCTCCAGCCAGTCGCCTTCATGAAGTGGACCTTATTCTAAAGTGAGAGAGAGAAGGCCAGGAGTTGGCAACAGAGTCTGACTCGGCTCTCTACGGGGTCAGGAGGTGCCCAGGCCAAGAGCTCGCTTGAGTTTTCACAGCCTGAGAGGGTGCCAGGAGCTGAGTACGAGACAGGAGGGTAGAGGACTTCTGGGGGAACCCTGAGCCAGTTATGTTTCCTCTCTGGGTCATATTTTCTTCACCACTCTACTGACGGCCAAGCCAAGGCCCAGACAAGTGGGCAGCCTTGCCCAGGGCCACACTGCGGAGCTCAACTGGCTGGAGAAGACCGGCCAAGGCAAAGAGCTTCTCCCTCTACACGCCCAGTCTGGAGCGGCACAGACACCGTTCCATGTGACTAGGAAGGGCAGAAGCACCCAGACAAAGGGCTCTTCCACTTGTCTCAGTACCCCTAGTCCTGGGTCCACGCAGGGAACATGTGGAGTGCTCGATAGAACCCACCGAACACCAAACCCAACCCCATTTTCCAAAATTTGCAGCTCTCAGCCAACCTGGGGGCAGGAATAAACAAAGTGGGGTTGTGGCTGGATTAGAAAGACAACTCTTGTAAAGCACTTAGCAGACAGTAGCCATTCATTGTACGGTGATCACATGAAAGGCAGTGTGGGCTTCTGAAACAGCCTTGGGTGTTTCTAACTGATAACCCCCTCTGTTGAAACAACCACCCCCAAATATGGAACCCAGACAGTTTTGCAGGAATGTCACAGAAGTCAGAGAACCGGGAGAATCACCCGATGAGTTACAACCACTCCGCCAGGAAGAGCCACAGAGAGTTGGTTCATTTCTTTTAATTTTTAAAAATGAGTAAGCAGACAATCGTGTACCCTTTGAATACCCCATAAAAACGTTCATTATGCAAAACAGTACAACCTTTTTCAGTTTTTAATAATACTGTAAATATCTCAGAAAGGATGTATTGTTTCTAATGAATATCAAAAAGAGTCACCGTGATGACGTTTCGCCTGCCCCCACGTTTCCCTCCCTGCCCCCCGCCCCAAGTTACCCAGATACTAGTAGGAAATTATAAAAAGCGAAGAACAAAAGCCCTCCCTCCGCCCTGGCCTACGAGTCCCGTTAAGTGAGTGAAGTGTTGAGTGCCACACGAGCAGCTCGTCCCCAGCGAGGCAGAGGGGCAGTGCATCGGTGACCACGGTGGGTGGGGAATCGGTAGCAGCAGAAGTGGGGAGACCCCGCCCCAGCCTGTTGTGAGAAGAGCCAAGGAGGGCAGACACAGGCAGGGGCTCAGCCAGGGCCCCGATCTTCCTGCATCCATTTCCGGGGTCCACCGGAGCAGACAGGTCAAGGAGATGCCGGGCTGTGTGTGCAAAAGGGGGGCCCTGGAACCAGACACCCCGACCTGCCTGGGTGGTGGCGGCGCTTGGCCTCTCTCTTAGCAAACGCGGGCTTCAGACGGGGACCGCTGGGGGCCGAGCAGCTGGGCGTTGGGGTGAATCAGACACGCAGGTTTATTCCAGGAAACTAAATCCTCTATTTGGAGAAGGCTTGCCTTGCCACCGCATAAGACTGGGCACAGAAAGTAGAAGGGTAAAGGATGCACCTTGCCTGTCCCCAGGTAACTCAGGATCCAAGGCAGAGGCTCGACATCAAAGCCCATTAAGGAAGAGAGGGACCAGCCAGGGAGGCCCGGAGCAGTGCCAGCTGCTGCCCCAGACCCTGGAGCTGTTTGAGGGAGGGAGGGGATGGGAGCCCAGGGCTCCACACCAGTGAGCTCTGAGGCTCCTCAGCCCTTGGCCAGAAAGGCAGGCGGGCCGGCTCCTGGGGAAAAGGTAGAGGAGAAGCCTTGTGAAAATCCCAGGACTCTGCTGGTGGCAGGAATGGTGGGCAGGGACGGGGGCAGTCACAGGAATGCAGGCAAGGGAAGAGGGCAGGGGGATGCCCAGAGGGAGAGACGAGGTCGGGGGATGAAGAAGGGGCCGAAGGACGAAACCTAACTCCAGGCCCAACCACAGCTCTGACCCAGGAGGCTGGTGGGGGGTCACATGGTGCAGACCCCGCAGGGGCAGTGGTAGGACAGACAGCCACAAGGAGAACGGAGCCCAGGAACCATCAGCCAGGCACCTCCAGCCAGCCTGCTGAGGAGGAAGGAGAGGCAGAGCCGAGAGCGCGAGCAGATGGCCCGGAGGAGCCCTGCCGTCTGCGGGGCCAAGGACCAGGCTGGTCTCCACGGGAGGGAACCTCTCACAAGCCTCATGGTTTCCAGGATAAACTTGCTTTAAAGAAGGGAGTGACGAGTGGAAAGTCTTCAGGAGAATCCAAGATCAACAGCAGGTCTGCACGCCCAGGAGGCATGCAAAGGATCCCGGGAGAGGTGCGGCCAGGCCAGGCAGAAACCCCCAGAGCTCACCTGACCCAGCTGTCCCCATGGGGGAGACCCAGGAGGGCTGGGAAGAGCCCAGGTCACTCGGTGGGACCAGGGCAGAGGGGGGCCTGCCGCCCAGGAGTCCTGAGTAGGCCGGGACGTTTTCTTCTCTGACACAGCTTCGCTGTCTGCAAACCCACCAGCTCGGGAAGCCGGGGAGAATGGGCAAGGGAGGGGCTTCAGGTGGCTTGGAGACAGACAGACTGGCCTGATGCAGGGCACGGACAGGTCGGTTCAGAGGCTGACGGAGGAGGCAGACGTCGCTCCTACCCGCTCACCCCATAGCCCGAGGATAAAAAATTCCGGTCCTATGGTACGACTTCTTCCTAACCCCAGGGAATGCTGGTTACACCCTCCTCTCATGAGAAGTCCCTGTATAGGGTTATCTCTTCGCATCGTTACTCTCACAGCAGTTGGGGGGATGGGACGAAGAAGGGGCATGACTTGAAACCAGAGTGGGCACGGCCACCTTAAAATTAACTTGTTAATAAATCCTGTGCAAAAAAACAAAACAAAAACAAAACAGAAACGAGCAAGCCTCTACCATTAGGTGAAGTACGCGGTTCAGGTGTTCATTTGTACACACGGCGGTGGACGGCAGGGGGCGAGGAGCAGGAGGAGGGACATCGAGGTGGCAGGGGCGCTCAGAAGTGCGTCTCCTTCTCTGTAATTGCCGCAACGGTCCCATCGCCCTTGAGTTTGGCGTCACAGTCATTAACCGCCACCGTCCGTGGGCCTGCCCCAAGCATGCCCCGCATTTTCAGGTCGGCGCTGGGGATCATCAACTTGCGGAATCTCTACACGGTTGGAGAGGAAAAGAGCTGTCTGAGAAGGCTGTTGGAGTCCCTGGGGGGCCCTGCCTCAGCGCCTCCCAACTGCACGGCGGACACCTTGGAAGGGCCGGGGGGCATGGAAACGGCAGGCCAGGCTTGGAGTTCTGCCCTGGGCGATGCGTCGACCTGGAGATCTATTTCCTGCCCCCACCCCGGGACATGGGGACCACAGGGTACCAGCGCTGGGTGACGAAGGAGATGATGAGCGGAGTTGACTGCCCTGTACCTGGCCCGCTGCAGGTGACCAGGACGCAGGAGCTGTACCCAGGCCTCATCCTTCCTTCCTGGGCAGACTGAGGCTGGGGTCTGAGTCCCTGCTTGGCCTCGCTGCGTGTGGGGCCAGTCACCTAACATCACTGAGCTGCGCTGTCCCACCTGTGAGATGGGCCAGCTGTTCCTCCTGGGGACTCTGCTGTGAGGGTGAGCTACAGCACCTCCAGGGCCGTTTATACAGTGGTCTCTACATAAATGGCAGAGAAGGCAATGGCACCCCACTCCAGCACTCTTGCCTGGAAAATACCATGGATGGAGGAGCCTGGTGGGCCGCAGTCCATGGGGTCGCTAAGAATCCGACACAACTGAGCGACTTCACTTTCACTTTCCACTTTCATGCATTGGCGAAGGAAATGGCAACCCACTCCAGTGTTCTTGCCTGGAGAATCCCAGGGGCAGCCTCATGGGCTGCTGTCTATGGGGTCACACAGAGTCGGACACGACTGAAGCGACTTAGCAGCTGCATAAATGGGTATGTTTCCCATAGAAGGCCATCATCATGTCCATCATCCCCGTCGAGGGAACAGGAGGTGTGTGTCTGAAGATGGAAACGTTCTCGCTAAGGCCCCAACCCCGCAGAGTGGCCGGCAGTGTGCTGGGCAGACAGGGTGGCCATCATCCACTCTACCCCTGACACGTGCTCCTGCCTCTTGATCCTGCCTGGCACCCTCCCCCCCAACCTCAGCCTCATGTGCACCTCCAGAAGACGTCAGGCCAGGATTTGGGAGGTCGTTCCTGGGGCCTTTCCCCAGGAAGGCTGGAAGGACTTTGGGGTGCTGGTTTCTTACGATCAAGGGTCTGTTTTCATGTTCAGATTCTGCCATGCCTAATAGGCTGGGCTTATTCTGCCCAAGAGGGATTAACCGGCAGGATGCCCCTCTTCCCTCCATAATACCATCATGCGGAGCATCTCCTAGGTGCCAGGCAAGGCGCTAGGATCTTGACACAGGACAGGAGCTGGGAGCATAGGCTTTGGAGCCAGGTCCAGCCGGGCTGGACTCCCAGTTCCACCGCTTCACTGAGGCAAGAACTTAACCCCCTGCATCTCAGTCTCTCATCTGTCAAAGAGGTTCACAGTGGCACCTGCCTCGAGTGTCATTCTCCTGAGGTGTCCTCAGATTTGTTGACCTGTGCATGGCTCTTAGCATAGACTACCCACCCTCATAGCAACTCTCTGACCCCCATCTTTCCTTCCAGATCCTTCTCATCAGCTGGCAGAAACTTCTGGAAATGCATGCATGTGTGCTAAGTGTCTTCAGTCATGTCTGACTCTTGACACCCTATGGACTTGTAGCCCGCCAAGCTCCTCTGTCCATAGGATTCTCCCAGGCAAGAAAACTGGAATGGGTTGCCATTTCCCTTTCCAGGGGATCTTCCCGACCCAGGAATAGAACCTGCATCACTTACATTTCCTGCACTGGCAGGCAGGTTCTTTACCACTAGCGCCACCTGGGAAGCCCCTCTGGAAATGGAGGGATGTGAACTCGCTGGCAGGGGTCAGCCAGGGCCAAGGTATTTGGGCTCCAGGGCAGCTCTCCTCTGCACACGCCTGGTCCCAAGTCAGAATCAACAACTGCCCTTGCCCTACATTCCCTGCAGGAGTGGAGGACCTGGCCTTGCTCTGGGGGCAGGAGCAGGCTGGAGAAAGGGACCTTCCCTCTTGGCTTGCTCCCCCTGGCTGGGTGCTGGCTCTTCTCTGGGTGGACAGGAAGGCTGGCTGGAGCTGACTCTGGGCTGGCACTCGCCTTGGGGGGCATCGCCACACAGGCCGCACATCTGTGAGACACAGCTCAGCCCCGAACCCCGGGGTGCTGCACTGGGGCTGGAACCAGGCAAGGGGTATGGGGCACGAAGGCACAGCCTCAGGGCACCTGCTCCACCACTCCAAGGCTGTGTGCCCTGGGGCAACTTGCTTCCCCTCTCTGTGCTCAGCTTCCTCACCTGTGACGTGGGGACAGGAAGCACCTCCACCTCACAGGACAGCTGTGAGGATTTGGCAGCCTACTGAGTGTTGACGGCTTAGAGCAGCGTCTGGCACGGAGCACACAGTTTGCAGAAGGGGCATGAAGCTGACTCAGACCTCCTGACCCCCAGCAGGTGGGAAAGGAGAGTGAAGAGGGAGAGGGGGTCCAGGCTATGACAGCCAGGGTCCAAATTCACTATACAACCAGGAGACCATGGGCAGCACGATTCCATTGGCAGGAAGTGCCCCAAAGATGCACATACAGAGAGATTTCTGGGTGTCTGGGGCTTGGGACAGGGCTTACTGGAAACAGACACTGGGAATCTTATGAATACCTAAAAATATATGTAAATAAATAAAAATGTTTGCAAATGGATTTATGGTGATGATGGCACGACACAGAACACTGCTACAAAAAATACGCCATTGAATCATACCAGAAATGGGTGAATTTTATGATACAGAAAACATATGTCAATAAAATTGTTGAAAATGGTTGGTTTGCTAATTCTTGGCAGTCTGATCTTAGGCAAGTGCCTGAATTTCTCTGAGGATAGAGAAGATGCAGAACAGAGAGAGCTCTGCACGATGACGGCACAGGATAGATGCCCCCAGATGTCAGACCCTCTCCCTGCGCCCTGGAAACGGGGTCCTTAATGAACGGGATCAACAGAATACCAAGAGCTGACACTTGGCCCCTCTCTCTCCCAAGTCCTGGCTCAAGTGCTGTCCCTCTGTGCACTCACTGAGTCCTCAAACCACCTCTGTAAGTGAGGCACTGCTGCTGACCCACTTTGCAGATGGGAAAACCGAGGCTAAACTCAGGGAAAGCAGCTCAATCTCCAGGCCTCAGCACAGCAGTACTGATCAACCCCTGTCATGGAGGAGCTGGCCGGGCTTCCCCAGAAGATACGTGCAGGGCACGTTCTCATCATGCCTGTGGCCCAGATAAGGAAGTGGGGACCCAGAGGCTCCCGGGGCCACACTCACACTCACCAGCACAGCCCTCCCCCGCATAGCCAGTCCCGCCCTGTGTCACACTCCTCCGCCGCCCCGCCCTCACTGACCCCTCCTCCCGGGCCGCTCACCTCTGGCAGTGTCCCCTCTGTCTTCCACACCTTGATGCAGACCCAGACCGGGATGCAGAGCATGGAGGACAGGGCCATGAGCCAGCCGATGCCGTAGCCCCAGGCGGGGTAGGTGTACACGTTGTTGTACTTGAGGGGCTTGTATTTGACCAGGAAGAAAATGAAGATGCCCTGCGGAGAGATGGGGAGAGGTCCCTGGGGCGGCCCTCAGCCTGGGTGCGGGCGGCCGGCAGGGGAGATGGTCGACCCTGTGCGGTGGCCTCGGAGAGGTGGCACCCTGCCTGTCCACAGCGAGAAGCACAGGGAACAGGCGGCACAGGTCCCAGGAGACCCTCCTTGACACCCCCCCCCCCCCAGGAGCCTGATCCCCAGCCTCTGAACACTCAGAAATTTTAATTTTTTTTCTAGCTACTTCTCAGGGCTGGTTTCAAAGCTGACTTTCAGAACTAAGATGGTTGGTGAAGATGCTCTGAGATCCTTCCAGTGCCAAGGACTGGGTGAAGAGCAGCGGTTTTGTTTCTTTAATTAAACATCCTTTCACCAAGGCCTCTCCGCAGTTCGGTCTGAGGGGCAGAGCGTGAGCCTCTCATTACCCTCAAGCTGTTGCTTCATTGTTAACAGCAGAGCCAGATGTCTTCATGCCTCAGTCCCCACAGAGGTGGGTGCCATCTGCCCAGGCCTGCGGGTTCAGAATCAGAGGCCCCAAGAAGAGAGGTGACTTGCTCACTGTCACACAGCAAGCTGGTGGCACGACTGGGGTCTTAGTGAGGCCCCCTGGCCCAGCCCAGAAACTGTACCCCCAAAAAACACGGGCTTGGAAAGGTGTCAGTTGCCTTGGACTTTCTGAGCGCACAGAGGGTCCCCCGCAGGGACATCACCTCCTAGTTTTGGCCTCGGTCAGGCCTGGGCTCTGGGGTGGAGAAGTGGGTTGGGGATGGAGAAGGAGGGGTGTGGTGGGCTGCAGGTGGCTCCTGGCAGCACCCTTACCGCACAGATCCCGGGGGTCACGACCTTCCAGCACCATTTAATGAGTGACAACGGCCGGTAGCCAATCATGTCCTCGATGTTATCATAGAAGCGGTTGCTTCCTGCCCAGAATAAAGCAGACGGGCACCCTGCTTTATTACGGGACACCCCAGAGAATTTCTGTACAAGCCTCAGAAGAGAGGCGATGAGTATCTGCGTTCCCTGGCAGGAGACAAATTGCGGCAGGGACCCTACTTACCGCTTAGAAACTACCAGGGTGTTAGCGATGTGCGGCGTTAGGATAAACTGTGGTGGAAGGGGCTCTGAAGAGACCCCTCCTGACTCAGTCAGGAGTTTCTGGGGAAAAGGTGGAAGGTGGTCGCTCTGAGCACGGTCAGGCTGGCTGACCTGCATGGGTGGGGTGGGGGTCGGGGCTCAGACAGAAGGGCTGGTGGGTGTCTATTCACAAGCCCAGCAACTCTCATCCACTCACTCAGTCTGGGGGACAGGAAGACCCAAAGGCAGGTGCTGAGGGCCGGTCACTGGGCTGGCTGGTTTGTCTACACTCCCTCCTACCGGGAGCCACAGTGATGACTACTCCATTATACAGGTGGGAAAACTGAGCCTCAGGGGCAGAAGGATGGACCCAAGGTTACAGTGCCTGAGCCTGGAACCCCTCCCTGTGCTGCAAAAGGGTATAGAAGCAGGAGGTCTTCCAACAGGAGGGAGAACCCAAGACATCCCTGAGAGGAAGAGGCTGATGGAGATCGAGACGGGCCACAGGGAAGCCCAGCCCACCCAGGTTCCGGGTGCTGGGGCGTGGCGGGCTCGGCCTCCACTCACCGTACACCCAGCCGATGCAGATGCACTCGAAGATGGCCACAAAGAGCAGGCACATTCCACTGGCGGCGTAGGAGTCAAAGAGCTGGAAGATGTACATACCGCCCTGCGGGGTGGGAGGACAGACGCAGGGAAGAGGGACAGACAGACATATGGGACAGCAGGGTTAGCCAGCTGGCTTCGGCGAGGGCGCCCCACCCTGCGGTCACCTCCCACCCTGGAGTCACGTCCACCAGGGCAGACTGGTCTCTCCAGCATTCTGAATGCCGCACCCACCACCCTTAGACACCCTCAGGGGTTGCTGGGATCTCAGAGGTTTGTCTTGTCTCTGCTCCCTGAATGCTAGACACAACCCAGAAAACTGGAGACCGGAGGTCGGGCGGGCTCAGCACCTCCCTCCGGGGGGCTGTGACGGCCTCCCCACAGGCCTCCCTGCCTCTAGCCGTGCCCTCTCCTACACGTCCACACAGCAGCTTTCGTAGGTCCTGCCTCGTGCGGTCATAAGGCCGGTGCTACTGGTGTCCTCAGTGCGCACGCAGGGAAGTGGAGCCCCGGGGTGGTGAGAACACGCACTGCCGGTCACTACAGGTCACCCAGCCATGGGCCTGAGGCCCGGGCCCAGGCGTCCGGCCGCAGATCCTGTGACCTTCGCCACCCACCGCTTCACCTCCGTGGAGGAGCAGGTATTTGCAGACGATTTTTCCCCTAGAGCAGAGCTTTAAATGCATTTAAATGAGGGAGAAGATCCTGCCAGTAATTACTGAGTCTGCCACGGCCCATTTGGCAGGTTTAAATTCCCTGTGTGGTCACTCACAGACACGCCTCTGCAGAGGGCGGAGGTGGGTGTGTGGGGCCTGAGTGTCTGCTGATTCCTGGCCCAGGGCAGGCACAGTGCTGGCTCCCTGATGGGCCTGGGGCCCAGGGCCTGGGAGAGGGCTCTGTGAGCCAGGGTACCAGGGCCGGCCAGCCGGTGTCCAGGAGAACCCTCCACTGACGGGCCTGCTGCAAGCCAAGGATGCCCACGAATGCCTGCTTTTCCTGTAGCCCCACCAGCCTCTTGAAGGCATCAGCTAACCCCCCAATTTGTGCGTGACAAAAGACTTTACTTTGTGTAATTAATCAGCACTTAATGAGGCCCTGCTCACTGGTTGTGTGGAGAGAGGCAGGGGGGAAGTGTGGTACCCTTCATTTGCTCAAATGCTGATTATCACTCCCATTAATGTGACAATGAATAGGAGCAGGAATTATACACCCTGGGCCAGGCCCCAAGGGCACAGAATAGATCAAGGCCGGCTCCTGTTCTTGAGGACCTTGGGGCCTGGTCGGGCAGGTGAACAGACAGGTCACTGTAATGTCCAGATGGAGACTGGATCTAGCTTAGAATGAAGTCCTGGGTGGGAAGGAAAGCAGAGGAGGCTTCCAGGAGGAGGTGGCTTTTTTGAGTTGAGAGGCAGAGAATGACAAAGGTCAGCAGACCGACCTCAGTACCACATCAGCTGCTTTGACAGATTCTGAATTCCCTCACTTTTTCCATGTTCCTTACAAAACCCCTTTGTGTCTCCTGGCAATAGTTTTTTTGGTTATTTGGAGGGGGAGAGCGGCTTGGTTTTTAAAATTAATTAATTTTGTGAGTGTGGGTAAAAAGATACCTAATTTCGCCTCCCCAAGGTACTGAAGAAAGTATTTATTAGACAGGATGCTGCAGGAGGGAAGAGAATCATGGCTTTGTGAGACTGTCTGAATTTGGGGGTGTGTTGAGCCCCTCCTTGCCCACAGGCCTGGCAGACAAGAGGGGTCATGCGGAGGGTTGGAGCTAGAACACACAGCGCCTGAAGGCGTCCTGGTCCCCCAGTGATGAAGTCTGTTCTGAACTTGAGGCCAGTGAAAGTCACTGGCTGAGGGTTCTCCGGCAGACAGTGCCTCCTTCACCCAGAAGTTTTACTAAAAGGGGTAGCCTGGGCATCTGGATGCTCATGGGCTCAGTTGCTCAGTCGTGTCTGACTCTTTGCGACCCCATGGACTGTACCCGCCAGGCTCCTCTGTCCATGGGGATTCTCCAGGCAAGAACACTGGAGTGGGTTGCCATGGCTGCTCATAATGACCTGGTAAACCCAGCCTTCCTCACTGTGAGTTTTATTCCTTCTGGCGGTGGAGACCTGGAGCCGAGCACTTATACAAGTGCTGGATGAGAACTTCCATGGAGTCTCACGATGACTCATTACGAACACGAGAACACACAGTCGCTGAGAAGTGCCGGACCTGGAGGCAGGGTCACCCAGCCAGTCAAGGCCAGAGCTGAGATGTGATGTCAGATCCGCCTAACCCAAATGTGTCCATGCTAAGTCCCTTCAGTTGTGTCCGACTCTTCACAGCCTCATGGACTGTAGTCCACCAGGCTCCTCTGTCTATGGGGTTCTCCAAGCAAGAATACTGGAGTGGGTTGCCATGCCCGCCTCCAGGGGATCTTCCCGACCCAGGAATCAAACTCGCGTCTCTTATGTCTCCTGCACTGGCAGGAGGGTTCTTTACCACTAGCGCCACCAAAGCCCAGGCACTTACCCCTCGTGTTACCCTGTCCACGTCACTTACCTGTGTGGCTATCACTCACCTCCGTTAGCATCACAAGGCCCAGAAAGTAGGAGGTGACCGACAGGGCCAGGATGAGCAGCTCCCGCCGATAGCCCCTCCGGAAGACCTTGGGGTACATGTCTACCACAGCGGTCACCAGGCTCTCCACACACACGAACTGGACGGGGCAGAAATGATGGTGTGAAGCCCCAGAGAAAGGCCATTAGAGGCCCTGGCTCCAGGCAGACACAGCAGCCCTAAAGCCTGGGCTTCCCTCCCCGCTGGGCCTCACCTTCATTGCCACACTTCCTCACCCTGACGGAGGATCCAGGAATAACAACAGTATCCCCCGCACTTACAGAATGTCAGCAGGCCCATTCAACACAAGAGGACCCTGAGGCTCAGAGAGGGAAGGTGACCAGCCCAAAGTCTCTCAGCTAGGAAGCAGGAGAGTCAGGCCTTGAGATGAGGTCTCCTGACTCTAAAGCTAGAATTCCTTCTCCCTTATGCTGCCAGTCATGTGCCCATGCGCTGGGCCTTGTTCTGGGGTGGACGAAATAAATGAGATCCAGTCTTGGCCTGGGAAGCAAGATGGCAGTTTGGGTAACTGTCTTGAGAGCTGAGGGCTCTGATCAGTCTGTGGGGGCCTGACTTACTTCATCCTCCAGGCCCGTGACAGTGCCCCTGCCCTTTGCTTCTGGAGGGCAGGTGGCCTTCTGCTGGGGGGAGGGCAATCAGGGGAGCTAATACCCAGCTCTTGTGTTTGGGCAGGTTTAGATGGCAGAGCTTGAGCCACTATGCATCTGTGTCCCACCATGCTGAGACAGGGCCAGGAGTGAGATCAGTCACACTCCTACTCAACCCTCAACACCCAGACCAAATAGCCCAGCATATCCCTCACCCCCTACCCGAGTTCTCCCAGCGCTGTGGGCAGGTCTCCTGCATGAGCCCTTTCCTGACTGCTTCTTCTTGCCCTAGACTTGGGCAGAACAAACCCAGCCTCTATTCCAGGCCCAGTCCATACCCCTCATCTGTAGGGTCCATGCTTGCTTAGATCTGTCTCCTTACAAAAAGGTGAGACCCTGGAAGGCAGGGGCCATGTCACTGATATCTACTTCAAGTGGCACCGAGCAGACGCTCAGAAAATGTTTGATAAATGAATTATAACAACCGTGTTCATCATGTGGTGAACACACGGTGCTTGTTGTGTGCCAGGCTCAGTTCTAGGTAGTTAACAGATGTTAATTTCTTTAATCTCTATGTATTAAGTTCTACTATTGTCCCTCTTTTGTAAAGAAGACACAGAAGCATAGCAGTGTAAGTAACTTGCCCTGAGGTCACAAAGGGCTAACCATTTAGAGCCTGAATTTGAACCAGGCAATCTTGTTCCAGAGGCTGGGCTGTCACCACTGTGGGGCACTGGGAGGTCATTATTTGGGGGCACCCCCGTCCCTGGAGCCACTGCTTGGCTCCATGTCTTTTCTGGTCCATGTCTACCTCCCCAGGGAAGGTATTTCCATCCTCATTGTGCAAAGGGACTGCAGCACAGTCCAGAGTCACACAGCTGGCAAGAGTTGGGACTTAAACTCAGTCTAGACTCCAACGCCCAGGCTCCTGGCCTCCAGGCTGTCCTGTCTCTAGGGGAACACTAGCTGTGCTTGTCCTTTCTCTAGGGTCTACAGGGAAGGAAGGGGACTCAGGGGACGATGTTGATCCAGCACTTAAACTGAAGAGGCATCAGAGCAGATGGGCTACGAGGTGCGGAGACCTGGGAGCATATCCTGTCAAGTCACTTGGCCTTTCTGAGCCTCAGTTTCTTCCTCTGTAAAATGGGGATAACAGAAGCCCCCCTGCCCCCAGCCCATATGGCTATCATAATTAAAAACTGAGGACACAGCACAGGCACACTTGGGGGTGGTCTGAGCAGCCACCCCCCGCCCTAGGGCCCCAGGCCCCCTTTGCAAACAGAGTATCTCAGCCCTAGTGCTGGTCTGGCTCAGCCCAGGGGCTCGCAGAGCCCAGGCCTGGCCCCCACACCCGTCTGAGGAGACAGGCCTGTCACTGTCACACAAGCTGCTGATCCCTCCTGAGGCCTCTGCCGGTGACAATGGAGGGACGGTTATCAGCAAAAACACCCGGTTGCTTCTGCAGCTCGGCTTAGCAGTTTCTGAGAAACCATCCAGGGGAAGAAATAGGACGTGGCTGGATTGACAGCCACGCCAGCCACGGGGCCTGGATACTGAGTGACTTGCACAAGGTCACAGGTAGGGGGCAGGGAGCACCTAGCCAAGAGACCCCTGTCTGAGAGCCTCAGCGCCTGGCTTTGGCTGGAAGACCTTCTCTGGGGCTCTTAGGAAGGCCAGCCACAGTACAGCAGCAGGGCCAAGGGTTGACTTCTGGAGATGAAGAGGCCACAGGATTCCAGCAGGGAAACCAAAGAGCGGATTGAAGGAGGGTGGGAGGGTGGGCGGGGGCGAAAAGATGTAAGTGCATACATTTGCGTTAAGAGAAAAGAAAATGCAAACAGGTAAATTGTTAGTTCTAACTCCATATCCTTCACGGAGGTGGGCTGCCAAGTGGGGGTGGGTCTGGGAGAGGCAGGAGAACAGAGGCGGGTGGGGGCAGGGTGCGGATGTGGGGGGAGCGGGAGCTGGTGGTGGTACCTAGGACCCACCCAGGTGGCCACCTGGTGCATGTCATGGGAGCCCTGATACGGAGATCAAGGAAGGAAGCAGACGCTTTTCCGTGTTCCCAAGCCTTTTATGATCTGGTTGGTCCTGACTGACCAGAACCAGGACGTGGTGTGCAGGCCCCAGATCTGTTCCTGGGAGCAGCACCTGCCCCCCTGCCACTGCCGCCTGGGCTCCCCGCTTACCTGGCTGTCCAGGCCCAGGAAGATGAGCATCATGAAGAACAAGGTGGCCCAGAGTGGGGAGAGGGGCATCATGGTGACGGCCTTGGGGTAGGCGATAAAGGCCAGGCCAGGGCCTGGAGAGGAAGCAGACAGAAGGGGGCTGAGTGGAGTTCAGTGCCTCATTCAATTGCTATGTTCATCTAAAATTGACTAAGTGTTTCTTTTGTGCCCAGTGCTGTGCTGAATTCTTCCTTGAATCATGTACAGCTCACAGCCACCCCATGCTCCTGGTTCTACGAGGATACCCATTGTACAGATAAGCAAGCTGAGGCAGAGAGAAGGAAGCAAGGATCTGGAAGGGTCAAGACTCAAGCCCAGGTTAGTCTGACACCCAGACCATCCTCTGCACAGACGTGTCTCTATTCTTACCAGGGTAGGTGAAGAGAGGTGGTGGCGGGAGGCATTCTTATTAAAATGCAGGTTGTCAGGCCCGCCTAGAGATCTTAATTCAGCCAGTCTAGGGTGACAGAAGGACCAGTGGCTCCTATGCAAGTAGTCAGAAGTCAGGGCTTGGACAAATGCTGGTCCACCCAGGCCACCTTCTCCTTTGAGCGTCTCCCAGGTCCACACTCACTTCTCCTGACTGCTTCCAATAGGGGGCTTGACAGCACAGCCTCAGCATGGGAGTCTGATGCTCTAGCCCTGCAGCACAGTGGCCAAGGGTTCAAATCCCCATTCTTTACTGGGAGCTTCACCCTTGTCTCCTCAGCTAGAAAATGGGAACAATGGATTCCTACCTAAGAAGGCAGTTGGCGGAGTTCAGTGTGATGATGCAAAAATATGGAAAGCACTTAAAAAGGTAAATGTTCAAGAAACATTTATCCTCATTATCTTCTACTGTAAAAAACAGCCTTATTAAAGTCTAATTTACCTATCATAAGTGTTCATTTTAAGTGTATGATTCAATGAGTTTTGAAACGTGGAGACACCCAGATAACCGCCACTGGAGCAGAGAGCACTTCCTCCGTCCCCTGGCCCCTCTCTGCAGTCTCTCCACCCTAATTCCCTGTCTCTGTACTCAGCAACTACTGATCTTTTTTTTTTTTTCACCTTAGATTAGCTTTGTTCATCCTACCTAGGAGGGGAATTACCAGGTCTTATGGGAATCATATGTTTAATTTTCTAGGAAATACCAAACGGATTTCCAAAGTGACTCTGTCATTTTACAGTCCTACCAGCAACAATAGAGAGTTTCAGGGGCTCCACATCCTTGTCAACACTTGATGTTCTCAGTCTTTTAAATTTAGTCATTATAGTGGGTATGAAGTGTTGTATCATTATGTATGTATTTTTAATTTGTATTTCCCTGATGACTAACAATGTGAAGTATCTTCACATATCTTTATTGTCCATTCATAAATCTTCTTTTTATTATTTTTAAATTTATTTATTTATTTATTTTTTGCCCATGTTGTGACTTGCAGGATCTCAGTTCCTCAACCGAGGATTGAACCCAGGTCCTCAGCAGTGAAAGCAAGGAGCCTGATCACTGGACTATCAAGGAATTCGCTACATATCAACATCTTTTGTGAAGTGCCTCCTGTGTTCTTGCCCATTTTCAGCTGGGTTAGCTCCTTTTTATTGAGTTGTGAGAATTCTTAATATATTTGGGATACAAACCCTTTATGAAACAAAAGTATTATGATTATCTTCTCCAAGTCTGTTGCTTACCTTTTCATTTTTAAATTAAATTTTGTGAAAAGTAGAATGTAAAAATTTCCCAATTGTTTGTTGTTGGTATAAAAAAATACCAAAGATTTTTGATTGTCTTTCTATCCCATGACCTTACTAAATTCACTTAGTAATTTTTTTTTGTAGATTTCTTAGGATTTTCTATGTGGTTAATCATGTTGTTTATGAATGAAGACAGTTTTCCTTCTTCCTTTATAATCTTAATACTTTTACTTTTTTTGCCTTATTATACTGTGTAGGAATTTCAGTATGATATGTTTTTAGCTTTACAATGTTCAGTCAACATACTGCTTCCTGAAATTCACTTTTGTTAGCTCCTTTTCCATTCTTTTCAGAATGATTGCATTATGCATTTGTAATACAGTTAAATTCATTCATTACTATTTGTATTATATTTGGTTCCATCCACAAAAAAGTAACTATTTGTCTTGAGTGCTCTGTGAAACAATACTGTGGCTCTCAGTAAGAGCTACTAAAGATAAATACTCAGAGAAGGTGTTCTTCCTTCTCCTTACTTAATTCCTCACCTTTTTCTATCCCTTTTCCACTCACCACTGTAGGCAATCATTGTCTTTAATTTTTAAACTTTTTTTTTTCCCTAATTTTTAAACTTTTATGCACAGACCTATTTTTAAAAATATCCTTTAATTTCCATTTACTTGATTATTTTTTATAATGAATGAATGTTGAACTTTTCAAAGACTTTTCCCACGTCTATGGAGATAATTTTATGATTTATTTTGGACTATTAATATGGTGTGTGATATCAATGGCTTTCTTAACATTAAATCAACCTTCCATTATTCCTGGAATAAATCTTACTTGGACATGGTATATTACCTTCTTAATGTGATTCTGGATTCTAATATTTTAGATTTGAGTTTGCTAATACTTTATTTGGTATTTTGGCATCAATATGCATGAGTGATATTAATCTGTAGTTTTCTTTCTTGGCATTGTCTGTCTGGTTTAGGTTTCAGTACTGTGTGTTTCAGGTAATGAATTAGGAAAGTTTCCTCCGTTTTCAAGCATCTGGAATCATTTATAGAGCACTGGGCCTATCTTATCTGGTCTCAAAGGGTTGGTAGAATTCCTCTGAGAAGCCTTCAGGGCCTGATGTTTTCTTGTGAGGTTGCTCTTCAGTAACTTTGTTTCTTCTATGGAGATTGGCCTGTTTAAGCTTTCTAAGTCAAATGGGGTCAGTTTTAGCAATCTCCATTTCCCTAGGAAAATATTCATTTCATCTAGGTTTTCAAATTTATATGCAAAGAGGATTGCAAAGTAATCTCTTATGATTTTAAAAAATGTCTTCTGCTCCAATGGTTATTTCCCTTTTGTAATTTCTTATTTTGCTATTTGTATGTTCTCTACCCCCCAACCTCATTTCCCCCCTGCCCCTTGATCCTCTGGTGATGTGCCTATTTTTATTTTGAAAAACCTAGAATTTTATTATTTTTTAAAAACCCAGTTCTCTACTTCATTACTTTCTGCTTTTTATTATTTCCTTCCTTTAACTGTCTCTTAGTTCATTTTGTTGCTGTTTTTATTTTTCTGAACAAGGAAGGTAATTATTTCCATTTCTGCACTTTTATTGATACATGTGTTTAGTAAAGTTCTTGTTGTTAGTTTATTTCTATGTCCCCTTGCATTGTCTGCAGTTTTTTGCTTCATAAAGATTATTGCTGTGTCATTTGGTGCATACATTTGTGTATGTGCTATATCTTCACTGTGAATCATGGTTTTTAACATTAAAAAAGTATTATCCTTTGTTATCCTTAATGCTTGTGGGCTTGACTGCTACTCTGTCTTTATTTATAGCCTTTGTGAGTCACTTTGTTCTGGGTGTGTCTCTTGCACACAGAATAGATAAGCATACCTCAGAGATGTTGTAGGTTTAGCTCCAGACTACCATGGCAAACTGAGTCACATAAATTTTTTGGTTTCCCAGCAAACATAAGAGTTATGTTCACACTATAGTCTACTAAGTGAACAATACCAGTAGGTCTAAGAAAAGGTATATACATTAATTAAAAAATAGTTTATTGCTGAAGAATGCTAACCATCATCTGAGTCTTCAGTGAGTCGTAGTCATTTTGCTCAGGGAAGGTCTTGCTGCGATGTTGACGGCTGCTGACTGATCAGGGTGGTGGTTGCTGAAGGTTGGGGTGGCTGTGGCAATTTCTTAAAATAAGACAAGAATGAAGTTTGCTGCCATCGATTAACTCTTCTTTGCATGAGTGATTTCTCTGTAGCAGGCAGGGCTGTTGGATAGCATTTTTACCCAGAGGAGAACTTCTTTCAAAGTTGGAGTCAACCCTCTTAAATTCTGCTGCTGCTTTAGCAACTATGCTTACTGTTGTTCAGTTGCTCAGTCATGTCTGACTCTGTGTGACCCCGTGGGCTGTGGAACGCCAGGCCTCCTTGTCCCTCATCATTTCCCAAAGTTTGCTCAAGTTCATGTCCATTGCATCATGATGCCATCCAGCCGTCTCATCCTCTGACACCCTCTTCTCCTTCTGCTCCCAATCTTTCCTAGCATTGGGGTCTTTTCCAGTGAGTCAGCTCTTCACATCAGGTGGCCAAAGTATTGGAGCTTCAGTGTCAGTCCTTCCAATGAATATTCAGGGTTGATTTTCCTTAGGGCTGACTGGTTTGATCTCCATGCTGTCCAAGGGACTCTCAAGAGTTTTCTTCAGCACTTTTGCTGTCATTTCAACAAGCTTCACAACATATTTACCAGTAGTATATTCGATCTCAAGAAACCACTTTCTTTACTCACTCATAAAAAGCAACTCGTCATCCACTAGTTTTAATAATAATTTAAAAGTTTGAAATACTGTGAGAATTACCAAAATGTGACACAGGGACATGAAGTGAGCACATGCTGTTGGAAAAATTGTGCTGGTAGATGTGGCTTGATGCAGAGTTGCCACAAACCATGAGTTTGTAAAAATTCAAAAATAAAACAAGTGAAGCACAATAAAACACGGTATGCCTATGCATTAGGTCTTACTTTATGAGTCAAATTGAAAATCTTTTTCTTTCAATAGACAGTAACCCTCTACTGACAAGATTGATAAATTTGGTCTTGACTGACAATATATAATTATGTATATTTCATATGTATATGAGTTGTGTATTCTGTTTTTTTTTTTTTTTTTAATTATTATTTAGGAAGGCTTATGTTACTATTCTGGTAGCTCAGTGGTAAAAAAAAAATGCCAATGCAGGAGATGCAGGTTTGGTCCTTGGTCTGGGAAGATCCTCTGGAGAAGGAAATGACAACTCACTCTAGGATTCTTGCCTGGAGAAGCCCATGGACAGAGGAGCCTGGCATGCTACAGTCCATGGGGTAGCAAAGACTCAGACTCATTTAGCAACTGAACAACAACAATGTTTTTATTCTAGTGGCTAACTTCATACTTGTACCCTTTTTAATGCTCTTAGGCCCTTAGTCTCTTATTTAAACCTTTAATATCTGTCTTTTCAGGTCCCCCACACCCACCAGTATCTACCACCACTCATTCATCATACATCAGGGAGTTTTTTCTATCTTCTCTTGCCTCCTCTTTCTATTTTTTGGTTGAATGATCTCTACTTTGAAACAGTATGCAGCGTATTTCTACACTAGTTCTCTATCTTCTTCCCTACCTTTGTTTTGATCTTATACATAGACATACATATTAATACATATTTTATATATTCTAAGAGCTCAACATAAGTCTTTTTCTGGAGTTTTACCAGTCATTATTGGGTTGGATGACATTCATGCACTGATAGAAGAATGTCAGAACATAAGAAGTCTCTAAGTTCTTGCATATTAAAAATGGCTTTTCTATATAGCTTTAACATACTATATATAACATATATAGCCATAACATACATGAAGACATGGCTGGATATTAAATCCTGGTTCTTACTTCTTAACATGAATTAAAAAAAAAATTCTATCCCATAGTTGCCTTGCTTTGTATGTTGGTTTCAAGAAGTATGGTGCTAGTTTAATACTTTTGCTATTATAAGTTATTTGATCTCTTCTTGCCTGGAAGCCTTGTGGATTTTATCTATTTCTTTGAAATTTGGCCCACGGCACTGGGAGCATGGAGTCCTAGCCACTGGACCACCAGGAAGGTCCCGGGTTCTCTTTTGTTTTGCAGGTCTTTACATGTTACCTCTTTTTCTTGGGCTCCCTTCACCATCTCCCTATAAAACGATGCTTTTCTTTCTTTTTGCCCCCCACCTCTTTTTTTCTCTGCAAGGTTTATGTTTCAAATGGCTCCTTTAAAATGTGCCTATGCCTTTAAATGGTCCTTACTCCTTGAAATCACACCTACTTTGAACCCTGTAGTCCCTGCTAAAGGATCTGTCAGGATCCTTTCCAGGACTTTCAGATTGAGAGTAGATTCAACCTTTCTGGTGACTGCTCCAAATCACTCCCAGATCCTTTCGCTAGCCTCTGTCTTCCATCTGTCCCACAGTTTTTCTCAGCTTGCCTTTGGCAGAGATACTGTGTGCTGGGATTGGTGATTTTTCTTTCTGTCACAGTTATCTGCAGCTTCAACATTTTGTGTCTTCAAATTATCCAGGAGGCACAGCTTTGTGTAGAATATACTTTTCCCTTCCTGTTTTATCTTGTTGTTTGTGGGAAAAAATTGGGATAATAAGAAGCTATACAGTTGTCACTGTCCTCAGATACTCTTACTTCCTCTAATTTTTAAAAGACTTTGTGTAAGACTGATAAGATCCGTCTAGTCAAAGCTATAGTTTTTCCAGTAGTCATGTATGGATGTGAGAGTTGGACCATGAAGAAAGCTGACCACTGAAGAATTGATGCTTTTGAACTGTGGTACTTGAGAAGACTATTGAGAGTCCCTTGGACTGCAAGGAGATCAAACCAGTCAATCCTAAAGGAATCAACCCTGAATATTCATTGGAAGGACTGATGTTGACGCTGAGGCTCCAATACTTTGGCCACTTGATGTGAAGAGCCAACTTATTGGAAAAGACTCTGATGCTGGGAAAGATTGAGGGCAAGAGGAGAAGGGAGGCGACAGAGGATGATGGTTGGATGGTATCACTGACTCAATGGACATGAGTTTGAGCAAACTCCAGGAGATGGTAAAGGACAGGGGAGCCTGGTGTGCTGCAGTCCATGGGGTCACAAACAGTTGGACACGACTGAGCAACTGAACAAGAAGACTGACATTATTTCTATTTAAACATTTAGTAGAATTTACCAGTGAAACAGCAGGCCTGGAGTCTTCTTGGTAGAAAGATTTTTGACAATGAATTCAATTTCTTTTGGAAATACAAAGCCATTTAGTTTTTCTGTTTCTTCTTGAGTTAGCTTAATTAAATTATGTAGTATTTTTTAGGAAGTTGCCCATTTAATTTACATTATCAAGTACATTAGTTTGAAG
The DNA here is from genome assembly GCF_003369695.1 of Bos indicus x Bos taurus. NCBI lineage: Eukaryota > Metazoa > Chordata > Mammalia > Artiodactyla > Bovidae > Bos > Bos indicus x Bos taurus. Next base: position 5,799,556 of record NC_040097.1, read on the forward strand.
TTGTTCATGGTATTTCCTTATTCTCATTTTTAAGGTCTGCAGGACCTGTAGCCATGTCTTCTGTTTCATTCCTGATATCAGTAATTTGTATTTTCTCTCATTTTCCTTTCATTTGTCCTGTCAGTTATAAATTTTGCTATTTTTTATAATACAAAATTTTCACTTTGAAAATTTTCTGTTGCTTGCATGTCTTACCTTAATTAGTTTTTTGCTTCTACTTACTCTGGGCTTCCCTGGTGGCTCAGGCAGTAAAGAATCTACCTGCAATGCAGGAGACCCAGGTATAATCCCTGGGTTGGGAAGATCCCCTGGAGAAGGGAATGGGTACTGATTCCAGTATTCTTGGCTGGGGAATTCCATGGACAGAGGAGCTTGGTGAGCTACAGTCCACAGGGTAGCAAAGAGTTGGATACAACAAAGTGACTAAGGCTTCTAACATTCTCTACTTACTTTGTATTCCTTTCTTTCCCCCAGCTTCTTCTGATAAAAACTTAAAGTGTTTACTTCAAATCCTTCTAATTAGGTATTTAAAGTTACAATTTTCCCTGTAAGATCCTGCTGAGCAAGGTGAGAAGGCTACATACTTGCAATACGCAATTTCTGCAAAAGGCAGGAACTCCTAAAGGGAATCTTGGTCTGATTCACACCCTTAAACACAGAGCAGGCTTACCTCCTTAGCACCTGAAGTGACACGGAGGGTGAAGCAGAAGAGATGACAGCCAAGCCAGGCTGTACCACCTATGTTCTGCGCGACCTTAGAGGAACCACTTCAGGCTCGGAGCCACAGAGTAGCGTCCTCATCTCTAATGGGCCCCAGGACTGCTGTCTACATGAATGGCGCCCCCTGTAGTTGTGCAGGGAACATTCTGCACAGCCTTCGTATAGCCTGCCTTGTAGATGTGCTGTAGATACTTCATGAAGTAGTATGAACAACCAGCCTGGGGCCTGATAGGTGAGACAGAGTAAATCAGTGATGGCACATCCATTCCGTGGAACCTCACTTGGCCATGGAAAGTCACGATTAAGCTCTCTATCTGTGCTCAGTCATGTCTGACTCTTGCGACCCCATGGACTGTAGCCCAGCAGGCTTCTCTGTCCATGGGATTATCCCAGCAAGAATACTGGAGTGGCTTGCCATTTTCTCCTCCAGGGAATCTTCCTGACCCAGGGATTGAGCCCACATCTCCTGCACTGTAGGCAGATTCTTTACCAATGAGCCACCTGGGATGCTGAGATCTCTACTTACTGAGGAAGAAAACTCTCATACTTTATTGTGAATGGAAAAATAAAACCAAATATGATCCAGTTTTCATCAATATAGGTATAGCTGTATATGTATGGAAAATCCTGGCAAGAGAACCTCAAAGTGCAGTCTGAGTCAGACTGGAGACTTTTTCCTTTGTCAACATTTAAACATTTTCCTACAGTAAGTATGCTTACAATTTGAAAAAAAAAAAAATGTTTGTTTTAGTTGGCTCTTTTCCTTTCCACCTCCACTCTGAGCTTCAGCTTTAAAATGCATCTATCAAACGGAAAAGATGGTGAAAAGAGCAGCAGCAGTGCCGCAGACACGCTGTGTCACTCCGCACCTGAGCTGGGAGTCAGTCTGCTGGTTTTACAGAGGAAGAAGCAGATTCTCAGAGAAGGCACAGGGCCCACGGAGGAGGCACCACTCCCTCTTCGCAGGGCTGCTCTGCGCTTTACTGCCATGAAGGAACATGGATGTTGTGTGAAGTGCCAGGTGCCTGCCTACTGTGGGCTGCAGGACGGAGCACTCAGAGCATGGCCTGGATCAAATCCAATAGTTCTGTTCCCTGCAGGGTATGTGACCTTAGGTGGGCGACCACACCTCTCTGAGCCCCAGCTTCCTCACTGGTAAAATAGGGGTAGGAGAAGTGCCACCCTGGGGGCTGAGTCGAGGATCGTATGAGGCAGTTCCTGCCCAGAGTGTGCAATCTATGATGGACAGCTTCGGTCATATTAATATCCTCTGGTCCAGCTCTTGTCCCCTGATTTCAGCAGGGACTGTCTCTCTCTCTCTCTCTGACAGATACCATGCAGAAGGTGGAGCCCCAGGGGCCATGAAGCAGAGCTCGGCAACCAGCTTCCTGATTCAGGGTCCACACCCACCACCCTGCCAGCTTGGTGGGTCAGAGGTGTACTTCCTATCTGTGCATGTCAGGCAAAAGCAGCCATGCCACGGACTAGAGTTCTCAACGGAGGCAATGCAGCCTTGCAGGTGGCAGGGTTTGTCATAACAAATGGGGGGCATGAGCAGCCTTGAACAGACAGAAGCCAGGGAGGCTGGACCCCCTGTGATGCTCCTGACTGTCTCACCAGATATTCCTATAGCTGAGAAACCTATTTAGATGTATGGAGGTTAGCGTCTAACTCTGTCATGCGGATATAAACTATTTTTGTACTTTATAATACTATACAATGAATTGTCCCAGGATTCAAAACCATGTGAATCAAGGGGAGAGTTCTTCACCATTTTGCACAATCACTTCAGCAGCAACTACCCTACCTGTGGTGTGTTGGATACAAACACGTGTCATTTAAACATGAAGAATGTCACACTCATGGTGAGTCTACCCATAGAATGAAGAAAGGGAAAGGGGTCCTTCCAGCAGAGGGAGAACAGTATGTGCAAAAGCCCTGGGGTGGAAGGGAGGGGGCAACCACAGATGTGAAAGGAGACCACAGTGTGGTGGGGAGAGAGGTGGGTGGTGAGACCCCAGGAGCTGGGCAGTGCAGGGCCTTGGGGGCCATGGCGAGAGATCAGCCCTATGAGAAGCCAGAACAGACTGTTCGCCAGGGGAGGACACGGTCAGGTTTGCATTTCAAAAAACAATCACTCTGCAGGAGAGTGACGCACAAAACAGAAGGGACAACAGTGGGGGCAGGGAGGCCAGTGGAGGCTCCTGTGGTTCTTGAGGTGACAGTGACGGTGCTCTGGGCTGGCAGCTTCCCCCACGGGAGCCTGGTCTGCGGATGGACAGGGGCCCCCTCCTGAGACCTGAGCCCAGGAGAAGAGCAAGCTGAGGAGGAAGGCCATGGTTCCACTTTGGCAAACTCACCTGACTCTGCCACCTCGGCGATGGGCACCCCCTGCTCGTATGCCATGAAGCCCAGGACTGAGAAGATGGCAAACCCGGCCACGAAGCTGGTGCCGCTGTTCAAGCAACAGAGCATGATGCAGTCCCTGGTGGGGGAAGCAGGGAGAGGGGCTCGGGTCAAAACCCGGTGGGGGGAACCGGGGCAGCACTGGAACGTTCTGAGTGCCAAGGAAGCCCTCAGGGTTCAGAGAGGGGAGGTGGCTGGCCCATGGTCACATAGCTTCTCCTGCATTTTTCTAGAAGGTGAGGTCAGTCGCAGACCGGAAGCACAGACAGGAGGTGGGAAAGAAGGGAGGCTGGCAGGTGGGAAAACGCACACCAGGAAGGAAAGACTTGGAGACACACCAACGCTTCTCCAAACTCCTGGCAGGAGAGAAAACCAAGGGAAGCAAGAGAGGATTGATTTTCTGGGAGCTCAAAGCATGAAGATATCAACCTCTGAAAGAAAGGGCTGCTTCCCAGCCAGCACAGAGGCCTCCGGAGAGACACCCTTCCCAGCCCAGCATCTCGCAGACCTTACACAAGCCTCCACTCTGATGCTGCAAGGAGCAGACCCTCCCAGGCCAGACTCCTCATGGAGGTGGGCAGGGGGTGGGGGGCTGCTTCACCAGGGCAGTGACTGCCCCCTGCTCTTGGCCAGGGTTCACAGCCAAGAAGCACCAGCATAAAGCCGTGACGCAGGAGATTCCAGACTACAAATGACGGGGCTCCTCCCAGAGGAAGAAGACGGAGCCCGTACCTCCTAGCCCTTCCAACCTGGGGCTGTGTACCATCATGCAGGCGGGTCAGGGGATCAGACTCTCGGGACCTCGGCCACCACAGAGCATGCACATGGGAGTCAGGCTTACAACACCCGTGACACTTCACTTTAAAGGGAGGGGCCTGAGTGGTCTGTCCAGTCTCCTCCTTGGAGCAGCACCAGCCCGGAGCATCCCCACCATGACCCTAGCCAGCAGGACCACCCACCTTGCTCCATGGCGCTTCGCTTCTCGGATGGCTCCTGCCGCTCACAGTGTAAGAACTTCCTCATGCTCTGTTCGACCCAAATCCACCTTCTCTGGGAAGTGTTAGTTCTAACCTCCCCAACAGCCTAAAGACCTGAAGATAGAGGCCCTATACCTCCTTGAGGTTTTAGCTTGCTCAGTTAAACCCCCCAGTTCCCTTACCAGTGATCCTGTTTGTGATCTGAAATTCAGTCCAGCTTGTCCCTCTTCAAGAGTGTCACATCCAGGACTGAGCACTAGACTCAAGAACAGAGCAGGACTCTCACCTCCTCTTCTCCTGACACCATACTTTTTGTAATGCAATCAAAGGTTACACTGATGTTGGTGACTGTGACCCCCAGTTGCCTTGCATTGACCCTGGGAATCAAGGGCATGGTGGGAAGAGCATTAGACTGGGGTTCCAATTCTCCCAGCAATATCTTCTCTCTGGGCCTGCTCTCACTGGCTAGACGACAAGACGGCTTGGATAAGAGGATCTCTTGGGCCTTGTGATCAATTAAGTCATTTTCAAGCAAGCAGTCACTTCCACGCCTTCCTCCCTGGGGTGGAGTGTATTTCCCGGCCCCATTGACTGAGGGCTTACCCACGTGACTTGCTTTGACCAATGAGATAGCAACAGATGTGACATAAACAGAGGGCTGAGATGCACTTGTGCAATTGGTCTTGTCCTCAGCCCTTCTGTGATTTGCCACGAGAAGCACTTTCCCAGGGTAGCTCCTATCTCTGCAGCCTGGACCCCAGAATGTACACATGGCATGGCCTTGAGCCGTGCCTGGACCCTGGAGCCAAACCTGTCCAATCTACAGCCTGAAAGACAGAGTCCCCAACAGACTTACGAGCAATAAAAGCAAATGCTGTGGTTTTCGTGGTTAGCTACCGAGTTCTGGGGATGCTTGTTACACAGCATTCTTGCAGCAGTGGCTGACTGATACAGGTCTTTTCTATAGAACTCTTCAGGCACTGTGGACAGAGACTGGGCTACAAAGCCTGGAGACTTTATCTGCAGGCCTGATCACCTTTTGGGCTTCTCACATGGCGCTAGTGGTAAAGAACCCAGCTGCCAATGCAGGAGACATAAGAGACACAGGTTTGATTACTGGATTGCGATGATCCCCTGGATAAGGGCATGGTAACCCACTCTAGTATTCTTGCCTGGAGAATCCCATGGACAGAGGAGCCTGGTGGGCAACAGTCCATAGGGTCGCAAAGAATTGGACATGACCATAGTAACTTAGTATGCACGATCACCTCCACTCTGAGGGAAACTCAGCTCAGCCCAGGAAAGCCAAGTTATTCCTAAGGCTGAGATAAATCTGTCCTGCATGCCTGTTTCTGGCCCCTGGAAATGGTGCAAAACAAGGCAGCACTGGTGAGGAAAGGGTTTTCTCCACAGCCTCTCCATGCTGGGATTCTTCTATGTTTTCAGACCAGAAGTGCTGAGCACCGTTACTGAATCCTGAGGCCCAGGGAGGACAGACACACACTCAAGCTCTCTGTCATCTGCTGGGGAAACTGGAAAAGACTCTGATGCTGGGAAAGACTGAAAGCAAAAGGAGAAGATGGGGATGAGATGGTTGGATGGCATCACTGACTCAGTGGACATGAATCTGAGCAAACGCAGGAGATACTGCAGTCCCTGGGGTCACAAAGAGTTGGACACGACTTAGAGACTGAACAACAACACTGAAGCTGGGATGTGAATCCAGTTGTCTCAGACACCAAAGCCCACTTTTTTCCTAGGAGCTACGCAGAAACAGTGCTCCCTAAGAATTCAGACTTCTAAGAATTCGGACTTCCAAAGGAAAATAACCTTTGGGTATTCATGTGGTTGTTGGAAACAAATGTCCCTTATTGCAAGGTCCCCACCTTCCCTCAGAGCCCACCCTCCAAGTGACTTCCTGACCACAGAAGGGTACAGGCTCTGAGCAGATCCAAGGTCCCTTCCATCTCTGTGCCCTTGCACCCCTTCCTCAGAGCACCCCACCTACAAGCAGAGAGCCTAGCGGCCTGTGTTCTGAAGTGAGGATTTTCCCCATCTGGTTTGCTCCATTTGCAGCCCTCTAATTCCTTCCCCACAGGGCACCTTCTAGGTGAAAAGCTACATAACATGCACTTTGAAGTTGGCAGGAGCTGAGCTGGGCTTTGAAGACCTCCAGAAGCTATTATGCTGTCGGAAGAGGGTATTAATTTACTCCCTCTGAGTCAGGAAGATCCGTTCATGGAACAATTTGGAAATGGAAATAAAAGGAGCCCTTAGACTTTCGCAATGTCACTTAGGGGATTTGCTTTCTTCTGCTGATGGGAAGGGGAAAAAATCCTATCTGTTGGATGGGGGAGCTGCAGGGGTCTGGGGCGGTCAGCATATTTCACCCACGTGCTCGGCGGGGAAGAAAGCTGCCACTGTCCCAAGATACAACCTGATGACATGGCAGTCTTGGCCAAATCCTTGCTGATTTTAGTAGTTGGGAAAGAACTGGCCAGGCCTGGGAGTGAGGAATAAGGGTGCAGGAGCCAGAAGGGCGCAGGTTCAAAGCCACGTTGCATCGAGCCTCAGTGTCCCCATCTGCATAATGGCATGGCTCTTTCCTCACTTCCTTATACTTCGGCCAGCGCTCTTCTAGGCTGGAGGGACGGTGATGAACAAGATGACTCACACTGCATCCTCATGGAGCTGAAGGTCAAGCAGGAGGTGACCTAGGGATCTCCACCCCGCCCGGCACACAACAGAGGCAGGCTGGCGGCTGATGTGCTGACAGACGGATGCGGACAGCATCTCTCTCCAGCATCCCAAGGGGGTCACCCTCAACCTGGACCAGAGGCCTGCTGGTGCTCTCCCTGTGCCCATGTCTTTCTCTTCTTACCCTGGTTCTATCTGTCTCACTGCTGACAGTGCTCTACCTCTCACGTCCCAGACCCGCCTCCTGTGAACACCCTGAAGGATGAGAGAATCTACCTCGCAACCTGGTCTGACCTCCCACCTCTCTAGCATCCCTCTGTCCAGTGGTCCCCAGTGACCTCTCTGCCCAACAGCCCAGGGACTCTTAAGAGAGCTCGCTGGCTTCCCCTGCGGCCTTTCCTCCAGCATGTGGGATCTGCCCCCTTTCTTTGCCTTGGTTTTGCCAAGTTGCAATCTTTATAGACTGGAGGTGTACCTCTCAAGGTAGCGATTGGGGGTCTCACACTTAGTGACACATAGAGCTCATGGTTGGCTTAATAAGTGGGTGAGTAAAGCCATCACAAAGTCAGCTTTCAGAGAAAATGTGGTGGAGTGCTGGGATGGAGGTTAACAGACCGTAGCCAGAGCCCAGGTCCACCACACCTAGCTGGCGGGTGGAGGTGAGGACCATATCCATGAGCTTCAATTTCCCTTCCCTCGAAAATGGAGATAACATGAGAGGGACCTCATCACTGACCAAAGTCCTCAGAAATGAGGCGCCCACTTGAGCCTAACAACAACCGAATGATATGGCTATCACATCCAAGGTCCTATCCCACCACCGCACGTTGACATGGCTCCTCTCACTGAACCCTCACCTACATCGAGGGTTCATTTTCAGATCACAGCTCATTTGCTGGTGGAGGAAAACGAGCTGATTATTTTAAGAGCGTGTTACTGATCTTTTTCTTGGTGTCTTAGGATTTTTCATTTAGATCTGTTTCTACTTTTTACATTAGTACGGATACTAACTATTTTGAGTATCACATTACATGTTAATTGATTTAAATTGAAGAAAGTAGGGAAAACTACTAAACCACGCAGCTATGACCTAAATCCCTTACGGTTATACACTGGAAGTAATAAATAGATTCAAGGGATTAGATCTGAAAGACAGAGTGCCTGAAAAACTATGGACAGAGGTTAGTAATGTTGTACAGGAGATGGTGATCAAAACGATCCCTAAGAGAAAGAAATGCAAAAAAGGCAAAATGGTTGTGTAAGGAGGCCTGACAAATAGCTGAGAGAAGAAGAGAAGCAAAAGGCTGAGGAGAAAAAGAAAGATATACCCATTTGAATTCAGAGTTCCAAAGAATAGCAATAAGAGATAAGAAAGCCTTCCTAAGTGATCAACACAAAGAAATAGAGGAAGACAATAGGATGGGAAAGACTAGAGATCTCTTCAAGAAAATCAGAGATTCCAAGGGAATATTTCATGCAAAGATGGACTCAATAAAGGACAGAAACGGTATGGACCTAAGAGAAGCAGAAGATATTAAGAAGAGATGGAAACAATACACAGTACTATACAAAAAAGATCTTCACGACCCAGATAACCACGATGGTGTGATCACTCACCTAGAGCCAGACATTCTGGAGTGCAAAGTCAAGTGGGCCTTAGAAAGCATCACTACAAACAAAGCTAGTGGAGGTGATGGAATTCCAGCTGTACTATGTCAAATCCTAAAAGATGCTGTTAAAGTGCTGCACTCAAAATGCCAGCAAACTTGGAAAACTCAGCAGTGGCCACAGGACTGGAAAAGGTCAGTTTTCATTCCAATCGCAAAGAAAACCAATGCCAAAGAATGTTCAAACTACCTCACAACTGCACTCATCTCACATGATAGCAAAGCAATGCTCAAAATTCTCCAAGCAAGGCTCCAACAGTATGTGAACCAAGAACTTCCAGATGTTCAAGCTGGATTTAGAAAAGGCAGAGGAACCAGAGATCAAATTGCCAACATCCACTGGATCATAGAAAAAGCAAGAGAATTCCAGAAAAACATCTACTTCTGCTTCATTGACTACACCAAAGCCTTTGACTGTGTGGATCAAAACAAACTATGGAAAATTCTTAAAGAGGTGGGAATATCAGACTGCCTGACCTGCCTCCTGAGAAACCTGTATACAGGTCAGGAAGCAACAGTTAGAACCAGGCATGGAACAACAGACTGGTTCCAAATAGGGAAAGGAGTACGTCAAGGCTGTATATTGTCACCTTGCTTATTTATAACTTATATGCAGAGTACATTATGTGAAATGCCAGGCTGGAAGAAGCACAAGCTGGCATCAAGACTGCCAGGAGAAATATCAATAACCTCAGATGTACAGATGACACCAGCCTTAAGACAGAAAGCAAAGAGGAAGTAAAAAGCCTCTTGATGAAAGGGAAAGAGAAGTGTGAAAAAAAATGGCTTAAAACTCAACATTCAGAAAACTAAGATCATGGCATATCCAGTCCCATAACTTCACAACAAATAGATGGGGAAACAATGGAAACAGTGACAGACTTTATTTTCTTGGGCTCCAAAATCACTGCAGTAGTAACTGCAGCCATGAAATGAAAAGACTCTTGCTCCTTGGAAGAAAAGCTACAACAAACCTAGACGGCATATTAAAAAGCAGAGACAGCACTTTGCCAACAAAGGCAAACACAGTCAAAGCTATGGTTTTTCCAGTCGTCGTGTATGGGTGTGGGAATTGGACTATAAAGAAAGCTGAGCGCTGAAGAATCGAGGCTTTTGAACTGTGGTGTTGGAGAAGACTCTTGAGAGTCCCTTGGACTGAAAGCAGATCAGACCAGTCCATCCTAAAGGAAATCAGTCCTGAATAGTCATTGGAAGGACAGATGCTGAAGCTGAAGCTCCAGTACTCTGGCCTGATGCAAAGAACTGACTCATTGGAAAAGATCCTGATGCTGGCAAAGATTGAAGGCAGGAGGAGAAGGGGATGACAGAAGACGAGATGGTTGGAAGGCATCACTTGATGCCATCAAGTGATGACTTGATGGAGCATGAGTTTGAGCAAGCTCTGGGAGCTGGTGATGGACAGGGAAGCCTGGCGTGCTGCAGTCCATGGGGTTGCAAAGAGCTGGACACGACTGAGCAACTGAACTGAATTCCATGTTATTATGTCCTTTAATTTTGTAGATGATTTTCATATTTTGTTTGGAGATGTTATGCAGAATGTATATAGATAACATTTGTATTAATGTGACTTTTTAAGGATTATAAAATCTATATGTACTCAAGAGTAAAGACAAGACAAAACATTTAAATTGTATGGGAACGTACAGGTAGAAAAAGCCCATCATTCCATCTCAATGCTTCTCTTCAGAGATGGCTCTTTAATAGTTTGTTGTGTCTTTCTAGAAATTTCAAAGTTCTAGATATTTCTGTGAATCAATGTGTCATTTCCCTTCCTGACCTAATCATTTTGGGTGTTTCCATATCTTTTTCATTATGAAAACAGTATTTTACTCCTCATTTTAGGAGGGTATCCTTTTTAAAAAAAGTATTTAACTCTTTAGTTTTCCTGCACTTACTATGGTGTATATGTGGAGCAAAGTATTAGGCTCCGTCCTAACTATTTCTACCAAAATACTTATCCTAGCTCAGAAACATTTGCTGAAAAACCCTTCCTTTTCCAGTGAATCTGTGTTGAGGGACAGCATCATTGCCATGAGTCTATGAGTTTCCACATTACAATGAGGAGCTCTTGATCTTGGGGGGCAGAGACGTGCCATCTGCCCAGCCCTGCATATTCACCATCTGTGTCTGTGATGGGCATGGAATCAGAGGTGTAGAGACCTCAGCAAACAAGCCACTGGCCTATGGTTAGAGACCAACGTGCCAAGTTCACTTCTGCCGGACACTTTTGGCTGACCTTGGGCAAGTCCTTGGACTTCGTGGTCTCGGCCTCAGGGCAGAATGCAGGCTGCAGGCATGAGGACTAGGTAGCCAGGGTCACACAGCCCCAGGCTCACCCCCAGCATGGGTCCCCTCTCCACACTGGGTGCAGCAGTGGCAGGAGGCTGGGGGTGGGGAGGAAGGTCCATTAAGAAAAAGGCAGCAGGGCACTGGCCACTCCAGGTCAGACTGGACAGGACCCTACAGTCAAGCGAAAGGAAGCAGGAAAGAAATTCCTGACCAGCAGGCAGAATAAGGCCCTCAGTTTTGGAAGACCTGGGTTCAACTAGCTGTGTGACCTTAGTGTGACCTTGGGCCAATCCCTTATCTGCCCTGGGATAAAGCTCTGCTGGAGAGGGTGGGATGGAGGCGTGAATACAATTCTTGGCATGGACTCCCTCCGAAGCCTGGAACTTGCTCTGATCATGTTTGTTATTCTCTGAGCTCCTCTGATGGACCACTCTTAGACCCTGGGCTGGGAGAGGCTGTCAGATCACCCAGGGTCCTCCCCTGCCCCACCTGGATGGCTGGCACCTGACTCTCCTCCTCTGACAACCCTGTTTCCCTCACCCAGCCTTGCAAGGGTGGGGAGAGATGACAAGGAACTAGCCAGGCAGCATGGAGGGCTCCCAGGTTCTGTGGAGAGTGGGTGGTCAGGGCTGGGGACATGCTCACCTGTAGCAGTTGTTGTTATAATTGTTATAACTTCCCAGAGCGGTCAGACAACCCAGGCAGATGGCATAGGAGAAGAAGATTTGCGTCCCAGCATCTACCCAGACCTGTAGGAGGGCACAAAGAAGTTGGCAGAGAGAGAAGTCAGATGCATGGCCAGGGGGTAGGGAGGCGGGGTGGCCCCTTTCTCTGAAATCCCCTGCCCACGCCCAACCCCCACAAAAGACTCCAAAAAGGGACAATCAAATGTCCTCATCTCAGGAATGTGGTTTTTAGAAGTTCTATTCTCAGGATGATTAAATATAAATGTCCTTAATTAAATCCAGAAATTTCTGGAGGTTTTGGACAGTAGTTCACCAAGCAGCAAGAATTTGGGTGTTAGGACCCTGCTCCAGCTGTGTGGGCTTGGAACAGTTTCTTAACCTCTCTGAGGCTTAGTCTCGCCACCAGCAAAGTGGGGAATAAACTTCCCCTTCAGGACTACTGAAGCCAAGAGTCATTTTTCTTCTGATGGCCGAGACCATCATGAGAAAAGCTCTCTTGGGTGTCTTTGAACTCACAGAGTTTTACAGTGTCTAGCGGGGGTGGGGGACATTCACCAGGGGGCCCAGTTACAAAGAAGCCCCTAGTTTTCCTACAGGTCTGGAGGCTTCTCCTACTCTGCCCCATGCACTCAGCCAGAGGACAGTAAAAGGACAAGAAAGGGGGTAGGCACCACCTCTTGATCACTTTTCCAGAGAGCTGTTACTTGGGGGCTTCCTGTGTGGTACATGTGGAAACTCCTTCCTCAGTCTCCAAGTGTCCCTCAGAGAGAACTGCCAGGGGATGGCGTGACACATGCAAGAGGAATTACGGTAATTTGTCTAACACTCCTTCAGGCTCTCTTTGAGCTCCACTTTAGAAGTCATCAGGAAACGCCACAGCTCAAACCCAAATGCAGCTGATGAGACTGATGCTTGAGAATGCAGTATCATTAGAGAATAAGGTTTTATACCAATTCAAATACTAGCAAACATCTGCTAAGCATGTCCAACATGCCAGGCGCTGCTGTGAACCCTGTATGCATTACTACACTTGAATATTCACACCAACGCCATGCAGGAGGCGCTATTATTAGCCCCCTCCTACAACTGAGGAAACTGAGGAACAGAGAAGTTGAGTTACTTGCTCAAGAGCACACAGCTGAGAGTGGCAGAAACGAATCCAAGGAAACCTGCCTCTAGAGAAGCATGCCTAACCAGTCCCGGAATTCCCCAAGTCTTCTGCTGTAACCACCCACCCAACACAGGACTCTCTTCTGGAACTTCTGACAGAACAGTCTCTGCTTGATTACTGCCAGTGACAGGGAGCTCACTACCTTTTGACACAGCCCCTTTCCTCTTCAGAGAATTCTGACCATTAGCACATTTCTTAAAATGAGAGGAAATCTACCTTCTGAGTTCCCAACTCTGGGGCCACTGAGGCCATATCTCCCTCTCCCATGTGGCATCACTTTACAGATTTGAAGAACCCTCTAGAACACTTCCTTTTCCAGGCAAATTATTACTATTTCCTCTTTTCTGGGGATTTGACTACACAGCCCACATTACTTTACCCTGGATTTGCTTGCTTGGTAAATCATTCAACAAATATTTATTATGAGCAAAGTTCACAATGCTGTCTCTTGACCTAAAAAGTACATACATTTTTTCCCTCTCTAACACAGAGCTTTTGGGTTTAGTGCTTTTGGAGCTAAATGAGGAGCTTAGGGAAAGCCATTTCATAAAGTGTGTGTGTGAGCTGGGCGGTGTAGGGGAGGATGCCAGCAGATCATAGTTGACTGAGACACGATGAGGGGGAAATGGGAAGAAGAATTTTTAAAATCGTTTTTCAAGGAAGGGGAGTTGGGAGATGGGATAGCCATGAGAGTAAATACATTCAGGGAGAATTTTTTCCAAATGGTAGAAACTTTAGGATACTTAAATGTTGAAAGAAACAACCCACGGTAGGGGAAAAGTGTTAAAAAAAAAAGATTTGAGAGACAAATGGGTATATTTTAAAGTCCTCTTCTGCCTCAGTGTCCCCACTTGCCACCTCAGTGGATTCCCTTTTCTCCTCGGGAAGGCCAGTAAATGTTATAGAGAAGAAAAAGACAGGTTTGCTGCTGAACCAGGAAACAAAGTCAGATCCCAGGAGCATGGTGTGAGGATGCTCAGCACTCGACCAAGCCCTGGTGGTCCAGGGGTTAAGACCCCGTGCTTTCCTATTTACAATATCTAGGACACGGAAGAAGCCTAGATGTTGATCAACAGATGAATGGATAAAGAAGCCGTGGTACATACACACAGTGTGGTACATACAATGGAGTATTACTCTGCCACGAAAAGGAACACAGTTGAGTTAGTGCTAATAAGGTGGATGAATCTAGAGCCTCATTATAAAATCAGAAAGAGGAAAACAAATATTGTATATTAACACATGTACATGGAATCTGGAAAGATGGTACTTATGAACCTATTTGCAGGAGATGGCAACGGAGACACAGATATAGAGAACAAACTTGTGGACCCAGTGGGGGAAGGAGAGGGTGGGACCAACTGAGAGAGCAGCGCTGAAACATACACATTACCATACGTAAAACAGCCAGCCAGTGGGAATTTGCTGTAAGATGCAGGGAGCTCAAGCCTGGTGCTCTGTGACAACCTAAAGGGGTAGGGTGGGGTGGGAGGAGGGAGGGAGGCTCAAGAGGAAGGGGACGCATGTATGCCTATGGCTGATTCATATTGATGTATGGCCGAAACCAACACAATATTGTAAAGCCACTGAGATGGTCTGACACAAGGGGCAAAGTGAGCCTAACAGAACAGGCCAACAGGACATTCATGAACCTTCGACCAGTTTGGGGATGCCTTAGGAAGTGGGAATCCTGAGTGATCATTTGTTGAAAACCTACTGTGTATGCGAGGCTCTCAGGGGACAATCTCATAACTTGCATAACCATCTCACTAGGGAGTATTGTTGTCTCCATTTCTAGAGAAGAGGAAATGGACCCATAGATGGTCAAACAGCTAAGGAGGGACAGGGTCAGGTTTGAACCCAAGGTGTCCTGGCTCCACATTTTAAAGGGAGAAGCCGGGGCGTTCTGGTGTGCTGGGCAGGCCTGGACTTTCGGCAGGGGTTCACACAGCTCTGTGACTGTGAGGTCAACAGGACAAAGGCAACATCTCCTCCATGAAAGGAAGACCAGGCCACTGAGCCCCACTGACTGACCAGCATCTCCCAGGATGCAACAAAGGGAACAGCTCAGCTCAAAGGGCTTCCGAGTTCTTGACACAATCTGAAGGGGAAATAGTCTCCACTGAACAAACAAACCCTAAGGAAGCTGGGTCAGCTGCTGAGAAGGGATCAGTCCCCATGATCTGTGGCAGTGAATGGGGGGCGTTCTGGCCTTGTAGCTGGGGGCGGTCTTCATTCAGAGGTCTGGAGAACAAATTTGCATGGGAATCTAGGGGGCAGGGACCCTTTGGAAGAGAGGTGGTCCCGCCCCCTAGCTCTGGGGCAACCAGTTCAGAGCAACTGATTCCAGGGAGCCCTGGCACATAGCAGGTGCCGAGAACAACAGACTGGGGTGTAACCTTCCCTCCCCACTGGGCCAGCGGGGCCCAGCTGGGAGAAGCAAGGAAGGATGGACAGATGAGGACACAGTCTCCTCTACGAAGATCAGGAGGTACACTGTCAAGCTGGGTGTTTAGTTCCTGCTGCCTTGTCCCCATGGACTGCCCTCTACGGTGTTCAAGGCATCGTCCGTGTCCTGTGACCTGGCCCCTGCCCCAGGGAGGGCGTCATCACAGCCAGGTTAGAGACCGCTGTGTGTGGGGGGAACATGCCTGCCCACCTTGACCTTTACATGTATCAACAGAGTGTCTAATCTCCTAGAAGTTTAGGGGGAGCGCTTCACGTCTTTCTCTCACCTCTTGGAGAGAAGCGACCTCCCGACTGGGGAGACGGACAGAGGGTCACGGTGCGTGTGTGGTGAGTCCCTCCCTTTTTCTCTCAAGCACAGATGATTCAGTGAGATGCGTTGTGCTTAGTTGAGTCATGTTCGATTCTTTGTGACCCCATGGACTGTAGCCCACCAGGCTCCTCTGTCCATGGGATTCTCCAGGCAAGAACACTGGAGTGGGTTGCCATTTCCTCCTCCAGAGGATCTTCCCGAATCAGGGATCGATCCATGTCTCCTGCATTATAGGAGGATTCTTTACCCGCTGAGCCCTCAGGGAAGCCCCTCAGTAAGATGTGTGTGGAACAAATACTCAGCACAGAGCCTGGCTCTCGGAGAGCGCAGACAGAAACCCAGCCGTGAGCTCCGAGAGCAGGTTGCTTAGTCAATGTTCATCCCTTCTCAGGATCCACCAGTCCTCACGAATCTGGAGAGAAGAGCCTCTTTTCCCTTTTCTCCCCACAGTACCTAAGACGGGGCGTCCACTATGTGCCAGGTGAAGTCCCAGGAGCTCCAGCCCTCCCTTCTCTTAAGAGCAGGAGAGAAAGACAACAAAGGTGGGCAGATACTCCAGAATACATCATCCAGTGGAGAGGGGAGCATGAAGGATGGTGTGAGGTGGGGCATGGAGCACAGGGCAGCAGGGGCCAGGGCTCTGCTCCGTGAGGGGCACGGCACCTGCTGCTCAGGCAGCTGGAAGGGGATGGGAGCTGCAGATGTGACTTGCTGCCGTGTCTAAGGCAGTGCAGGCTGCAGACAGAAGCTCTCCCAGTAACCCGCTTTCATGTCTATGAACAGCCACCCGGCCGAGGATAAGGGCAGCACTTCTGTCTGAGATCAAAGCTGGTGCCAGCAGGTGGGCCTGGTCCGTCCTTCCCTGTGCCCTGGAGGAGGTGGCGCTTGTCACACTGATGCTCCAAGGTCTCTGACAAACCCAGCGGTGACCCAACCTGCCAGGGAAGTACCAGTGAGAGGAGCCAGGAATCAGGCATCAGCTTCACCTCCAGAAGCACTGATGATATGCTGGGGAGGGGGTGGGGAGTTCCACACACTTCATAGGCATGAGACTCACTGCTGCGGTCTGGTGCAATGATTATCCCCCTTTTATGCATGAGAAAAAACTAACTCTCAGGAAGGGGGCATTCCTTGTCTATTTAGCCTTGGAGAGATGTACACATCAAAGAGACAAACAAACCTCTGTAGCCCAGCCTGCTGTGGGAGACGGCACTGAAGCTTCGTGCAAAGACCACGTTACATGAGATGGCTCTTCCCAGGTGCCTGGCTCCCCATCTCCCTGGGGCTTCGTGGATAGGGCCTGGGCTCCGGGGTCAGGTAGACCCAGGCTGCCTCTTATCTGCATGTTGCTTCACTTTTCTGAGCCCCAACTTCCTTGTCCACAAAAGAGAGACACAATGCATGCAAAGTACACAGCGGGGCACCAAGTCAGTCAGCCAGTTCAGTCGCCCAGTCGTGTCCGACTCTTTGCGACCCCATGGACTCCAGCACGCCAGGCCTCCCTGTCCATCACCAACTCCCGGAGCTCACTCAAACTCACATCCATCATGTCGGTGATGCCATCCAACCATCTTGTCCTCTGTCGCCCCCTTCTCCTCCAGCCTTCAATCTTTCCCAGCATCAGGGTCTTTTCCAATGAGTTGGTTCTTCGCATCAGGTGGCCAAAGTATTGGAGCTTCAGCTTCAGCATCAGTCCTTCCAATGAATATTCAGGACTGATTTCCTTTAGGATGGACTGGTTGGATCTCCTTGCAGTCCAAGGGACTCTCAAGAGTCTTCTCCAACACCACAGTTCAAAAGCACCATACAACTCCCTTACTCTGCCTCTTCTTGGCGGTTAACACTTCTCCAATACCGTGCTATGAAAACAGGCTCCCAGGGCTTTCCCTCCACCCCAGCCCGCCCAGCACCCGGCCAAGAAGGTGCTCAAACCACCAGACCCGATGGCACACGTGGCGTTTGGCCGTCCATGCCTCCAGGACAGAGCTCAGTGGCCCTCTTGGGCCCATGATAACCCACAGCCTTTTCTTTCTTTAACATTTCCTTTTCAGACGGACAGCCACACACAGACACATGAATACACACACACAACACAACTTCTGTAAATAAAGCCTTCCACTGAGGTGAAAACATACAGCCCGGCAGAAAAGGGCTGAAATTAAGCTCTTTCTCTGGGCTGTTTATATGGGTAAATATTCTCAAACGATTAAAAGTAGGTTAGGAGAATAATACAACAGCTGTGTTTCCAGTGTGTACCTGACAACGGCCTTTGTAGGAGTGAATAATTACATGAAAATCACTTCCTTCCCACCTCTTTTGCAGCCCCCTCCGGGTTGCTAGGCGCCCTGTCTCCTCTGCTCGGCTAATGCCACATACAGATGCGGTGAATACAGTACGGCCATTCGGAGGGAAGGGAGTCCAGGACTGGGGAAGACTGGAGTGGCCCCTCCCCCGTGGATTCAGTGCGGGAAGAGGGCTCCAGAGGGCTCTGGGGAAGACGATTCTGGATGTATTTAAATGCTAATGTGCTGGGCAGCCGGGCAGGTCCAGCGGGAACAGTGGTGGGAAGGGGCAGAGGCTCTTGGCCTGGGAGCCCCACTGGAAACACGCTCTGTGGCCTCTGGCTCCAGTGCCAGCCTGTCCTCGGGCAGCCAGCCCTGCTGGCCGACTCGAGCCCGGCCAGAGGCCCTGCCAGTGCAGTGTCACTGGGTTGAAGGTGGCGCCGTGGGTGGTGAGGGAAGCCCTGGTGTGTCGCCTGACCCTGGCGGCCCCTTCGTGCAGAGCAGGCAGCGGGGTCACTGGGCCGGGCCTTTGCCCAGAGGCTGGACAGCCGCATCCTGGTCACAGAGTGTGGAGGGAGTGGACAAGCAGTTGCTGGCACGGGGCCGATGGCAATGATTTCTGTGCTTTATATGGTAGAACCCCGGGGCTGTGCACGTCTACCCCTTAACCCACTGCATGAGGCAACTGAGCCCCAATTTCGTTGTTTAGTCGCTAAGTTGTGTCTAACTCTCTGCGACCCCATGGACTATAGCTTGCCAGGCTCTTCTGTCCATGGGATTCTCCAGGCAAGAATACTGGAGTGGGTTGCCATTTCCTTCTCCAGGGGATCTTTTGAACGAAGTATCCTGCGTCTCCTGCATTGGCAGGCGGATTCGTTACCACTGAGCCACCTGGGAAGCTCTGAGCCCCACTTTACTATAGGACTAAACAGAGGAGGTTTAGAGCAGCGGGCAGGTTGGGCAAGACCTGAAGACATCATGTTCTCAGCTCTGAACTATTCCCAGGACTGTCCACCCGGCCTGGGGGGCTACATTTTAGGGCAAAGTCTTCTCTCCCCACAAAGTGCTCCTCTAAGAGAGTGCTACTCTGGACAGGACACTCATCACGTAGGATGGTCCTGTTCATTGTAGGAGGTTCAGCATCACTGGGTCCCACTCTCTAAACATCAGAGCTGTCCCATCAGAAAGGAACCAGAATTATACCTCCATGTATTTCTAAATGACCCCATGATAGTGGTCCTACCTCCCCGCTGGGAGAATCATGGAGGTGGGGGAGCCTGAGCTGGCATCCGTGGGGGAGCTGCAGAACCCAACTGCCTTCACTGGGTACACAAGGCCAGGGTCTTCTGGGCCAAACTGTGCTCCGAACTGGCACATTCTCCTGTGTCATCTGAGCAAGTGCTGAGATGCACATGAAGCCTTGTCATCTCCTGCCTTAATCACTGCTCTGCTAAGAACCATGGAGCTGGTTCAGAGGCAGAGAGGCAGGAAAAGAAAGAGCTCAGGAGGAGGCTCCAGGCCCTGGGAGAGCCAACCAGCGGCGCGTATACTCTAGTCTAGAGAAGGGACTTCTTTGGGAGGAAAACAAAAGAGCAAGCAGCCTCGATTGGTGGAGGCATCTGCCCAGAGACAGAGCAGTCAATACGCTTAATGACATCATCATATTTGTTGTGTTTTTTTTTTTTTTTGGTTTGTCTCCCCCACACCAGAACAGAAGCACCAGCAGAGCAGGAAGTTTTGTTTTTTCACTGGTGTATTCCCAGGCCTCTTGTTTTTGCACAGGGTTAAGCACTCAACAAATAGGTACCGAATGCCACCGCTGTTTAGAGTCTCCAGGACACAGGAATGGAGAATTCAAGGCTTATGCAGAGTCCTAGCTGTCAGGCCAAGTGGAGAACATGCTGGACTAGGAGGGTCAGGAATAGGAGGGTCTGACTCCAGGTTATCCTGAAAGTTCCTATGTGTTTTCCCTAAGGCTCTTTCTTTCCTCCTGGCCTCAGTTTTCCAATCTTCAAAATAAGGAAACTGGAATGTAAGGAGACGATAAAGATATATGGCATGCAAATCCCACCCCTATTCCTGTTCAAGGCAGACATTGCTAATCAATCACAGGTTTAGGGTTGGGAGTGAGCTCCCTGTTGCTAGAGGTAATCAATCCAGCAGAGTCAGGGAGGGAATTCTTGGACTGCATTGGAAGTTAGGGTGGAAGGTCTCTGAGGTTTTCTGCTTGTGAGAAACTTGATGGTCACCGGGTCAGTTCCCATCAACAACATTTTCTGAGCATCATGTATCTGCCAGGCATGGCCAATACAGAGATAATTAAGAACGCTGATCCCCTGCTCACTGGCTTGCAATCTAGCATGTATACATGGGAAAAGGAAGTCAGGCAAACACCGTCCCTGGTCACACAGATTCAGGCAGATCTGGCTGAATGCCAGCTCTGCTGGTGACTTCAAGGAGGTCACCCCTTGAGCCTCAGTTTATTTGTGGGTAAAATGGGGACGAGAACAGCTCCAAGCTGCTCTGACATAAGTGGGTATGTGGAGAGTGTGTGCTGGCCTCTGGCTCCCAGTAAACACCCATCCAGAGGAAAGGGCTGAGTGGCCACAGATGGCTCATGACTTCAGGCTTGAGAAGCATCTTTGAAGGGTCTGGGGGCTAAGCAGGTGTGTGTCCCGGGAGGGAAAGCAGAGGAAAGTCAGCTCTTCCTGGCCCAGTCAGGGGGTGGTACAGAGGCCCGGCTCCTACCCACCCCCTGGTGTGAGAGCCCCCCATCCCAGGGCAGGACACCCAGCCCTCTGGCAAAGCCTCAGAACTGCCCCAACAGCCCCCTTCTCAGCCACACCTTCCTCTCCCAGACCCACAGACACACCCCAGGGACTGCAGACCTCAGGGTGCCCCTCTATTTCCCTGGGGCCATGGCGTCCAGGCAGCACTGGAGTGAGAACAAAAAAGAAACCCACCGAGGACACGTGTGAACCTTCGTGCCTCCCTGTGTGAACACTGCCTGGGGATACAGACACCCTTGCTCCCGAAGAAGCAAGGTGGTCGGTTCTCTTCATCATCTCCACTGCAGAGAGCCAGGCCCCTGAGCCCGGGCAGACTCCTTCTGTGCTGGGGGCTTACTAAGCTGACTGCTCATCTCACTGGGTCCTCACCACACTCTGAGCCAGGTGCTGTTTTTATCTCCACCTAAAGCCCAGGAAGGGCTTCCCTGGCGGCTCAGCGGTAAAGAATCTGCCTGCCAAGCAGGAGACGGGTTCTATCCCTGGGTCCAAAAGATTCCCTGGAGAAGAAAATGGCAACCCACTCCAGTATGCTTGCCTGGAGAATCCCATGCACAGAGAAGCCTGGTGGGCTTGGGCTATGGTCCACGGGGTCGCAAAGCGTCTGACACAATTTGGTGACTAAACGACAGTAACAAAGACCCAGAGAGGCTACAGCAGTGGGCCTGGATCAGCCAGCAGGTAGGGGGGATGATCACAACCCAGACCTGTTGACCCCAAAGCCCCTCCCTTCAATCTCCCTGAAGACTCTCACCATGTCAGCCAAGAGGGAGCAGGCAGGGCGACCAGCTTGCTACCCGGTCTCTGCTCCTCCCACGTCCACATCCCAGCGGATGTGGCCCTTGACATCCGGGGGCCTGCCTTGTCCACTCACGCACTCTCCTTTTAGCCCCTACCCCACCCTGTGTCCCAGTCAACCTTTGTGGTCACATGGCCATCTGCTCCGCACCACCTCTCCCCTGCTCATATGAATGGAGAGGTGACAGCTTTAAACAACACCAGATCCTTGGGAAGCTGACTAACAGGGCAAACCCAGGGCACCCAGGAAGAATGCAGAAGCAGGTCTGAAGACTGGGTGAGTGGACGACTGGCAGTGTATGGCCAGCCACCCCGTCACCCACGAGCGCGGAGGCTGTCTTCCTGACCACACAAGGTCAAGGTCATGGAGGACGGGAAAACTGAGGGGATGGGTAAGGTCACATGTGGACTCACGGGAGACGAGAGAGGTGGCCACAACACTCCCTCCCCACTGATGCTGCACGACAGTGGCCTCAGCTCTGGGCAGAGCCACCTGACACAGGACTGTCCTCACTCCTCAGACCCCCCTCACTGACATCCCCTGGCATCTGCTTGAGCAACAAAACCCAGGATGAGCAGGCTAAAAATAAATGAAGATATGGATGTTGAAGCGTTTAGGGGGCAAGGGTGCCGATGTCTGCGACTTAATTTGAAATGAAAGAAAGTGAAAGTGTTAGTCGCTCAGTCCTGTCCGACTCTTTGTGGCCCCTTGGACTGTAGCCCACCAGGCTCTTCTGTCTGTAGGATTCTCCAGGCAAGAATCCTGGAGGGGGTCCTCATTCGCTTCTCCAGGGGATCTTCCCGACCCAGGGATCGAATCTGTGTCTCCCACACCGCAGGCAGATTCTTTACCGTCTGAGCCACCCGGGAAACCCTTACTTTGAAATGTATACAAGGAAATAAAATGGATCGATGGATACAAATCTTGGGAAGGTACTGGATGGAGCCAACACGGCAAAATGTCGAGGCTGAATCTAGGTGGTGGGTGAAGTGGGGTGTTCCCTGTGCAGGCAGAAACAGGACGCTGGACGGGATGCTCTCAGCCCCGCAGCGGGGACTGGCAGGTTCACTGTGGAGATGGGTCCATAGCTTCCAGGAGGACCGCGTCTGCGAGAAAACGTGTGCTCCGTGACCAACACCTCATGAGCAAGGTACTGTGGCTGAACTAAGGAAATCCCTGCTCTGCCCAGGTGACATTCAAGAGCTAAAGCCAGTGTTCAGTCCCCGAACAGAAAACCTAGCAGCTTCCTGGGAGTTACAAGTCTCCTTGACCTCACCTCAAAGATTAAAAACACTTCCATTGTGATTCATGGGTTTATCTGTTGTTGTTGTTCAGTTGCCAAGTCGTGTCTGACTCTTTGTGACCCCATGGACTGCAGGACACCAGGCTTTCCTGTCCCTCACCATCTCCCGGAATTTGCTCAAGTTCGTGTCCACGAAATGGTGAAGCTGAAGCTCCAATACTTTGGCCACCTGATGCAAACAGCCAACTCATTGGAAAAGACTCTGATGCTGGGAAGGACTGAGGGCAGGAGGAAAAAAGGGTGACAGAGGATGAAGGGGTTGGATTTATCTGAGCAGGGCTTAAACCTCACTGTCAGCCATGATTCCTTTCTGGCTGAGGCACAACAGGTTTCCAGGGTTCAAGAGAGGAGCAGGAGTGGTGACTGAGACGGCACAAGGGTGAACTCCCTACCATCGCTTGCTGCACGATTTCCCAGATACACTTGACACTGTCTCTGAGGCATGCGCTCAGAAGCCCGTGTCTGTAATTTGTTGTCCTCATCTATCTTGCTTAGAGGATCTTTACTTATTGCCTCCTTTTGTGTCTTCTCTACGCTGTCACCTATTTCGAGGCATAAACAATGACATGGTAGCCCCTGTCCCAGGCAGCAGCACAGCACTGAGAAGATGAAGGCCTTCTACAGCAGGTATTTAGTGAGCACGTCCTGTGTGCTGGGCAGCATGGCAGCCCCCATGGGGGAGGTATGGTTGGATCAGATGTGGCCCGCGTTCGGCATGGGTAGTCTTGGAAGGTGTATTTTAGATTATCTCTCTAGGGATGTTAACTACTCTTGCTTCGAATGACATTATCCAACCCTCCCTCACCACTTATTCACATGGCCTTGAAAATTCTTTTTTTTCAAATGATGGATTTATTTTTAAACTTTTTATTTTGTATTGGAGTATAGCCAATTAATATCACAACTTAACTTTGTTGCAGGTGGACGGCAAAGGGACTCAGCCATACATATACCTGTATCCATTCTCCCCCAAACTCCCCTCCCATCCAGGCTGTCACATAATATTGAACAGAGTTCCCTGTGCTGGCCTTGAGAACTGTTAATGTGCTACCATCTCTAACCTTGAAGACACATGGGTGATTTATAACATAAACACATTCACCTGCCCACAGATAAATCATCTCCCATCTCAGTCTTACTTTCACAGAGGATATCTTAAAGAGTAATTTCTGGGCTCTGACACCTTTTGTTAATCACACACAAACAACCACTAATAGGAACTTCCTGTCAGCATGAAATAAACCAGGAGAACGGGTCATAAGGGGAGAAAGAAAAGTCAAGGGTCACTGAACATGAAAAGGTGTGAAAATCAGTGATTTTACTCGATGCCCTCATTTTATGACTGAGGGAACTCACTAGGAAAGGACAATATTGTTCTTCAGTAAGGAAGGACAATAGCCCTTCCAGGTCAGTGATGGAGCTGGATCTCTGATCCTGAGCCTGGGAGTTTCCCACTAGGCAACACTGCCTCCGGTGGGCAGGAGAGGGAGGCAAAGGCACAGAGGAAGGAGCTGAACCATGTGAGACATCTCTAAGCACTAAGCACGGAGCGGGAGCAGCGTCCGCCCTCTTTGTGAATGTCCCGCAGGATCAGCGCTTGCCCTGTGGGTCTTTTCAGCACTTGCTTACACATGAGAAGGAAGGGAGGCGGAACATGAGGTTCACACACCAGTGAGTTTTCAGCATCAAAAGTCACAATCCCCAGCAAACTCAGATGCATCAAAGCCTCATCATTGTGCTGCTCACAGACAGAAGAAAGCCTTACTCTCCCTGCCCGTATCTGTGCTGGGTCAGGAATCATCAGACTACGTTGCCTTTGCAAAGCACGCACCTTCCTCAACAAGGAGGAGTCTGGGGAGGCAGACCCAGCATCTTCAAGACAGGAATGGCGTACACCTCTCGGCAGCCCTGTGTTCCTCAGGGCGCCATCGTCCAAGTCGGCCCCCTTGATACTGTCACTGATCAGCTGAGGTGGAGAGGGTCAAGCTTGTAAGGACAGAAGCCCAGAGAGGTTCAGTGATGTGCTCAAGGTCGTGAAGCTAGTGAGTGAGGACCTCATTCCAAGTCTGGTCTAACCTCTTGATTTCATAGTTGAGGAAACAGGCTCAAGGGTGGAAGGGTAATAGATGTTTCAACTGGAGGTTCTATTTCCTCATCCAGGTCTCTCCCAGCTATGGCTGGGGGTAAGTCATCTCCTTGCTCTGGGACTCAAACCCAGACCTGTCCACCAAAGAAGAAGGTGAATCTAGAAACTGACTCTCAAACTTGTTAAGACAGCAAAGAAATGGTCCCCATGGGGCACTTCTGCCAAATACCTTGGTGAATCTGATTTTACTTCATGTGCTGGAAACAAATTTACTGTCAGAAAACATAAGCATGGATCATATGAAATATGAAATCATCCTCACAAATGTATGACTTTATGAATAAAACTGAACCGTTGAATTAAGCATGAATGACTCAAGGCGACTTTCTTTAATTTTAGTTTCCCGCCTGAACTTTTGGTGTGTCGTGTTCAAGGCCAGCAGATGAAGAGTAGCAAATGCCAAGGGTCAAATTTGTTTTTTATGAGAGCTACAGGAAACAAATCCTTATGAAATATAATACACACTGAAAGTTCATAACCAGGCTGAAAAGGAAGATAGAGAATTCCCCCAGATGCCAGAAATGAGAGAGATCAAAGCTGAAAGATGAGGAGAAGGAATAGACTCAGTAACCCATGGGGATATCCAAGTAGACAGATATCTGAGTGGCTGGGGTTTTTAAATTCCTTCCCAAAGATAGTGGCAACCCACTCCAGTACTCTTGCCTGGAGAATCCCATGGGTGGAGGAGCCTGGTAGGCTGCAGTGCATGGGATCACTAGGAGTTGGACACGACTGAGTGACTTCACTTTCACTTTTCTCTTTCACACATTGGAGAAGGAAATGGCAACCCACTCCAGTGTTCTTGCCTGAAGAATCCCAGGGATGGGGGAGCCCTGTGGGCTGCCATCTCTGGGGTCACACAGAGTCAGACACGACTGAAGCGACTTAGCAGCAGCAGCAGCAGTAGCAGCAGCAGCAATGATAGAGTTAAAATCTCAGGCCCAGAAAGAAAACCCAAAGGAGAATAGACAGACTTTCCAATAACTGGCCGTGGGAAAACTGGACAGCTAAATGTAAAAGAATGAAATTAGTATATTCTCTAACACCATATACAAAAATAGACTCAAAATGGATTAAGGATACAAAAGTGAGATTGGAAATCATAAAATTCCTTGAGGAAAACTTAGGTAGAATAGTGTTTGACATAAATCACAGCAAAATTTTTGGTTTTTTGGCTCTGTCTCCTAAAGTAAAGGAAATAAAAGCAAAAATGAACAAATGGGACCTAATTAAACTTGAAAACTTATGCACAGCAAAAGAAATCATCAACAAAATGAAAAAACCATCTACTGAATGGGAGGAGATGTTTGCAAATTATATGACCAATAATGTTTTAACACCCAACATATATAAACAGTTCATACAACTCAACATAAAAAAAAATAAAACAAACAACCCAATTAAAAAATGGGCAGCATAGACGTGTTTCTAAAGAGGACATACAGGTGACCAACAGGCACATGAAAAGAGGCTCAGCACCATCAATCATCAGGGAAATGCAGATCAAGCCACAGTGAGCGACCACCGCACACCTGTCGGAATGGCTGTCACCAAAAGGAACACAAATAACAAGTGCTGGCGAGGATACAGAGCATAGGGAACCCTTGTATACTGTTGGTATAGAGTATGCATATCCACAGGTGCAGTCACTGTGGGAAAACAGTGTTGGGGGAGGTTTCCCAACCAACTAGAAACAGAACCACCATATGACCCAGCAATTTCACTCCTGAGTATATATCTGAAAAAAAAACAAACAAACCACTAATTTGAAAAAATACATATATTCATAGCAGTATTATTTACAATTGCTGAGCTATGGAAGCAGTATAAGTGCCCATCAACAGATGAATGGATAAAGAAGATGTGGTACATTTATACAATGGAATACTACTCAGTCATATAAAAGAATGAGATAATCCCATTTGTAGCGACATGGATGGACTTGGAGGATATTATGCTAGTGAAATAACTAAAACAGAGGAAGACAAACACTATGTGATATCACTTATATGTGGAATCTAAAATACACAACAAACTAGTGAACATAACCAAAAAAGAACCAGACTCACAGACATAGAGAACAAGCTAATGGTTACCAGTGGGGAGACGGAAGGGAGGAAACACAGGGGTAGAAGATTAAGAGATACAAATACCTATGTATAAAATAAGCTACAAGGATATGTAGGGAATATGGCCAGTATTTTGTAATAAGTATAAATGGAGTATAAACTTTAAAAATCACTATATCACAAATCACTATGTTGTACACCTATAAATTACATAATACTGTACAACGACTGTACCTCAGTAAAACAAAATATTTTTTAAAAAGATTTCAAGCCCTGGGCATGACCAGATGCTGAGTGGTTGTACTGTAAAATGTAGGAGCCAGAATGGAGTTGCCCTGTAGTGAATGACGTATCAGAAAACTCTGTGCCTCAGGTCAGGACTCGATCTAGAAGTAACAGGTATGGGTGTGATCACACACTGCTCCTGCAAAGTGGGCATCCAAGTCTAAACTGACACTTTAAAATTACCATCCTTTTCATGAACTAAGAGAGCCTGGTTTTCACAAGCCTTTGCTGAAAGAACTACTAAAGGATGTACTCCAATAAGAAGGAAATTTAATCCATTAGAAAGGAGTGAAAATAGGAAGCAAAGGAATCAGTAAACACCTTGTAAAATTCAAGTAAATATCAACTTTAAATGGTAATAAAGCAGAATTTTAAAAGGGGTGGAAAACAATAACAAGGATAGGGAGAGAGTGGAAGCTGGAGAGAAATTTGTGTCCCATGGTATTTTCCTGTTGAGAAAGAGGACAAAGCTAGTTAAGAGCCACTCTGACTGACTGGGCTCCTGCATCTTCTGTCTTCCCAATGCACTGGAGGGGAGATTCTCTCTTCCCATCCTGGGGCCACGGCAAATGCAGCTACTACAGCTTCCGTGACATGTCACTGGGTGGACCTCCACTGCAGTCCTCTCTGCCCAAGGCAGCGGTGGCCGCAGTTCTGGTCTTCAACATGCAGTCTTTGAACTCTTCTTGAAATAACCAGGTCCCTCTAAGGGGTAGAGGTCTTCTCTGGTGGCTCAGTTGGTAAAGAGTCTGCCTGCAATGTGCGACACCCAGGTTCAATCCCTGAGTTGGGAAGATCTCCTGGAGAAGGAAATGGCAATCCACTCCAGTATTCTTGCCTGGAGAATTCCATGGACAGAGTAGCCTGGTGGGCTATAGTCCATGGGGTCACAAAGAGTCGGACGCGACTGAGTGGCTAACACTTTCTAACACACTCTAAGGGGTAGAGGAAAGAAACCCACAATGCTGACAGCAGGCCTTCAGAGAGCCAGGGCTCACTCGGCCCCTGGTGCAATCTGAGCTTGAGTTTCCACAGACTCTTCTGCTTCTTGGGCCTCTTTCCCTGTAGAACATGAATGTCCAATAGAATGTTCTGCGATGATAGAAACGTTCTGTATCTGCTCTGTCCAATAAGGGAGGGCCCAGGCCCAGGTGGCTATTGAGCACCTGAAGTCTGATATGTGAAACCAAGGAACTGAATATTGACTTGCACTTAATTTCAATTACTTTAAATTTAAATGGTTAGATGTGGCTTGTGGTCACTGTGCTGGATGGTATAGATCTAGAGGGTGGGCATTCCCTGAAGGGATCCGTTCCATTCCCAGATCACCCTGAGAGAGACGGGTGCAGGTCTCTCCCACCCTCTGCCGTGGAGCATGAGTGGGAGCAGGGAGGTGACCCCAACACCCAGGAAATCCTTGCTCACCTGTTTGGCCCCAGCACCTCTGCCTCCCCGACCACACCCCTCACTGATGTGACAGGTCTCAGAATGCTGAACGTGGAATGCTCTTAGACCAGTGCTCCTCAGACTCTCACGCTGTAAAACCAGCAGAAGATACCGCTGAGACTCAGACTCTGATGGGGCAGGCTGGCAGTGGGGCCTGAGGGTCCACATTTCTAACAAGCTCCCATATGAGACTGATGCTACTGCCGGTCTGGGGACCACACTTTGAGCAGTAAGGTTGTAGACAGTTGTCTTGAAATGTTAGTTCGTTCTGCCTACACATATCATGCCGAAGCTGAAGCTGCAAATACTTTGGGCACCTGATGTGAAGAGCTGAATCATTAGAAAAGACCCTGATGCTGGGGAAGATTGAAGGCAGGAGGTGAAGGGGATGACAAAGGACAAGATGGTTGCATGGCATCACTGATTCAATGGACGTGAGTTTGAGCAAACTCTGGGAGATGGTGAAGGACAGGGAAGCCTGGCATGCTGCAGTTCATGGGGTTGCAAAGAGTTGGACATGACTGAGCAGCTGAACAACAACACCACCACCTGCCATGACAGCTAGCATAATAGCTTACGTTAATATCTGTATCTCATCTTCTTGCTGTATCTGTTCTCTAAAGACTTTTAAAAGCATACTCTGTGCGAACAGGATGGGTTAAATCAGTTCATACTGTGCAGCGTCACAAAAA
Organism: Bos indicus x Bos taurus; assembly: GCF_003369695.1. Classification (NCBI taxonomy): domain Eukaryota; kingdom Metazoa; phylum Chordata; class Mammalia; order Artiodactyla; family Bovidae; genus Bos; species Bos indicus x Bos taurus. The sequence continues at coordinate 5,828,777 of NC_040097.1, forward strand.
TGCCTGAAGCTTTGGTCAAGAAAATAAAATTAAATGCATATTTGTCTCTTACAGAAAATTATAGCCAACGTTTATTGAGCATTTACCATGTGCTGGACACAGTGCTATGCATACAATGCATGAGTATTATCTCATTTAATCCTCATAACAACCCTTTTCACAGAAGACAAAATCAAGGCACAGATAGGCCAAGTAATGCACCTGTGGTCATACAGCTAGTAAGCAGATGAGCCATGGAATCCAAGTAGTCTGATGGGACCCTCACCCTGTACCTGCAGCTTTGGTTGAAAGCTTAAGATCAGGGCATCTCTATGCAAGTCAATGGACTCTTTTAGAGAAACAGATTCTAATGAAATACCTGCGCATAGGTATTCATAGTGGCTTTATTCACAGTGATCAAAATTGGAAGCACCCAAGATGCCCACCGATAGGTGAAAGAATAAACAAATTACGCATTATCCAGACAACAGAATATTAGTCAGAGATAAAAAAGATAAGAGCTTAAGGACACATAAAGACATACAGGAAAGTTAAATTCATATTACTAAGTGAAAGAAGCCAGTCTGAAAAGGCTACATAATGTATGGCATTCTGGAAAAGGCAAAACTGTGGAGACAGGAAAAGGATCAGAGGTTGCCTGGGGTTTGGGGAGGAAGGGGGAGGGATGAACAGGTGGAGCAATTTTAAGGTAGTAAAACTATCCTGAATGATGCGGTAATGAGGATACATGACATCTTTTAAAACCTGCTGCCTGCACAACACAAAGACTGAGCCTGAATGTCAAATACGGGCTTATCGAGCTAATCATACTGTATCAGCACTGCTTCATCAATTGTACAAATGTACCATCTCACCTTTCAAGGACTGAATCAGAGGCTACACACATTTGTTGTTGTTTAGTCTCAACTCTTTGGGGATCCCATGGCCTGTAGCCCACCAGGTTCCTCTGTCCATGGGGTTCTCCTGGCAAGAATACTGGAGTGGGCTGCCATGCCTTCCTCCGGGGGATCTTCCCAAACCAGGGATCGAATCTGCGTCTCCTGCATTGCAGGTGGATTCTTTGCCAATGAGCCACTTGGGAAGCCCACCACATATATATAGGATGTTAATAGTAGGGAAAAGTGTGGCCAAGGGAGAGGAGATGTATGGGAGCTCTGTAGTTTCTGCTTAATTATTCTGTAAAACCTGCTTTAAAAAAGTTTATTAATTGAAAAAGAACATGCTTAATGCACACATTTTTATACCTAACTTTGGAGGGGGGGCCAAAGACCCTCCAGCAATGACGAAACTCCTGTCCCAGAATATATCATTCATCTACCCACTCCACCCACTGCCCTAGAGCCCAGCAAAGGTCTGGCAAGAGTAGATACTTTGTACATTTCTGCTAATTCATTTTAAAAGCAAAGACCCAGCATAAAGCCTGGCATAGGTGTCAGTAATACCTGCCAGATGAACAAACATAAGACTGGAATTCTAAAAAAGTGGCCTAAGGACCCCAGGAGATGGGCTCACAGCTGTTCCCGTCCTGTGCTGCTACGGCCGAGGCCTCATCCTCCGTTGCTCTCGCCAGCCCCAGCTGTGGCCCCTCCCAGTGGCATCTCAAGGGCAAAACCACTGCCTGATTCATTCATCTCTCATACTCCTACCCCACAGGCAGGCCTTGCACACAGGAGGTGCATCCTGAATGCTTGCTGATACCTGTCTCGTGGGCTGCTGCAGGTAGCCAGACACACTCACACAACTGCCCGTGAATCTGTGACATCACAGCAGGAGGGACCTTCACACATCCCCTCCGACACAGCAAAGCCGCTCTCCCACCCCCACGGCAAGGTCACTGGATACATGTCTCCACTTCTGCCCTCTCTATCTCCCACCCCCAGGGCAAGGTCACTGGATACATGTCTCCACTTCTGCCCTCTCTATCTCCAAACTCACTCTATCTGCTCGCTCCTTCTGTGTACCCAGAGAAGTTTGCTTGTGCTGATTCATCTACCCTTATCACATCTATGAGGGGGCAGAAGGCGAGTAAAAGATTGGACTCTGCCCGCAAGAAGCTTACAAGAGAGGAACTGAGCCTGAGAGACGCTCCAGGCCACACAGCAGATGAAGGCGGGTCAGGCAATCAAATGCAGTTCCTTGTGACTCTAAAGCTCTCTGTCACCGAGTTCTGCTGAGCCTCTCATCTGCATAATCTTCTGAAGTTACAGCTCTGTTCATGACTGTCAACCCTTTGTACGGAAACACTCAACAGCTCCCTGTAGACCACTGGGTAAAATCTTCAGCTCTCTGGGCTTGACATCTGGTGTTCCCAATGAAGGGGCCTCAGTCTGCTGTCTGAACCTTATTTCTTGTGATTCCCTGTCACAAAATCTATCCCGTGGCCACAATGAACTACTTACCTTTTCCTCCGTATATGCAGACTTTCTGGGTTTTGCTTTATCTCCAAATAGTCTTCCCTTCCCCATACTTCAAGGATCAAATAAAAGATTTTATGGTTTCATAAAATCTTCTCTGGGACATCCAACTGGAAATAATTTTGGTCTCCTCCGTTTGCAGTCCTTTATCTAAATCACTGTACACCATACACTCATCTATCCGTTCACCCACCTACCCATCCTCCTATCCACTCATACGTCCATCCCTCTATCTACCCACTCACCAACCCAAGCATCCATCCATCCACCCACTCAGGCATTCACCCATCTACCGATCCATCCATCCATCCATCCATCCATCCACTCACTCACTCATCCATCCCCCTATCTATCAATTCACCTACTCATCTACCTATCCATCCACTCATTCAACCACCTACCTACTCATCCTGTATTGACTGGGAGCCTAACACATGCCAATTTCTCTGACAGGTGCCAGGGAGTTGCAGTGGATAAGACAAACATCCTCAGCTTACATGGAGCTGACAATCTAATGCAGGGAGGTTAACAGTGCAGCTTCAACAAATGAACATGAGATTGCTTCAATTGCCATCTGCCCTATGCATAAAATAATACAGAGGCTTGGTTAAAGTCATGAGGTTTAGTGGGGATGTTTGAGCCCAGCTGATCAGATATAACTGTGGAGCAGAGACTATAGGGTGAGAGGGAGCCAGCCACGGGAATATCTGATGGGACAGTGGTCCAGACAGACAGGGTCTGTGATGCTCTGGAAAGAGCCTTGGATGTCCAGGGCCATGTTGGAGATGGGACCAGGCCATAGAGGGGTTCCTTAGCCTCGGTCATGGTTGAGTAGTCTGAATTCTAATTCTAGTGTAAGGAAAAGCTGCTAGGACTTATAAGCAGGAGAGTCAGACTTCTGCTTCTGGTCCTGACTGAGTGACTGGAAAGGAATGGCCCTCCTGCCATAAGCAGGTATCAGAACAGACAAAAACAGAACCATTTTCAGGCAGTAGATAACACTCAGGGCAAGACTATTATCCCTGAGAGATGGGGCGATGCCAAAAGGGGTATGCTGAGCCCTCTGCCTGGGGACAAGAACTGGAGCCCAAACAGAGCACAGAGTCCCGTCACACTGAACAGGCAGGGCCAGAGGGTAGGGCAGCTGATGTAACCGGATGCTACAGTGTACGGCACAGGGAAGGGGGAGCTGGGCAGAGCAGGGGCCCTGTATGTCCATGTGGAGGTTCCTGAGAGGCTGTGGCTGGGCTGAAAACATCCAGGGTGAGACCACGAAGGCTCCCCAGGGAGCACTGCTCGGGGCTGACAGTGCAGGAGCACACTTGAGGCCAGACACGGCCAGAGAGAGAGCAGAGTCAGAGGGTTGGGCTCCCGCCCTGCCGGAGTGGACAGGTCTGGCCAACACCAAGCATTCACTCATCCTTGGTACCTGGCTGAGACAAAGCAAGACCTTCCCTTAGGGAAAGAACCATGTCCTAAAGCAGGGTTTCTGTACTGTGGCACTATGGACATTGGCGACCCACAATTCTTGGTTGCAGGGACTGTCCTGTGCCTTGTAGAACATTTAACAGCATCCCCGGCCTCTACTCACTAGATGCCAGTAACCGTCCCTCCCCACAATCAAGTTGCAACCTTCAAAAATGCAGACATTTCCAAGTGTCTCCTGGGAGGCAAAACTTCCCTAGTTGAGACCCATCACTCTAGAGTAATCACTACTCTAGAGCCATCCTTAAAAAGCCTAAAGCCAAGCCCTGGAAAGATCTACAGGGGAGATGGAGTTGAGAATCCCATTAAGCCCTACTCAGTCCTATTAAGTTAGAGGAGCTTGACAAACAGCTTGGGATTTCCACCGACTCACACTAAAAAACAAATCTGAACTTATACAAGTTTAAGGTGATCAGCCAGTAACTGAATTATCTATTAAAATAAAACCCAACTCCTCTTCACAGGAAGATAACAAATCCAGAATGTTGACAACATATTATCCACAATATTCAGTCAAAAACTACCGGACATGGGGCTTCCCTGGTGGCTCAGGGGTGAAGAATCTTCCTGTTTATGCAGGAGATGCAAGAGATGCAGGCTCGATCCCTGGATCTGGAAGATCCCCTGGAGAAGGAAATGACAAACCCATTCCAGTGTCCTTGCCTGGGAAATCCCATGGACAGAGGAGCCTGGCAGCTACAGACCACTGTTGTTGTTGTTCAGTTGCTCAGTCATGTCCAACTCTTTGCAACCCCATGGACTCTAGCACGCCAGGCTTCCCTGTCCTTCACCAACTCCAGGAGCTTGTGCAAACTCATGTCCATTGAGCCAGTGATACCATCCAACCATCTCATCCTCTGTCGTCCTCTTCTCCCGCCTTCAATCTTTGTCCGCATCAGGATCTTTTCCAACTAGTCAGTTCTTCCATAAGGTGGCCAAAGTATCGGAGCTTCAGCATCAGTCCTTCCAATGAACACCCAGGACTGATCTCCTTTAGGATGGGCTGGTTGGCTCTCCTTGCAGTCCAAGGGACTCTCAAGAGTCTTCTCCAACACCACAGTTCAAAGGCATCAATTCTTCGGCGCTCAGCTTTGTTTATGGTCCAACTCTCACATCCATACATGACTACTGGAAAAACCATGGATCTAGTCCATGACTAGAGGACTAGTCTAGACTAGTCTAGATCTAGTCCATAGACTAGAGTCCATGACCTTTGTCAACAAAGTAATGCCTCTGCTTTTTAATATGCTGTCTAAGTTGGTCATAGCTTTCCTTCCAAGGAGCAAGCATCTTTTCATTTCATGGCTGCAGTCACCATCCATAGGGTTGCACAGAGCTGGAGGCGGCTGAGGTGACTTGGCAGGCACATGGTGGTTAGGTTGATAACACCCCTCGAGTTCCTGAGGTGTCTGCCTGATGACTGGAAGGAGCACACCTGTGCCAGGTGCATCCCAACCCCTGCACAGCCCGCCACCACTGTCATCACTGACTTTACTGTGTCTCTTTCCAAGGAGACTGTCAACCAACCCCTTGAAGATAAGAACAACATGTGATCTGATTCTGCCTCCCCATGCTTGGTTCTGAGTGGAAAACACACCTGCGTGGTGGAACCATGACCCTAACCCAGGATCAAATGAAGTGAAAGGAAAACTTTGGGGGATTTTCAGTCCCAAGGAGTGAGGTTTGCAAGCACCCATGTCAGTGAGGTTTGCAATCTTTTCCAAAATATATCCAATGTCTCTAAGTCAGTATCAGTTCTGTAAATACTGGTTTGAACGTCCAACAGCTAAAAGACCCATTTTGCCTTGGGTCTGAACCTGGAATCAGAGTATACTGCCACCAGGTGGCAGCAATTCCATGGTCCCATCCCTGAGGTTCATCAGTTCAGTTCAGTTCAGTCGCTCATTCGTATCAGACTCTTTGCGATCCCATGGACTGCAGCACGTCAGGCTTCCCTGTCCATCACCAACTCCCGGAGCCTACTCAAACTCACGTCCATCACATTGGTGATGCCATCCAACCATCTCATCCTCTGTCATCCCCTTCTCCTCCTGCCTTCAATCTTTCCCAGCATCAGGGTCTTTTCCAATGAGTAAGTTCTTGGCATCAAGTGGCCAAAGTATTGGAGTTTCAGCTTCAGCATCAGTCCTTCCAAGGAATATTCAGGACTGATTCATCAGGTAGGTTTTAAAAAAAAAATTATTTACTTTAATTGTAGGATAATTACCTTACAACATTGTGATGGCTTTTGCTGTACATCAACATGAATCAGTCATAGGCATACATGTGACCCCTCCCTCCCGAACCCCGCCTCCCACTGCCCCCCCACCCCATCCCTCAGGTTGTCACAGAGCACCAGCTTTGGGTTCCCTGCATCACACATCAAACTCCCACTGGCTATTGATTTTACATGGGGTAATGGATGTTTCAGTGCTATTCTCTCAAATCATCCCACTCTCTCCTTCTCCCATCGTGTCCAAAAGCCTGTTCTTTATGTCTGTTTCTCCTTTGCTGCCCTGCACCTTGGATCATTGGTACCATCTTTCCAGATTCCATATACATCAGATAGGGTTTTAAACCAGGGTCTTGTTTTCCTTGACTTGTCCCCCAGTCAGGTGGAGAGAGGGGAAGACTTGGCGTTCTGAGGGCTTTCTCTGGGCATCGTCCAACCCTGTCCCCTTAGCTGCAGGCTCCAGTTCCCTCCGAGAGGAGGTTGTCTTGGGGTGGTTGTCCCTGACTTGGGAAAGCAGACCCCGGGACTTGGATCTGTGACAGGCCTTTCTGTTCCTGCCCTGAAAACACACACTCGAAACACAAAGAAGAGCGAGAGTGGCAGAAATCTGGGGCAGGGAAAATGTGATTTCCTGCAAGAGCCCCTCCACTCCCCCAAAGACTGAAAAGGCAGAAAATAAAAATTTGAGGGGGGGAAAAATGGAGTGGAAGCACTTCACACTTGAGAGAGAACACAGGGCTGACAGAGAAGACAAATAGATGTTTAGAAAGTTATAACAGACCACGGAATGCAAATTGCCAGGGGACAAAGGCGGCGAGCTGCTGTGTCGCTTCAAGTGCTTGACAAGAAACTTAATTACTAGACCCGCGATTAGAGGCGCTCGGTTCTGAGTTCAAGGCCTCCCCCTTGGGCTGTGGGGCCTGGGCTCATCCTGGCCAGAGCCAGTGGCATGGACACAGAAGGAGGAACACTGCCGAGTGCCTGATGCCCTACTATGTGCCAGGCCCTGGCCAGGCACCCACACTGAAACTGAAGGTGTGTTTGCCTTCCAGGCGTGCTGGCTTCACGGCTGCCGTGTGCAGCACATGTTCATACCTGCGTGGACAGGTGACAGCCCTGAGCTCAGAGAGGGATGGGCTGAAGGCTGCCCAGGAACTCAATGGCAGGAGAGTCTCAAATTTCCTTCCCACTGCACTGAAAATCCCTCTCTCTGAACCCCCAAGCATGGCACGTGCTATGTCACCATAATGCAAAGTCACACAGACTGGTAGGAACTGTCCTTCCTTTCCTCGTTCATTCATTCAAAATAGATTTACTGAGCGTGTATGGTGCTGCAGGCACTGGAGATCTAACAGTGACTATAACAGGTCAATCCCTGCCCTCACGGACCCTACACTGTCGCGCGTGGCGGACAGTGATACACAATGAATAAAGTCTCAACGTTGGCAAGTGCCACAGAGGAGTCAGAGCCGGAAAGGTGGGTGGGATGTGCGGGGGGGTGGGAGGGAGCGGCGGTTTGAAACCAGGCGGGCGGGAAGCCCTCAGGGACACAACAGCCCTGCAGACCTGGAGACCACGTCCATGGCTCTCTCGACACCACAGTGTCCCATGATGAAGGCATTCTCCTGGCTCCCAGCACTCAGCTCTTCACCTGTTTTCCATTTCTGGAGTTCTCTCTGCTGCCTCACTAGCTTAGGAGAGAGGAGAAGGGGACTGCTGTGAACACCGCCCCCCCACCCCCACCCAGCCCCACAATCAGTTTTCATGGAGAATCCCTGCTCAAGCTCAGAGCGGCCAGGAGGGCCCCTCAAAGGGAACTGTCCCTTGTTAAAGGCCCCGAGAGCTGGTGTCCAGAGCTCTGCATCAGTCAGGCTCCCTGTGTCCCTTTGCAAACGTAAATGACACAGTAAATAGGCATGTCTGAGCCCCTTGTAAGTGGGAAGGAAGGGGGGCTGGGCCGGATCTGGAATTAACGGAGATCTCGGACCCTGTAGAGGCTGCATCTGAACTCCTTGTCACCCTGGCTGGGATGCTGGCAGAAGAGCATCCCCATGGGGCAGGAAGACACCCTGGGGACCCCCCTTCTGTGCGTCACTGCCTCCCCTCCCCTGTTGACCCGCACAGGCACTGCCCCTCCCACCACAAGCCCCAGGCTTTAGGGAACGCCAAACATGTCTGCAGAAAAGTGACGCCCTGACAGTGAGGTGCAGCCCCCCAGTTATCACTGGAGCCCCGGGACAGGGCTGGCTGCAGCAGGCTGCAGAAGAGACCAGGTGACTTGAGGGTTCTGTCCAACGCCTGCAGCCTCAGCCATCAGCATCCCCCAAGCCCCCACCCAGCGAGCCTCTGGGGGCAAGAGCAGGAAAGTGACGGCAAGAGTGCAGCCGCTCCCCATCCCCTGGGATGGATGTAGACAAGGCTGATCGGTCCCTGGCTTTGGCACAAGGACGGTTATCAGTAACAAGCTGCCCGATTCTCCTCAACAGACGGAAAGGAAGGAGGAGGCTGTGATCTTGCCTGATCCCACATCCTCTTTTCACAGGGAGAGGAACTCGGGTGAGGAGGGGAGACTCTGCTCTCTTGCACCAGACGGTGGGACCCCTGCAGGGAAGGGGGTCTTGCTCATTCTATACACTGAGTGTCTGACACATGTGCTCATATTGGGTTCAGGGCTTGGTTCAGTGTGAGCAAGGCCTGTGGGCAAGGCCTCTTTCCACAGCATGGATAAGTCCCAGGGAACAGGCAGAATGGTGACCTTTTCTAGACTTGTAAGTAGCCAGTGAAATCACTAAGCGGAGTTCTTCCATGATGTACTTTGTCAACACAGGTTTCACTTTTTCCAAGGATAATCCCTTATTGCCACAATGTCGATTTACTTTAAACAATGACAAAAAATATGTATCAGCTGGTAATTAAACCCATCCAGACTGTTTTGCGGAGAAGGCAATGACAACCCACTCCATTACTCTTGCCTGGGAAATCCCATGGACAGAGGAGCCTGGTAGGCTACAGTCCATGGGGTCGCTTAGAGTCGGACACGACTGAGCGACCTTACTTTCACTCTTCACTTTCATTCACTGGAGAAGGAAATGGCAACCCACTCCAGTGTTCTTGCCTGGAGAATCCCAGGGACAGCGGAGCCTGGTAGGCTGCAGTCCATGGGGTTGCACAGAGTCGGACACGACTGAAGCGACTTAGCAGCAGCAGCCAATTTGAGGGGTTGGAGTAGGAGGGGAGGATATTAAAATAGTTTTAAGAAATGAAAAAAAAATAGTGCCCTTGGCTTCTTCATGGTCTGGAACATGTACCCAGTTGTAACTGGGTGGTACGGATACTCACCTCCTTTCATTTAGGAGTTGACCTGCCCAGAACCCAGGGACTCTTGGCCTCTAAGTCCTCATTGGGTTGCTCAGTTGCTGTGTGGCCACAGGCAAGTGTCCCAGCCTCTCTGACCTGAGTCTCTCTGCCTGCCAAGTGGATGCTCTAGCTAGGACACTGTGACTCTGCTGCCTGCTCATGGGCTGCCCTCTCTCAGCACAAGGAGACAAGCTTTGCGTGGTGCATCCGTCTCCAAAGGTGGAGGGACTGTCAAAACCTTCACATACACTCCACGTGCCTGTACGCTCCACTGCCCACCTTTCAGCCCCCAAGGCAGATAGAGAGCTGGTTCAGGGCTGCTCCCATCTCCCTTTCCAGCCATGCCGAGCCCTTCCTGCAACACACCTAGCTTTCAAAAACACTAGGTACATGGAGTGCTGTTTGCCTTTCCCTGTGGGGTCACTATCCTTATCTATGCAGCAGACAATCAGCGATGACTATTGCTTTTTAGTGGAGCTACACACATGGCGGTGTGGGAGAAGACTCTCCAGAGTCCCTCGGACAGCAAGGAGATCAAACCTGTCCATCCTAAAGGAAATCAACCCTGAAGATTTGTTGGAAGGACTGATGCTGAAGCTCCAATACTTTGGCCACCTGATGCGAAGAGCTGACTCATTGGGAAAGACTGAAGGTGGGAGGAGAAGGGGACGACAAGAGGATTGAGATGGTTGGATGGCATCACCAACTCGATGGACATGACTTTGAGCAAACTCTAGGGAGAGTACAGGACAGAGAAACCTGGCATGCTGCAGTCCACAGGGTCACAAAGAGTCGGACGCGACTTAGTGACTGAACAACAACACAGCAAACAGCAAACATATCCATGTCTTGGCCCATACTGATGGAGAAACAACAATTACTACAGCTCACAGATCTGGTGAGCTGGAGGTTTTTAGACTTCTTGCTAAAGCAACAAAACATTTCTTTAAAAGCCAAAATAGCTCTGGCTCTTACATTCATTCAGCAAACATTTATTGAGCTACTGTGTAACAGGAGCTTCTATGTCTTGCTAAGCCCTTTCCACCGAATGCAGGATGGTAAGGGTGGGAGGTCTTGGGACCCTTGATAAAGGGAGTCACATGGTTTCTGCCTCCACTACTCAATTCTATCTTTGACTTGTGCCTTTGGAGACCCACAGACGATACGTAAAAAAATAACAGTACCATGGCCAATGCTCCAGTAAGACCTTATTTATATAAACGGGCGGAGGGCTGAATTTGACCAGAAGGTCATAGTTTGCCAACCCACACTCATAGAAAACTCAGGGCTCTCCAAGTCTGTTTTGAAAACCATTGAGTGAATTCACCCTTTCATGTCATCTGTGGGGAACTGAGGCCCAGAGGGAGAAAGGAGAAGGAACTTGTCCAAGGTCACTCAGGACCAGAGGAAGAACCCAAGCCCTGACTCCCAGCCCCATCACTCTAAGTGGTCACGCTCCACAGAACAGCCTTGCAGGTGAGTGCTGGCTGGGGACCCAGACGCTTTATTAAAGGAAGAGCTGGTAGGTAACTGGGATGATTAGGGTAGATGGTCTGAACAGGGAACCGCCTGGCCTCGCCTTTGTTCTTCGCCTGTGGGCATGCGTGTGTCTGTGTGTGCACGTGTGTCCATGTGCAGGGCTCCAAGGCCGGGAGAGACTGAGGGCGGGAGGAGAAGGGGCAGCAGAGGCTGAGATGGCTGGATGGCATCACCAACTCAGAGGACATGAGTTTGAGTAAACTCTGGGAGATAGTGGAGGTCAGGGAAGCCTGGCATGCTGCAGCCCGTGGGGTCACAGAGAGTCAGACACGACTTAGCAACTGAACAACACTAAGACTGTAGGTATCACAGTCGGGTTTTCACAAACTTTTCTGATCATCAGGGTGGTCACTGAAGCCTGTTAATAATATAGACACCCATGTGCCATCTCAGCCCCACAACAATGCATCCCAATGTGTGCCAAGGTGTCTCGGGGATCAGCCAGGTTTGGAAGCTCTGGGAGATGCTTGGGACCAGCTGACCCTGAGGACCAGGAGAAGGAAGCCAGTGAGCAGAGGACAGAACAGGATGGCCGTCCTGGGTGAAGGCAGAATTCGTGGACATAACAAAAATACACAGACCGGTGATTTTGGAAATCTGTTTTCCAAAACTGCTTCTTCAACTGAGCCCTTGGCATCAGAGGTTGGAGTTGGAGAGGCCAGCTGTCAGGAGCTCATTTCCTTCTTCCTAGGGATTCTGCCTGCAACTCAGGTGGCTGCTGTCAGCAGCCTAGTGGGGTCTGAGCCTCGGGGCCCTCACGGTGTGGCAAACTGAGACAGAAATGAACACACAGGCCCGTGCCACCATCCGCTTTAATCCACTGTAATGAGCTATACCTGAGCTGCACAAACCAGGCCTCCTCAAACATTCCCACCCCTACCTTCCTAACAGGGGGCAGCCTTAGCCGAGACCATAAACGTGACATCTGTGAAATGAAAATATCTCCTGCCATATTAACAAACAAGAAATGTCACAGCCATCAGAGATTTCTGGCCTCCAAATGTGAATGAGGGCTCCCCAAACTGCAACCCAGCAGATGCTACCACCCCTCAAGGTGACTGCTGAGGCGCTGGGGGAATGCAAGAAGCAAGGTGAAGAAGGGGACAGGATTGTCCCCAAACAGCTGAGGTGCAGAGGAAAGGAATGAATTCAGTGAGCCCAGAGGCTTGCATCTTCCCATATATAGAATGCTAAATTCTTTAACTTGATATGTGATCTTTGCTGTTCAGACCACCTGCTCCCTTTGTTGCAAACTTGTAGATAGCTTGACTTCCCCTCCTATCTCCTTGGAGCAGTTTTGTCAAAGCTACTGAGATGCTGGTCTTCCCAGGCTTGGAGTCCTAAACATTCCCACCAAATAAAGTAACTCTCTACTTTCAGGTCATGACTATATTCTTTATTCGACACATCTCTTGCAAGCTTTGTAATCAGCTGAACACAGATTCTACACTCTACTCTGTAATCTGTGTTTGTTTTCACAGAAAAACGAGCGCCTCCTCACCCACTGGGATATCTGTGAGTATGTTATTTCACATGTTGGAGCTGCCAGGGGGCCCTCAAATAACACTGAGACCTGGGACCCCCCCTGCCCCGGCCCAGAGAGTTTGCTTTCATTGCTCTGGGTTGTGCTCTGGGAATTGGGATTTTTTAAAGCTCCCCAGGGCTTTCTAACAAGTGGTGGGGGTTGTTAGGGGACAGCATCCCCTAAGATGCTGTCTTCATCTCTTATCTAACACCCTCAGGCACACACACCACCCCTGCCCACCTGGAGATGCTTCAGCATAAACAGTTCCACCCAGGATTCAGAATGGCTGATGCCTTTCCAAAGACAACTAACAGCTTGGCCAGTTTTTAAGAGAAACTGGGTCTTGGCAATTTTCTTTGTGGGGGGTTTGCTCACGGGTCACCGGTTATTTTCTTTCTGTGAGCAAACCCCCTGCAAAGAAAATCACCAAGACCCAGTTTCTCTCAGAGAACCACGGCTGCAGAGATCTGTGTTCTCAGGTGGGGGGAAAAAGTGTATTTTTATTTTTACTGGCCTCTAACTGAGCAATTCCTTCCATTATGAATGCAGGCACTAGACCACCGTCCAAGCAGCAGTCTGCATACGTGTGCTTAGTCGCTCAGCTGTGTCCAACTCTCTGCAACCCCAAAGACTATAGCCTGCCAGGCTCCTCTGTCCATGGAATCCTCCAGGCAAAAATACTGGAGTGGGTTATCATGCCCTTCAACAGGAGATTTTCCTGACCTAGGGAATGAACCTGGGTCTCCTGCATTATAGGCAGATTCTCTACTGTCTGAGGCACTAGGGAAGCCCTGTTAGCAGTAGAAATGCCAGATATTTTCATATCACGGGATAGATATCTCCAAATACCATTTATACTCATCACTGCTTTGAAATCATGGAAATTATTCATCATATGCTGGATCTTGCTACACTGTGCTGTGCTGTCGCTTGCTACTTGACCGTGTCACAAAATCTGTCTTTTCTCATGTTTTGGTGATTGAAAAATTTCAATATATCTGATTCCCTGTTTTATGCATTGAGAAGCATTATTCTGAGAAGGAGGCCATAGACCTTCCAACTACTCGATAGGGCCACTGAGCCTCCATGGAGAAGCCTCCGTGGAGGTGGCAGGTGGCTGTGAACGGAGCCAGCAACTCTTACCTGTGGGTCGGAGAGCCGGGAGAGGTCGGGGTACAGGTAGAACTTGACGCCTTCGGAGGCCCCAGGCAACGTGACCCCTCGGATCAGAAGGATCAGCAGCATGACATAGGGGAACGTCGCGGTGACATACACCACCTGCCAGGAGAGGAGGGCAAGGGTCAAGAAGGGGTGATGATGATGGGCAATGCAGCAGCACCCCCCACCCAACTTCTCGCTGGCAGCAAAGGGCTGCCCAGTGCAGCAGCAAGAGCTCTAACACACGTGTTCTCCCCTCAAGGCCAGATCTTGCAGTGAGCATCTCCTGAGAGCCCATGGGTGGTGCTGGATCAGTGGTCCTCTCCAATCTTCTTCTGACTGGCACCGAAGAAATACATACATACAATACCACAACCCATACACACGAAGAGCCAAGACAGGAAGTTTTGCAGACTCATGCTCATCTCACATGTGTGATGCACTCTAAGACTTCCTATCAGATGGTTCCATTTGAAAAAAAAACTGGTCATGATCCTTTAAATTCACATCTCAATTTACCAACGGGTCAAGACACACGTTTTCGAAAATCACTGCTCTTAACAGAAAATCAAGTTTTCTTAGCCAAAGACAGGACAGAAGAAGATAGAATAAAACAGAAGGGCATGGGAAGGGGAGAGGAGGCTGGGGAGCTGTGAGGGCGCTTTTTTCCTGGAATCACTCCGGCATGGTCCACCTGGAAGGAGGAAACTGATGAACCTGATTGGCCCCTGCAGCCCAAGGATTCTGTGCAAGAATCGAGGCAGGGAAACAGACAGAATCTTCCCCAAGCATCCTTGAGCAGGAGCAGCTTCGAAGGAAATGGCCACAGCGTGATGGATCACAGGAGTTCCTGTCTGCCCAGGGTGCCCTCAGGACTCAGTGCCCGCTCCTGGTCACGTTCGTCCTCCTGCACATCCTCTCCTCCAATCACTTGGCTCCTCTATTTAGAGCAGCAACTTGTTAACCTCTGGGGGCTGCAGACACTTCAGGGACTCTCCTGACAACTGTGGACAGACTCCCCCTCTCCGTTCACAGATCACGCACACCAGCTTTTGGATGGCCCAGAGGCTCCGATTCCTCAGGTAAAGGACCTACGTATGATCTTAATCCCTCCATCACTCTGGAGCCTCTCACCCCTTTGCAAGGCAGGGTTTCTTCTACCAGTGGCTCAGGCCTTCACGCTACTCATTTATTTACAATATTTACTTACTCATCCCTCTACTCACTCACACCCACCCCCAACACTCCTATGAACGGAGCACTGAGCTAGACTTCTGGATTAAGTGGGGGGTGGTCACAGAATGCAGGTTTCTGTTCAAGAGGCTTCCCCACTGGTAAAAAAAAGAAAATACAGACATGTACGTAGGTAGATACAGCATCCACTGTGTAACTGGGGGAACACAGAGGATGGTGGAGCACAGAGAAGCGAGTAGCTAACCTCAGGGACAGGCAGGGAGGGCTTCTTCTGGGAGGTGATCCAGCTGTTGACCCATAAAGGATGAAGAGGAGTTTCAGGACACAGGAAACTTGGAGAAAAGGAAGAAGGAAGAAGTAAAATCCTACTGCATGCTGGACACTTTACACATGACGGCAGAAATGGCTATGTTTATTCACCACTTCCACACGCCAGTCATTCATTCTTCAGATAGGTATGATTATCCTCTTACTAGATATGAAGAAGATATCTAGCATCCTAGATGCTAACTCAGGATGGCCCAGCTAGGAATAGCTGATGTGGATTTAGAAGGAGGCCTGTGGTAAAGGTCATGACTTCAAGGTCATGTGATCAACCATTGGGCTGTGTATGTGACTCTCATGACAGCAATGCAAATTCAGTGTTATTTCCCCCATTTTTAGAGATGTGACTCTCAGAGAAGTCGAGTCATTTGATTGGTAATTTTAACTCAGTCCTCAAAAATAAAAAAATAAGAACCACCTGGGGGTGGTGTTCATGGGTCCCGCCACTGAGACAACCTGGAAGGCTGGATAACCTCTTCCAGACACTGTCCCCAGCCTGCGGTGACCACGCCACCCTCAGGCCACCCACAGTCCTGCCCCGCAGATTCTGGCATCCGTGTTCAATCCACACGCCATGTAATCAATGTGAACAATCTCTTGCCATCACAAATGTAATCCAGAGAAGGTAAACGCAAGTTAAATATATAACGAGAGACCGGCAGTCATTATTAGTAGTATAATAAAACACCCCAGGTTGCACTAGGGGTAAAGAATCGGCCTTCCAATGCAGGAGACACACAGGAGACACAGGTTTGATCCCTGGGTCAGAAAGATCCCCTGGAGAAGGGAATGGCAACCCCCTACAGTATGCTTGCCTGAAAAATCCCATGGACAGAGGAGTCTGGTGGGCTAGTCATAGGGCTGTATACACACTACATACATAATAGTAATATTAATAATAAATTGGAGACCAATCAGCAAAAAGTGTTGCTAAGAGTGAGAGCTAAGAGTGCTATAGAATCTCCACCTCCCTTAGCACAATCTACCTATCGTAGATCTTCAGCATTTCAGGTTAAAGCTTGAATCTCCTGCCTTCAAAATGAAGGCCCCCTAGTCAACTAGCTTATGTCTATGAAGCTGGGAAGGCTAAACTCTATTGCTTTCATTGTATAGTTTCCACTTCTGCTTCTGCTATATGGTGGAAGAATTATATCCAGAATGCCTAGGACCTGATTAATGATATTTCTGGAGTTTAACTCTCAATGCTCACTAAATCAGGGGGGAAAAAGTGTTACTATGTGAAACGTATGAACAAAGGAAAATCATAGACATTTGTCCTTCAATCTGTGGGACCATCTTGGTGTGACTTGACATTCTGCTTATTCTCTGCCTGGTCTGTAGTGAGTGGACTGGGCCAATGGTGTGTCATTAGGTGTCACATATAACCCGGCCGCACACACGTCTGCAGTGTCCTGGAAGCACACAGAGCAGACAGTCAGCACAGGGGCACGATTTATGAAGTGGCTGATCATTATTCTGAAGCAATTCCAATGTTCAGAGTCCTAAATGGATGCTCTGCTTCCACACGACATTTAGGAGAACTCTACTCCCTCCACTGGTACCCACACCCTCCTTTTCAACATTCATTTTGTAAAACCATAAGGGAAATAAAACATTCAGGTACAGTGTCCAAAGACCACGGTGTGGACAATGAGTCAGGCTGCCAGAAGGAAACCGCTGGCTGGCAGGCACTGGCGAGAACAATCCCTTTTGTAAGCCAATGTTTGAGAGCCCAGAGTCAGGGTACAAAAGGTGGTTCAGGGGCATCATTACGTAATGGACGCAAGTGGAGAGTGCTATGAAGGTGAGATGCAGTGCTGACCCAGCTCTCCTAAAAGGCCGTCCCAGTCTGTCTCTCCCCTCAGCCGCCCCAGATACGTGAACATCACCTTCAATTTCTCCCAAGAGTAGCTACAGGCTGTCCAAACAATACAGATCATGTCATCGAGAGCACGCCTGTCAATGGCTCACACGCGGCCACACCTTTCCCGCGTCCATGCCAGATATCACTAATGGACCACCTTCCTCCGCAGCTAAGCCCGGATGCAGCCCCAGAACCCCCTGCACGGGACTCTAGGCAGCACGGCTCCCGGCTGGGACACGACTGCCATCTGCTCCCCTTGCTCTAGCCCACTTTTCACTCACGCCTTTGTCTTCCACTGCGGATCCTTAGTTCTGGCCCCCAGAGTGGTGAGACCAGGTCTTGTGCTCAAGGAAACAACTGCTGGATGTGCGCACATGGATGAAGAACCTGGGGTCACGAGCCCACCACAGCAGCACAAAACCAGGGCCAGAGGCTAGAGAGACAGGTTGGAGGGTCTCAGGAAGGGCTCTGGCCTTCTCCTGGCAAAGTCAGTGAGGCTGAAGCTGGGTCTCTGAGGTTCGGGAGAACGGGAGAGGCCCGTCGGGTGGGGAAGGTATGGAACCAGCTGATGATGTGGATGCAAGCACAGATCTGGTCCCCCGGGACGTGTAGGCCCCTCCAGGTTGTCCCCTGGTGCTCAGGCTGGAGTCAGCCTTGTCACTTCCCTCTGCTTCCTCCACATCCCAGGAGTAGCATCAGGTCCTGCCAACCTGACCTCCAACTGTATTCTGAAACTACAGCCCCGTCTTCATCCCTGT
The DNA here is from genome assembly GCF_003369695.1 of Bos indicus x Bos taurus. Classification (NCBI taxonomy): domain Eukaryota; kingdom Metazoa; phylum Chordata; class Mammalia; order Artiodactyla; family Bovidae; genus Bos; species Bos indicus x Bos taurus. Next base: position 5,846,628 of record NC_040097.1, read on the forward strand.
CATCGGGGCCCTCCATCACCCTTCTTCTCAGCCATGTGACAGCCCCATTCCGTGGCCCAAGGTTTACAAAGAAGACTCTGGCATGTGTCTTCCTGCTCCCCTGAGTCCAACCCCCAGGCACACAACCCAGGCTGTGGGATACAGAGCTGAGAGCTGGGCTCTGAGTCAGGGACCCCGCGCTCCAGTCCTGGCACAGCCCCCACTTGCCGTGCGGCTCAACCAGTCTCCACCGCCTCCCCCCACAGCCACTTTGCTCTCAGCTGTGCCAGGCCCCTCGCTGCTGGGGCGCAGGCCAGGCCTCCTGCAGGCCTCCCTGCCTTTTCATGCCTCCCTTTGTCCGAACATCCACCCCCAGCTCCTGGGCCACCCACGGCGTCAGTCCTGGGTATGCCCGACTCCCCACAGCTCTGAGGGCCCCTCAAAGGCAGGGGCCCTGCCTTCCAGCTGTGATATCCTGGTCCCATTACTGTCCACGTTAGGCAGGGTGGCCCCAGCGGTGGGTTTGAAGTTCCTTGGTCTCACATCAGGGGCTGCCTGATTCACTAGAAACCACGCCGTGTGCCCTGTCCTCCCCAACCCCCACCCAACCCACATCCACCCCCACTCACGCCTGCATCCTCCCAGCACTAGAGTTCTTCTCTGTCAGCTGTTTCTCTTACTGTCGTGTCAGTTTAAGATTTCTAAAATGCAAGTTCCACAAAAAAAGGGGAGTTTCATCTTTTCCTTTCCCTGCTGTATCCACAGTGCCCAGGCCAGCCTATGTTTCACAAAACGAGCTCAAAAAACATCTGTGAGAGAGACAAATCAGCAGGCTGATACCTGAACCCTGAGTTTCAATGTAGGTCTTCAGAACAGCTCCTGTGCTTTGTCTACTGGGAATGCCAGATCCATATAAAATGGGGTTCAGAAAGTTGCATTGGATTTTAAGGAGCATTCATGGCTTCCCTGATGGCTGAGCAGGTAAAGAATCTGGCTGCAACGCAGGAGACACAGTAGATGGGGGTTCAATTCCTGGGTCTGGAAGATGCCCCGGAGGAAGGCACGGCACCCCACTCCACTGCTCTTGCTTGGAGAATCCCATGGACAGAGGAACCTGGCAGGCTACAGTCCACAGGGTTGCAAAGAGTCACAGACGACTGACTGAGCAACTAAGCACGCGCGTGTGCACACACACACACACACACACAAGAATAACGAAACCACAGTAGATATGGCTTTAAAAGATGGACCAGTTCAGTGATGGAGGGCTAAGACATTCAGGTGCAGAGTTTAGTTTCACTGTGTCTGAGGCCCTAGGATCCGTCTGGAAGAACCAAGCAGGGTTCAGGCATTATGCTAAATGATACGGGATCTGGTTACGGACAAAAATATGGTCACTGACAAGGTACTGTTTCGGCCGGCCGGTTCCTGGCCGCTGTCAATAGTGGTGTGGACCCGGAGAGGTGGGCGTGGGGGAAGGGGTGGTCTCAGCTGTCAGACCACTCGGGCCTCTGAAAGGAGACTCCTGACCAAAGCACACCCTTGGGTTAACAAAGAGGTTTTTTTTTTTTTTTTTTAACTATTGTTTAATTTCTTTTCAGCAGGTCAAGTCCTACTGAATATAAAGGTTAGCACAATTGGTGGTAATTATACTGTATCCTGTTTTAATTGACTCTAATTGCTCATTTGCATTCCAATACTGGAATGGTGGGGTGTTTTCTCCCTACTTCCAGGACACTGCTATTTATTTCATGACGGGGAGGGAACTGTGTCATCACTGAGAATGCCATGAAAGTTCAGAAGGGCTGTCCCTTCAATGGAGTCAGCTAGAAGCATCAATCAAAAGGCACTGAGCTGGAAGGGTGGTGTAGAGGCAGGGACCCAAGACCACAGGGTCAGAAGACACAATTTGCAGGGCAGCGTAGGCAAGTTACACGCCCTCTCTGGGCTGGCATTTAACCATAGACAATGAGGCAAGGGTAAACTAATCTAAAGTGCAATCACTCTTACCATCTTCCCCAATTTTTTTTTTTTTTTGCTATATACATGTGTCATCTTTATGCTCTCTTGCATTAAATAAATAGTATATAATACGAAAACTGTGATTTTTTTCACCATAAACTGAAAATCTTTATCTCTTACCACAAACAGAAGGTAAAAGCAAAAATAAATGCAATGAAGATAAAATGTGATTAAATTCTAGCCAAAGGCTCTGAGTCTGCACTGTGTTCTCAGTTCAAAAGCAAGACTAGCAAGTGTCAGTTACTAAAATAGCTAAAAAGCTTACTGCACCTTTTGCCTTAAGACACATGGGCATGATGTGATGTTCTTTAATCCAGGTTCATGCATCACTAAAATCACCCTGCAGACCGCCAGGAGAAAGAGCCCTTCCCACATCCCTGAGAAAGACAGACGATTGCTGAGGTCTATCCTAGCAACTACAGTGTTTTCTAGAACACAAGCCTTTTCAAAGGACCAGGAGGACTCCTGGGAGCTCTCCGGGGTCCTGATTCTGACTTGGGCTGAACCTTCCTCGAGCTAGTTACCTGCAGCTTGGGAGACACTGAAGTTGACTGAGCTCCAACCTGGTGCCTGAGATATGTCGCAGAAGATCTCTAGCTGATCTGCATACCACTTGAATAAGTTCTATCCTCATTTTGCAGATGAAGAAAAAACAGACGCTTGAGAGAGAACTGCTTTGTTCCCAGTCACAGAGTGAGAAGAGATAAGAAAGCCTTCCTCAGTGATCAATGCAAAGAAATAGAGGAAAACAATAGAATGGGAAAGACTAGAGATTGCTTCAAGAAAATTAGAGATACCAAGGGAACATTTCATGCAAAGGTGGGCACAATAAAGAACAGAAATGGTATGGACCTAACAGAAGCAGAAGACATTAAGAAAAGGTGGCAAGAATACACAGAAGAACTATTAAAAAAAAGATCTTAATGATTCAGATAACCACAATGGTGTGATCACTCACATAGAGCCAGAAATCCTGGAGTCTGAAGCCAAGTGGGCCTTAGGAAGCATCACAATGAACAAAGCTAGTGGATGTAATGGAATTCCAGCTGAGCTATTTCAAATCCTGAAAGATGCTGTTAAGATTCTGTACTCGATATGCTAGCAAACTTGGAAAATTCAGCAGTGACCACAGGACTGGAAAAGATCAGTTTTCATTCCGTCCCAAAGAAAGGCAATGCCAAAGAATGTTCAAATTACTACACAATTGCACTCATCTCACACGCTAGCAAAGTAATGCTCAAAATTTTCCAAGCTAGGCTTCAACAGTACATGAACTGAGAACTTTCAGATGTTCAAGCTGGATTTAGAAATGGCAGAGGAACCAGAGATCAAATTGCCAACATCCATTGGATCATCGAAAAAGCAAGAGTTCCCGAAAAACATCTACTTCTGCTTTAATGATTACGGCAAAGCCTTTGACTGTGTGGATCACAACATACTGTGGAAAATTCTTCAAGAGATGGGAATACCAGACCACCTGACCTGCCTCCTGAGAAATCTGCATGCAGGTCAAGAAGCAACAGTTAGAACCAGACCTGGAACAACAGACTGGTTCCAAATTGGGAAAGGAGTATGTCAAGGCTGTATATTGTCACCCTGATTATTTAACTTATATGCAGAGTACATCATGCAAAATGCCAGGCTGGATGAAGCACAAGCTGGAATCAGGACTGCCAGGAGAAACAGCAATAACCTCAGATATGCAGATGACACCACCCTTATGGTAGAAAGCTAAGAGGAACTAAAGAGCCTCTTGATGAAAGTGAAAGAGGAGACTGAAAAAGCTGGCTTAAAACTCAACATTAAAAAAATGAAGATCATGGCATCTGGTCCCATCACTTCATGGCAAATAGATGTGGAAACAATAGAAACACTGACAAACTTTATTTTCTTGGGCTCCAAAATCACTGCAGATAGTGACTGCAGCCATGAAATTAAAAGACGCTTGCTCCTTGGAAGAAAAGCCATGACCAGTATAGACAGCATAATAAAAAGCAGAGACATTACTTTGCCAACAAAGGTCTATCTAGTCAAAGCTATGATTTTTTCCAGTAGTCATGTATGGATGTGAGAGTTGGACTATTAAGAAAGCTGAGCACTGAAGAATTGATGTTTTTGAACTGTGGTGTTGGAAAAGACTCTTGATAATCCCTTGGACTGCAGGGAGATCCAACCAGTCAATCCTAAAGGAAATCAGTCCTGAATATTCATTGGAAGGACTGATGCTGAAGCTCCAGTACTTTGGCCACCTGTTGCGAAGAACTGACTCATTGGAAAAGACCCTGATACTGGGAAAGACTGAAGGCAGGAGGAGAAGGGGACGACAGAGGATGAGATGATTGGATGGCATCACGGACTTGATGGACATGAGTTTGAGCAAGCACCGGGAATTGGTGATGAACAGGGAAGCCTGGAGTGCTGCAGTCATGGGGTTGCAAAGAGTCGGACATGGCTGAGCGACTGAACTAAACAGAACAGAGCTGTCAGTCAGTGATGAGAAGTCTGCCTTCTCCACCACATGTGCAGGGCTCTCTGCCTCAAACCTGGCCACACAATACCATCCTGCTTTCAACTTCTTTGTGCTCCTCTGTCTGTCCTTTAACCTCAAGGGTCCATCTTGCCTGACTTTGGGCAGCAACTCATTAGCAGCTACCCCAGACTGGGAAACACTGTGGTAGCCTAGCCCCTGTCCCCTTTTCCTTCCAGTCATGCTTGCCTCTGTGTCTGGGGTATATCTGCACATCCCATATGGTTGGAAAGCACACTATTGAACATTCAATGCTAAGAGAACCACTGCTTTGAACACCAACAGACTTTCCCCAGATTGGGATTCTGAGAGAGTCCTACCTGAATTCCCATGAGAGAATGCTATAGCAGGTGCCAAACAGTCTGGCAGAAGCACCACTAAGATGCTATCGATCTCCAGGAACGAGATGCCAGGAGGATGAGCATCGGAAAAGGGAGGTCACCGGAGACACACCTCTCCTCTTCACCAGTTTCAGAGATGTTCTTAGAACAGTCTATCAGAAATAGTAAATGAAGAAATACAACATTCCCTCTGCTTCGAGTAACCACATCCTAAATAGGTACAGGAAATAATGTTTTAAAAAGAAAAGAATGAAGGTATTCACTATTCAAGGAGGTAACAGTCTTTTGGTGGTGCTGCTTTAGTCCCTCAGTCCTGTCCAACTCTTTGCGACGCCATGGACTACAGCCCACCAGGCTCCTCTGCCCATGCAATTTCCCAGGCAAGAATACTGGAGTGGGTTGCCATTTTCTTCTTCAGGGGATCTTCCCAACCCAGGGATTGAACGAGAGTCTCCTGCACTGCAGTCAGATTCTTTACCACTGAGCCACCAGGGAAGCCCGACAGTCCTTTAGCAGGGTAGCAATATTTCCATGAGGAAACATGCTGTTCTCTGCAGCCAAGCTGCTTGGGTGCAGCCTATGGTAAGAAACTTGCAGAGACTTCTCAGATACTAACCCCAAAATGCCATTCCCAGCCCTGGTGAGGTCAAGACAGAAGGATTCGCTCAACATCTAACGTCATCTTCAGGGTTGGGATATTGTGGGCAAGAAGCCTAACATCTTAGGAGACCAGTGAATAGTGTTACTCTTACTTCTGGCTGATGGTTGGGACCAAAAAGATCACCTTCACCCATGGCCTGTTCTGACCTTGAGATCCCACGGCTTTATTATTGTGTAGTCAGGGACATCCTGGTTGAAAGCAGAGGGCTCAAGAGGGAAAGTGTTGGGTGGGGACAAAGAGAAGATCAGGAGACACCGAGTAAAGATACAGTGATGGGAAAAATAATTACTGTTGGCTCTACATTCTAATGGCAGGAAGTGAAGAGGAACTAAAGAACCTCTTGATGACGGTGAAAGAAGAGAGGGGAAAAGCTCGATTAAAACACAACATTTAGAAAACTAAGATTATGGCATCCAGTCCCATCACTTCATGGCAAATAGATGGGGGAAAAAGTGGAAGCAGTGACAGATTTTATTTTTTTGGACTTTAAAATCACCGCAGATGATGACTACAGCCATAAAATTAAAAGATGCTCGCTCCTTGCAAAGAAAGTTATGAAAAACATAGACAGCATATTAAAACATAGAGACATCACTTTGCCAGTGAAGGTCTATATAGTCAAAGCTTCGGTTTTTCTAGTAGTCATGTATGGGTCTGAGAGCTGGACCAGAGAGAAGGCTGAATGCTGAAGAACTGATGCTTTTGAACTGTGGTGCTGGAGAAGACTCTTGAGAGTCTCTTGGACTGCAAGATCAAACCAGTCCATCCTAAAGAAAATCAGTCCTGAATGTTCAATGGACTGATGCTGAAGCTCCAATACATTGGCCACCTGATGCGATGAGCCAGCTCACTGGAAAAGACCCTTAGGCTGGGAAAGACTGAAGGCAAAAGGAAAAGCGGGTTGCGGAGGATGAGATGGTTAGATAGCATCACTGACTCAATGGACATGAATAGAAGCAAACTTTGGGAGACAATGAAGGGTAGGGAAGCCTAGAGTGTTGCAGTTCATGGCGTCACAAAGAGTTGGACACAACTGAGCAACTGAATGATAACTACACGCATTACTTATTCTCAAAGATGGAAACTAGTGTCATCATTACAGAGGTGGAAATGGAGGCACCAAGATTTGAGTATTTGGCCCACCGTTGCCCAGCTAGAAAAAGGTAGGATTCAAGTTCAGATCCACCCAGCTCCAAAGCCTGACACTCAGCCACTACCTAGACCCAAAGGGAGTTCAAGTGTAGCCTCATCTCACACCAGGTCTCCCTGTGCTCCTTGAACGAACCCTGCACTTTCCCACGTGTAAGCCTCTCCTTCTGTCATTCCCTTTACCCGGAAGGTCCTGTTCCCCTTCTGAACTCATCAAAACCTTGCCAGCCTTCAAGGCCAGTTCAGTGACTGTGTCTTCCAGGACTCAGCATGAAGCCACCCAGGCAGGAAGGCAAGGCGCCTTCCCCAGTCTGCAGCACACTGGCTGACATGGCACACAGGTACGGGATCAGGGCATCCCCCCACATGGTGAATTCCCTGGTGGCTCAGATGGTAAAGACGCCACTGCAATGCGGGAGTTCCAGGTCTGATCCCTGGGTTGGGAAGATCCTCTGGAGAAGGGAATGGCTACCTACTCCAGTATTCTTACCTGGAGAATCCCATGGACAGAGGAGCCTGGCGGGTTAGAGTCCATGGGGTTGGAAAGAATTGGATACAACTGAGCCACCAACACTTTCACTTTTCTGGGAAAACTAAGTACAAAAACTAACTTCTGGCTCTGTCTACGTCTGTGACTGATCTGGGGCAAGCTCTATGTATTTCAAGGGCTTGATATTCTCCTCTGTGAAGTAGGAACAATAATAAAGCAGGTTCTGAAGTCCATGGAACATGGCTGAGTTCCCACCTCCCTCGAGAACTAGCATCTCCACCACAGCGGGCATAGTGGCCCTTAGTCAACACCTCTCAGAGCCTCCTCTCTCTACTGAGCTCTTTTCTCATTCTGCCCTCTCCTGTGCCTGCCTCTCCTGTACTGAGCCGTATCTCTGCGGTTCTGACTGCTTCTTGCAGAGGCCCATGAAGGCTGTAAACAGTTGGTGAATGAGCACATTCAAACCCCAATAACCCAGCAGGAGTGAACGGAACAGAACAGGACATACTCCCGTGAGTCTACAATGGGCTTTTGGTGCAAACAGGTTCTGTTCTTGCCCGAGCCTCTCCATCTGAGTGTGAAGGGCTTTCTGTCCAGTTCAATTCACCAGCTGTTTTGTAAGCCCCCCTGGGTGCCAGCTGCTGGGCTGGCCTCGGAGATTATGCTGGTGAATGAGCCAGCCCCAGACAGTGACAGACGTGACCACAGACCATTCGGTGGATGGCAATGGGAGCTTAGGGACACGTGGAGGCAACTCAGGTAGCAGTGGTGTTCCTAGGGAGGTCCTCCTGGAGCTGGGCTTTGAAAGGGGAATGGGCAAGCTGTTGCTCCAAGGACTCTGGACCTACAGTGTGCTCTGTGAGTAAATTCCTTACAGCAAGAAGAGTGAGCACCCAGGGAGCTTCAGCCTAGGAAGAACTGCACCTCTAAGAAAGAACCAAGATCTGCACAGGGACAGGGAAGCTGGGCCTGGAGCAAGCAAGAGACTTGAAGAACAATGACACGCATGAAGACAGCTGAGCCCAATTCAAGTCCTTGTCCACAGGACATCTAAAAAAGAAAAATCACTGGAAGGGGAGTCTGGTGTTAAGCCTATTTCACGGTGAATTAAGATTAGTGGGAGAGTCAATGCTATTGATTTTTACATAGCTCCACCGTGAAGACCACAAAAATGAAAACAAATCCCCAGAATAGTCCAAATGACATAAATATTCCATGCAGTGCCCAGCCAAGCTTCCACCAGCATTAGGAGCTATTATTTACTGCCTGGAAAACACATTGGTACCTTGGCTAATAATGATTTAAACACCATCCATCTCCCTTGGACTGGAAGGCTGCTGTCGCCATGGCGACCAAGGGCACCATGAAAACACACCCTTAAATCCTGGGCAGGGCTCTATAGGTGCAAGGAGGCTGGTGGGCCAGAAATACCACTCTGTGTCCTCTTCCTCCAATCTCCAACACACTCTTGGTGATGGAGGAGAGAGGACAGCATCCATGCTTGGGGGCTGTGTCTTAGCCAGAAAGGCAAGATGCTGCCTGCATCCTTTAAACATGACCTGTTCACTGAGACAGACTGCCTCCCGTCTATCCCACAGGCCACTTACTGGGGGCTCTCCTGGGCCCTTCCTCAAGCGTCCAGAGCAACACAGGTCCCTCCCAGACCACCTGCAGTAGCCATAACATGCTCTTTCCAAAACAACTTCATTTGTTAAAAGAACAATCTACATTACCTCCTGTTCTTGCCTCAGGTGCCTTATCTCCCACCTCTCCACCCAGGGGCCACCCCCAAGGACACCAGAGGCCCCCATTAAGTCAAGTCTAATAGCTTCTTAGCCTTTGTCTTTCTTCCAGTTCCCAGCTTAAACACTTATCCCCATTAGAAAGTTTCACTTTCCTGCTTCCTTTCCTTGTGATTTTTTAAAAGTCATTTACAGGTTCATTTTCTCACACATTCTTTCCATCAGCTAATCAACCAGTCAGCCAATTTTGATCAGCAGCATCTGTTATGTGCCAGACACTGCAGTGGGCACAGTGGATGCAAAGGTAGATGGGGAACTAGCCCTGCCCTCTAGTTGTTCTGGCAGCTGCCTGCTGGGTCTGCAGATTTCTAAGCTGCTTCCTGCAAGACCGGCCTCCTCTCATGTCTGTTCTTTCTCTACACGCTCCCATGGCTTTTCTTACCTACTCCTATGGAGGGCTTCCCTGGTAGCTCAGTGGTAAAGAATCTGCCTGCGATGCAGGAGACATGGGTTCGATCCCTGGGTCCGGAAGATGCCCTGGAGGAGGGCATGGCAACCCCTCCAGTATTCTTGCCTGAGAATCCTCATAGAGGAGCCTGGTGGGCTACAGTCCACAGAGTCGCAAAGAGCCAGACACGACTGAAGTAACTGAGCACACACACATGGTTTTCGGAGCCACTGATGCACTGATGGTCTTCAGTGTCTCTCACCAGCCCAGTGGTATCTCTTGAGTTTAAGACCCATATTTTCAACTCCCTTTTCTGTACATCCACTTGGATTTCCTATCTACAATCTCACATGCTCAAAATCAAAACCGTCACTTTCTCCCCCAATCTGTTCCTCCCTCTGTATCTCTTTCTTGGATAACAGTGTCACCTACATGATGACCTCACTGCATCCTCTTTGAGTCCAGTTTCTGAATTCAAATGAATAAAGCCTTTGAAAGGGAGAGAGATACATAGCTGGGGTCCACTGCCCTGCAGCCCTTCACAGCCCTCTGCAGGCGTGGCCAGCTTCAGGAGGCCCTCCCTCTCCTGCTCCCCTCCAGGCCCTTCTTCTAGCCCTTCTCTATTTCCCCTCATCTCTCAGCTCCCAAAGTCCCACATCCTTTGCTGTTATTCAGTTGCTAAGTGTGTACAACTCTTTGCGACCCATGGACTGCAGCATGCCAGGCTTCCCTGTCCTTCACTATCTCCCGGAGTTTGCTCAAACTCATGTCCTTTAATTCACTGATGCCATCCAACCCATCTCATCCTCTGTCACCCCCTTCTCCTCCTGCCTTCAATCTTTCCCAGCATCAGTATCTTTTCCGGTGAGTTGGCTCTTCGCATCAGGTGGCCAAAGTATTGGAGCTTCAGCTTCAGCATCAGTCCTTCTAATGAATATTCAGGGTTGATTCCCTTTAGGATGGACTGGTTGGACCTCCTTGCAGTCCAAGGGACTCTCAAGAGTCTTCTCCAGCACCACAATTGGAAAACATCAATTCTTCAATGCTCAGCCTTCTTTAAGGTCCAACTCTCACATTCATACATGACTACTGAAAAAACTATGCTTTGACTATATGGACCTTACCCTTCATCCTTCTCTTGAATTCTTTCCCTAGGTATCCCACCTGTTCCCAGAGCTCTAATTCCATCAGCTCTAAGATGCATGCATTTAGCACTATTCACAGAGAAGGCAATGGCACCCCACTCCAGTACTCTTGCTTGGAAAATCCCATGGACGGAGGAGCCTGGTGGGGTGCAGTCCATGGGGTTGCAAAGAGTCGGACACGACTGAGCGACTTCACTTTCACTTTTCACTCTCATGCATTGGAGAAGGAAATGGCAACCCACTCCAGTGTTCTTGCCTAGAGAATCCCAGGGACGGGGGAGCCTGGTGGGCTGCCGTCTATGGGGTCGCACAGAGTCGGACACGACTGAAGCGACTTAGCAGCAGCAGCAGCAGCACTATGCACCTTATTATCTCTGAAATCAGGATGCCACCCCTCTGAGTAGAAGGGACTGGGGTCAGAGCTGATCCTATTATCACCACTTCGGCTGAGTTACGGGCTCGCTGGGTTAAAATATTTTAAATCAATTTAAATCAATTGGTGTTTGAAGGTTTACAATGTCTTTTTTAGAAAGATCACACTGTGTTTCAGAGACGGGGGCGAAAGTTGATACTGTAAAGCAAATATAAATCATTATAGAGAAACAATCACATATTTTCTCGCAAAGAAACAACCAAGTACTTTATGGATCTGAGAAGATACCCACCAGCAGATGAAGCTGGGTCACACTGTTACTGCAGCACATGCAAACTGATTACTATGGCACCTCAAACAACACACCTGCAGACTGGAGAACCTGCCGATTCCTTTAGGAGAGATAAAGAACCCTCAAAGCAACAGGTGTCTGGTGTGGTATCTCACATGTTACAGGGAGTAACCAATGTCAAGACAATGTAGAGCAGATTAACTAGTAGTGTTTCTGCTTCTGATGTTCATTCTTCTTAACTGGACACATTAGGTACCTTCTGGTATATAAGATGGGCTTCCCTGGTGGCTCAGACTTAGGTAAAGTCTCTGCCTACAGGGTAGGAAACCTGGATTTGATCCCTGGGGTCAGGAAGATCCCCTGGAGAAGGCAGTGGCTACCCACTCCAGTATTCTCAGGGGTTCCCTGGAGGCTCAGACCGTAAAGAATCTGTCTGCAAGGTGGGAAACTCGAGTTTGATCACTGGGTTGGGAAGATCCCCTGGAGAACGGCATGGCAACTCACTCCAGTATTCTGGGCTGGAGAATTCCGTGGACAGAAGAGCCTGGCGGGCTACAGTCCATGGGGTTGCAAAGAGTCGGACACGACTGAGTGACCATAATGGCGCAACTCAGATCAGGTGAAATATGGCATGTCAGAAGTTTCTCATCTTTTGGGGGACAGAGGCCCTTTAAAAAATCAGATGATAGCTATGGACTCACACCCTACCAAAATGTGCTTATTCTCATGACCCCATCATTTTTATACAATTCCAAGGGGTTTGGGGGCTTCTTGAAGCAGCTCTGGGTCCCAGGTAAAGAAATCTAAACATGAAAGCTGATGACTCCCCTCCACATCCCTCTCTCTGCAGCACTCCAGGCTTCCTGTCCACCACCAAACATTCCTACTTGCAGCCTCAGAGGCATCACAAACCTATTGGGTCCCCAAAGAGAGGCACATCTCCCCCAACTCCAGCCACAGCTCTCCCCACTCTGACACTAGCCTGACCCACCACTGGCACCACCAAGCACAGCCACTCAAGCCAGGAAGCAGCCTGGGCCTCTCCAGCCCCCTACGCCCTCTTCATTCAGGCACCGGGAACGGATGGATGGATTCTCACGCTTGCATATTCCCCAAACCCCCCTCTTCTCTCAAAGCTGCCACCACCTTCTCCCGAATGACCACTATAGGTGGAATCCAACCTTGGCCCCTGTGCACCCGCTCCCCACGAGGCAACCACAGTGGTCTTTCTATAAAGCAGTCCTGGCCGTGACACCCCCTCTATGTTAAGCCCTTTGTGGCATTCCACCGCTTTCATCTTATTACGAGGCTTGCCTACAAGCCCTTCCTAAGCCACCCCTCCCTGCCACTCCAGCCTGTTTCTCTCTGAACCCTTTCAAAGCCCGTGCACTGGCCACTCTGAACTGCTTTCTGTTCCTCTCCTGAGCCACAACCCTCATCCCGTCCACTCTCTGTACCAGCCCACGTCGTCCACAGGGACCACATCTTAGATATTTGCCTCTCTGTCTCTAGGACTCACCAGGGTGCCTGTAATCCAGCAGGTGTTTAATAAATGCATGCTGAAGTAATCCTAGGGCACATGGTCGCACAAAACACGAATTCAGTAATAAATGCTCTGGTGAGGCAGAAAAACAAAAGATGGCTCTGGTCCCAGCTCTGGGGCCTTAAGCAGGTAACGGCACTTCTTCAAGCCTCAGTGTGCACATCCAGGAAGTAGGAATGAAAACATCGACTTCACAGGATGGTTGTGAAGCTTAAAGAATTTAATACAAGTTGGCAGTTGCTACCAAAGCAGTACTGTCCTCTACAGGGCCACCATGAGACATACAAGGCTGTTTTGCGGGCATGCTCAGTTGCTTCAGTCGTGTCCGACTCTTGGTGACCCCAGGGAGTGTAGCCCTCCAGGCTCCTCTGTCCATGGGATTCTCCAGGCAAGAATAGTGGAGTGGGTTGCATGCCCTCCTCCAGAGGATCTTCCCCACCCAGGGATAGAAACTGAATCTCTTGCATCTCCTGCATTGGAGGTGGATTCTTTACCTGCCAAGCCATTGGGGAAGCCCAAGGGCTATTTTAGGTGACCATAAAGACTGAGGGTCAGCATTTAATGACCAAGGTAAGCTGGCAATCCTACATGCATGGGCACAGTCCCCCACAACAGTACTGCCCTGTTTCTCGGGATTTCCAAATGTGCCACCAGACACTCATGTGTGTAGCTTATAATAATTTTTTGGCCATGCCACACAGCATGTGGGATCTTAGTCCCTCAACTAGGGGTCAAACCTGCATGCCTCTGCATTGGAAACTCGGAGTCTTAACCACTGGCCTGCCAGAGAAGTCTGCTTATAATTATTAAGCCTAGTATCTAACTCTGTTTTATATATAACCTCAAAGTATATTGCACCTCATTTTAATAGAAACTAAATGTTCCAGAAATGCAATTTACCACTTGAATGGAAAGTGGACTGTGCTCTCTTTATTCGGACTTCACCAAATGTTATCCATCACTTGAGAAAACCATGTCACTACTGGCAGTGCCACTGGTGGGACCCAAGTGGCCAGTGCCACCTCTTCCTAAGTCCACACTTGTGGTTGTGGCATTCATGATTCTATCATAATGTATTGCTCAGCTCTTATTTCAAGACGTAAACTGCAGAGAAAAAGAATCAACAACATTCAGTGGAACCTCGGCTCTCCCATCTCATAGTCGAATGCAATCACACCGGGGTGGTGTCCGCCCCTGTTGAGTCTGGCATGTTTGCACCTGAGCGTTAACATGTCAAAACACATGCTGTTTTAGTATATGTTGCTTCCTTTCTGCTCGTCCTTTAATATAAAGGGGGTATTCTATAGGTTTTCTTGGACTTAACCTGGGCTGGTAGATTATTGATGACCTGCATTTCCAGGTGGTAAGGGGGCAGTATCACAAACCTCATCATCAACAGGGGTGCTGGGTCTATCAACAGGGCTCATAAAGGCCGTGGTGCCAGGGCGGGCATGGAGTCAGCACCGGCTTCCTGGTGTTAATATGATAACCACCAGAGGACTGGGCCAGTCAAACTGTGACACAGCTTGGTTGTGATTCAGGACCAGCCTTGTCTGGCTTCTGCAGAGTGAGTTACCATCTGCTGCTATGTTCTCACTAGGTGGCGGGGGGCGGGTCTTGTTTATTATCCATTGGGGGGAGAGTTGCTGTCAATCAGGAAGGAAGAGAGATACTGCCCAGCACAGATAGCAATGTAAGGGCCTATTGGTGACCCCTCTACTCTCCAATACACCCCTGCTCAAGAACTCACAAGGGCTTCCCCAGTTGCTCAGCAGTAAAGAATCTGCCTGCAATGCAGGAGATGTGGGAAACACGGGTTCGATTCCTGGGCTGGAAGATCCCCTAGAGTAGGAAAATGGCTACCCAGTCCAGTATTCTTGCCTAGAGAATACTGGACAGAATTCCATGGGCAGAGGAGCCTGGTGGGCTACACAGTCCATAGTGTTTCAAAGAGTCGGACTGAGTGAGTGAGCACACACAAGTATGCACAAGACTCTCAATGGCTCCCCACTGCCCACAGGACCTAGTCTAGCCCAACTCTGGAGCCTGGCCCAGCCTATCACCTCCCAGCCTCCACGGCCACCCCTGATACCCCTTCTCCATACCCCTGGAAGGCACAGCCCTGCCCTCCACATGGCTGTCTTTCAATGTGCCACTTACCTCTCCTCCCAGGAGGCCCTTCCAGAATGCTGTGGTCCACAGCAACTTCCTTATTGAAACTCCATCCCAGCAGTTGACTGGGCCATCATCTACCCAGTGGTCCCCAGCTTTTCTGGCACCAGGGATTGGTTTCATGGAAGACGGTTTTCCCATGGACCAGGGTGGGGATGGGGGATGGTTTGGGGATGATTCAGGTGTATTACATTCATTGTGCACTTTACTTCTAATTTTGCCGCTGATCTGACAAGATGTACCATTCCGTGGCCTAGAGGTTGGGGCCCTGTGATCTATACTACAAAATCCTGTTGTTATCTTCAAGTGAATGAATCCAGTCTTACTGCTCCACTGGACTGAAAACTCTTTGAAGTTGGAGCATGGGTTTATAAAAATCACAGCCATAAAATAAAAACAATTGCAATTCGTGTGTTTACTGTGTGACAAGCAGGTAACTTACAGGCATCGCCTCATTCAAGGTCTAGAGCAACCCAATGGGATGTGTGCACCGACGACCCTGCGGTGAAGGCCGAGGAAGCAGCTCCAAGGCAAAGAAAGGCGCACACCAGAGGTCACGCTGGAGGCAGGGCTGTGACGCAAGCTCTGTCCACCTGGCTCTGCTCTCCCCCACCCCTGCCCCACCTCCCGTCCCCCACCAACAGCGCTGGGCGAGTGATGCGCACTCAGGCTGACGGGCGGGTGGAGGCTCACTTACTGAAGGCTCTGCATTCACCAGTGGGAAGAACACTGGCTGCGGAGCCACCTAGGTAGCGTGCGTGCTTTATTGCTCAGTTGTGTCTGACTCTTTGCAACCCTCTGTAGACCTGGGTCGAAATCTTGTCTCTGATCGCTTCTCGGCCTTTTGGCTAAGATCAAGTGTAGGATCAAATCTTGTCTCCGCTAGCCATGTGACCTATCCGAGCACATCACTTAGCCCTCCAGGACTTCACTTTTAAAGTGGACTTGCTGATACTCCCCTGTCCATCTGCTGGGGGGTTAAATCAGACAATGAACAGAAGCACCGAGCCCAACATCAGGCACATGCTTGGCTCTCTGTAAAGTCAAAGTCATTTGCTTAGCTAGGGGAAGGATCCGCATTTAGAACCTGGGCCATGTGATTCCTCAGCTTCTGTGGCCCCCTGCCCATCTCCCTGCACCCCTCCCCACCTGCAATTGCCCTTCATCTGCTTCTCATCCCCAGAGAGGGTCTCACACCTACAGCTGCACCCGGACCACGCACACTCCCATTCACCCTGCTTCATTTTCCACCCCTCTCCCCCAAGACGGGTTTTCCTTTTGCTGTTTCCTAACCCACAGGGGAGGTCAGGGGAGAGAGCTTGGTTGTGTGCCAGGAAAGGCTTCAGAACTTTTACCTCAATCAAACAGGTCCTACCACGTGACGAGCAAACACACATTTGTTTGCTGACTGAATCAATAAGCGGTGGTTCACAGTATCTACCATGTGGGTTACCCTAGGCACAGAAAAATGCACAAGGGCCCTGGTCATGCAGGGCTTCCCAGGTGGCTCAGTGGTAATGAATCTGCCTGCCAGTGCAGGGGAACTGAGTTTAATCCCTGGGTTGGGAAGATCCCCTGGAGAAGGAAATGGCAACCCACTCCGATATTCTTGCCTGGGAAATCCCATGGACTGTAGTTGTCCATGGGGTTACAAAGAGTCGGACACAACTGAGCAACTAAACAGCCCATCGTGCAATGGATGCTCTGTCAACATATACAAGGAGGAAGGAGGAGGGAAAGAAGAAAATAGGGAGGGGGAAACGACGTAAGCCAGCTTTTCGGCCTTTGTACCTGGGCCCTTTGACCTAGAATCTCCTTTCTCCTCTGCCTTTGGGTAATTAATAACCATCTGCACCTCCCCAGCCAGCGTGGATCCCACTGCCTCCTGGGGCTGCATTCATCTCCAGCACAGGGACATTTTGTAACTGTCTGTTTACTTCTCTGCCTACACATCCAGCCTCTAAACTTGTTTAGAGTTGATATCTGTGGTCCTGGGTACAGGACATGGTACACAGGAATGTTTCATAAATATTTGCCCTACGGGATAAGAAATGTCTCTGGACCCACAAGCCCAGCAGTCACGAGACAACGAGAGGCCAATACAGGACAGTTGGAAGCTGCTGTGGGTGAGAGCCATCAGTGAAGGGAAGAGGAGGTTGAGAAGGATGGGGGTAGGGGGCCCCAGAAGGTTTCCTGGAGGAGGAGGAGGAGAAAGAAGGGTGGTAGGGAAGGAAGAGCCTGTTGTTCAGTTTCTCAGTCATATGCAACTCTTTGTGACCCCATGGACTGCAACATGCCAGGCTTCCCTGTCCTTCCCAGAGTCTGCTCAAACTCATGTCCATTGAGTTGGTGATGCCATCCAACCATCTCATTCTCTGTCACCCCTTTCTCCTCCTGCCTTTAATCTTTCCTAGCATCAGGGTCTTTTCCAATGAGTTGCCTCTCCACATCACATGGCCAAAGTATTGGTGCTTCATCATTAGCATCAGTCCTTCCAATGAATATTCAGGACTGATTTCCATTTTAGGATTGAGTGGTTTGATCTCCTTGCGGTCCAAGGGACTCTCAAAAGTCTTACTTGGAAAGCACCAATTCTTCAGGGCTCAGCCTTCTTTATGGTCCAACTCTCACATCTGTACCTGACTCCTGGAAAAGCCACAGCTTTGACTATATGGACCCTGATTGGCAAAGTGATTTCTCTGGTTTTTTAATATACTGTCTAGGTTTGTCACAGCTTTCCTTCCAAGGAGCAAGCGTCTTTTAATTTCATGGGTGCAGTCACCATTGGCAGTGATTCTGGAGCCCAAGAAAATAAAATCTGTCACGGCTTCTACTCTTTCCCAATCTATGTGCCATGAAGTGATGGGACTGAATGCCATGATCTTAGTTTTCCAAAGGTGTCTTATAGATAGTATTAAAGTCCAAAATCAGTTGACTTTAAGTAAGAGAGATTGTTCTACTTGATCTGGGTAGGCTGATGCAATCGATGGAAAGGCCTTAATAGCAGAACTGAGGTTTCTCTAATGAGAAACTGTGGTTACTGCCTGTGGTCACTGCCACGGTCTCCTACAGAGAGCTGCAGCCTGCCGTCTGCACGCCAGCCTTGCCCGGCCCACCCTCACAACACCAAGGCTTCGTACGGAATCTCCTGGTTCTGCTGCTCTGGCTGAATGCTGACTGACAGAGGTGGCCACAGGGGTGCAGAGCAGGGGGAGCAGCAGGCCCCCTGGAGGGAGACAAGTACACTGGAGTGACTGCTGCCGCCACAACAGGCCAGCCTCAGCTTAACCGCCCAGCCTGCACTCTGCACAGGCTCATGCCTTCCCTCTCTGCTCCCCCAATGCCTCTTTGGGTCTTTGCCCGTCACTTTTCCCGCCACACCTGCCAGAGCCAGCCCACGTGTCACCTGCCCAGAGCCTCCTGGACACGCTGACCCCATGTCCTGCACCTCCCAGGCAGGCTGTGGTTCAAAGGTTCTAGTGACACCAACACAGTACCCGCCACCTGTCACTGCACCTGTTACACTACACTCGAAAGAAGGGGAAACTGAGGCCAAGAGAAATGGAGTAGCGTGAACGGCCAGTAAGGTTGGTGGTGGCCTGCACTGACCCACACTGCTGGCACGTGGTGGGGCAGGACTCCTGACTCCAAACATGGCCTCATTCCATTCTCCATTGCCAGCTCTGTCTTCAGCTTCTTTGCCCAATTCTTGAAGGCAGGGTACATGGCGAGTAAGTCTTTTATTTTTATTTATTTATCTCATTTTTTACTTTTTTTTTTTTTTCACTATGCCAAGTGGCATGTGGGATCTTAGGTCCCCAAGCAGGGATCAAACCTGTGTCCCCAGCACTGGAAGCACAGAGTCTTAACCACTGGACCACCAGGGAAGTCCCAGCTAGCAATTTTTTATAACTTCCCCTGCAGTGCTCAGCCTGGCACTAAGATTGAAGTAGCACACCACAAATACCTCTGCCCATTTCTGGTTGAATCTGTGGCATCATGCCTGGTCTCACGTGGAGCTCAAAGCTGTCTGGACTCCTCGCCTCTGCCACCTAGGAGGGCAGCTCATTTCCCAGCAACACGGGTGTGCGTGGATGGGCTCTGGTGGGGCTGGGCTCCCCAGGGTGCTCTGGAAGGGTTAACAGCACCCAGTCCCCTCGGGCCCCGCTCTGTGTGCTGAGGGCTTTCTCAGGAGGCGGCCAGCCCTGTAGGACCCCTCCCAGCAGCAACCACTCGGACTTTGGGGGGGCCTTTGTGCTTCAATAAAGACGGTATTACCCAGTCGCAAAGCTTCCCTCCTTTCCAACCCTCCTCGCTGCCAGGGTTCCCGCTAAAGGTGAAGCGCTGTCATTCAAGGCCAAAGAAAGGGCTGAATCAAGACGCTAAACTCTTTTGACTTCATGTGACAATCGACGGCTCTCCCCAGACCAGTGGTGTGAGAGCTCCCAACGCCGCACAAAGGACCCTCGGCAGCGGCTTCGGGTGTCCTCGGGCCCCGGGGCTGGAGGGCAGGAGATCTCCTTGCGGGGCTCTCTGCATGCATCTCATGAACGCTCTAGTTTCCTCTCTGAATGCAGACAGCAGCCGGGCGCTGGGAGAGCCCCACCACCAACGCCGTCCCCGCTTGCTTCGGGCTGCAACAAAGGCTACTTGAGGGCCCAGAGACAGCGCTGCCCAGTTCCTTTCCTGGGCCTGTTCTCTTCCCTTTCACACATCTTTCCCTTTCACTCCCCCTGCCCCCTTTGCTGCTGCTTTACGCCTCATTGAATCCATCAGCCACTTTACAGGGTGCTCCTGAAGAATAAATTTTCTGTGTGGGGCTCCTGATGGCTCCCCTGCTGGCAGCTCCGGCCTGCCTTGGTGGTAGTGGGGTGGAGGGGGCGGGGAAAGGCACACATTCGAGGAGGAGCTACTGATACCCACCCCCCAGCCTGCATCTCCATCTGGCAGGTCAGGGGTAAGCTGGCTGGAGCAGGCACCCTCACCCTGCTCCTCCCTGATCCTGGAGGCATCTGTTCCCCCAGAATCTTAGCACAAGCAGCTTAAGCCCTGTGAGCTTCTGTCTTCTCATCTGTAAAATGGGGATATCAACTGTACCATTCTCATCTGTGTGTGTGTTGGTCATTCAGTCGTGTCTGACTCTTTGTGACTCCATGGACTGTAGCCCTTCAGGCTCCTCTGTCCACGG
Source organism: Bos indicus x Bos taurus (assembly GCF_003369695.1). Taxonomy (NCBI): domain Eukaryota; kingdom Metazoa; phylum Chordata; class Mammalia; order Artiodactyla; family Bovidae; genus Bos; species Bos indicus x Bos taurus. The sequence continues at coordinate 5,866,700 of NC_040097.1, forward strand.
AATTCTCCAGGCAAGAATACTTGAGTGGGTTGCCATTTCCTTCCCCAGGGACCAAACCCAGGTCTCCCACATTGCAGGCAGATTCTTTACCGTCTGAGTCACCAGGGAATGCTCAGTGGTTAATGTAGCAAGGGCCTTGGAACAAGGCCCAGATCAAAGTGCCACTTAAGCATCTTCTTTACCATTAGCATCATGCAGAGGAGGCAGGCTGTTTAAGAGTCGTTGTACAGGGCTTCCCTGGAGGGCCAGTGGTTGAGTCCACCTTGCAACACAGGGGATAATGGTTTGATCCCTGGTCTGGGAAGATCCCACATGCTGTGGTGCAACTAAGCCCCTGCAGCACAACTACTGAGCCAACGCACTGCAACTACTGAGGCCCAGACACCCCAGATCCTGTGCTCTGCAACAAGAATTTCTGTTGTTGTTTAGTCGCTAAGTCAGGTCTGACTCTTTGCAACCCCAGGGGTTGTAGCCCACCAAGCTTCTGTGTGCAACAAGAGGAGCCACTACAATGAGAAGTTGGCATGACACAATGAAACGGTAGACCCGCTCACTGCAAGGAGAGAAAGCCCACACACAGCAACCAAGACCCAGCAGAGCCAAATTAAATAAATACATGAAATTAAAAGAAAAAAAAAGAGTCTTTGTACAGATGTAACAAACAGAAACAGACTCACAGATACAGGAAACAAACTAGTGGTGACCGGTAGGAAGACAGGTGAAGGGAACTAAGAGGTACAAACTACTAGGTATAAAATAAATAAGTTACAAGGATGTGAGTACAGCATAGGAAGTGGAGCCAATGTTTCAAAACAACTCCATCTGGAGTTTAATCTATAAAAGTACTGAACCACTACGTTGTACACCTGAAACTAATATTGTAAGTCAACTACACTTTAATAAATGGAAAAAAAAAAAAAAAAGAGTCCTTGTACCACCTCCAACTCCTCTACTTGTTGGTGAATGAAGGAAGGAAAAGAAAAAAAAATCAATTGAAGGCTATTTGCAGCTGTTTCTGTGTGAGTGTGTCTGTCTGTGTGTGTGTTTTCTTTTCTCCTGCCTTGGTGTCCTGGAGCTCTGAAAAGGATAAGAACAGTGGCCTAAAGCAGTGAAAAGGCAGGATTCTTCTTAAAATCCCAGCTAATCCTGCAGCTTCCTTTAAAGTGGCAGCAGGAGGAGAGGGGAGGGGCCCAGAACTGTTTTTGCAGCACCCTCCCCTCCCAACCACTGCTCCTGGAGACCAGGAAACAAGGGGGAAAAATCCATAAATCATCCTCCAGAGGAGGACAGAAGGAGGAACGCTCAGGAAGACACAGCAGAGAACAGGAGCCAGCCCGGGGGGTGTGAGGGCAGCAGGAGAGGGCACCTGACTATCTGGTGGGCAGGGAGGGCTGCCTGCAGAAGGCAAAGCATCCAGGCAAGAGCTGGGCCAGTCACCCCATTCAAAAGTCAAAAAAGAGGGCTTCCCTGGTGGTCCAGTGGTTAAGAATCCACCTTGCAATGCAGGGGACACCAGTTCGATCCCTGGTCCAGGAAGATCCCACATGCTGTGGGACACGAAGCCCATAAGCCACAACTACTGAGTCCGTGTGCAGCAACTGCTGAAGCCCATGTGCTCTAGAGCCTGGGTTCCACAGCAAGAGAAGCCACCACAGTGAGAAGCCTGCGCCCTGCAACTAGAGTGTAGCCCATGCTCTCTGCAACGAGAGAAAGTCCACGAGCAGCAATGAAGACCCAGCTCAGCCACAGATACATTTTTTAAAAAGGTCAAAAAAGAGAAAGATCTCAAACTCCGGTGCACCATCAGGTCCTGCAGAACGAGGATGCCACACTGGAAGGTGTCTCTGATTGGACCACCTCTCTCTGTGCACTGCACCTCCACCCTGGACACCCACTAACTGGGTTCCCTAACCTCTCCGTTCTGCACCCCACCCCGCCACCCATTCACAATGAGTAGCCAGAGCCAGTTTTTAAGGATGAAAGTCAGATCATGTCACCCTTGCTTAAAATCTTCCAGTGGTTCTCCACTACCCTTAGAATAAAACCCCCGACCACTCAGCACAGCTGCAAGGTCTGAGCCCTGCCCTATCACATGCCACCATCCACTCCACCTGGCCCCAGTTCTATGTCACCTTTCCAATTCACCAGGTCCTTCCCTCACTTGAGAATTTCATCTGTGCTGCTCACCTGGACACTCCCTTCCCATCTTTGACATCACAGATGGGGGCCCCACTCAGTAATGCTTTCCTTTACCCCCCTCACCCCAAGGAGATCTCCTGCCTTCATTCTTCCCCCTCCAGCCCCCATTCTATACCCACAATATTCCTATAACTGTTCATTCTTCATCTGACAATCAGCTTCACAGTCTGAAGAGCCCCCCAGTCTCATACCTGGCACACAGCAGGTGAGCAATAAGGCACCTAGTGGATTAATAAAAGTCAATGAGTAACACTCACTGCTAGTGAGCATTTAGATACAAAAACCCAGCACATTTGGGAGCTGGAAAGGCTGGGGTGAGATTTTTAAGGATCCTTTGGAAAAGCTCTCCATCCCAAATCATCACTGTAACTTTTCAGTATCTCAAATGGTCCATGCTTCGGGTGACAACAATTTTGATGTTCGTTTCTTTTTGTGTGGCAAACAGTTTTCATGAATTAGTTTAACAGATTAGAGATCCAGGAACTTTTTCTGTGAAGGGCCAGATAGTGCATACTTGAGGCTTTGTGGGTCCACACACTCTGTTGCAGTTACTCAGCTCTGCCATTGTACCAGCACAAAAGAATTTGACGGCAACGCAGAAAGATGGATGTGGCTGTGCTCCAACAAAACCTTATTTACAAAAGCAGGTCATGGGTCAGATTCTGTGAAAGGCCAATGCTGACTGATCCGTGGGTCAGGCTAAGGCCTAGCAAAGCCACACGGGAAGGGCACATAGTAAAGACGAGTCTTTTCAGTCTTCGGCAAGCATGCAGAGCCGGTACTAGGATCACCCTACTCTAATGTTTCCATGCTGTAGTGCGACAACACAGAATAAAGACAAGAACACCTGGAATTCATTTTAAATTATTGTTTTGTAGAGCATAAAGGGTTTCGGTTGTGTCATTTCGCATGTCAGCAACGGGCTTCCCTGATAGCTCAGTTGGTAAAGAATCCTCCTGCAATGCGGGAGACCTGGGTTCGATCCCTGGGTTGGGACGATCCCCTGGAAAAGGGAAAGGCTACCCACTCCAGTGTTCTGGCCTGGAGAATTCCGTGGACTGTATAGTCCGTGGGGCTGCAAAGAGTCAGACAAGCCTGAGTGACTTTCACTTTCAATATGTTTGTGCAAATGGGAAGTTCTAAGAGCAATTTTCTCTCTGGAGGACCTGGGGAGCTATTGTTAAATGTCTAGGTGGGTGGGTGAATGGACGGATGAACAACAAAAAAGGAGAAGACAGGTTGTTTTCTAGGGTGATTATAAGGTAAACTTGGTTAATACTTAGATGAGATGTTAGAGGAGAAGTTGTGCAAATGAGTTAGTGGCTTCAGGCCTATGAGACCATAGAGAGGACCTGTTGGCAGGGATGGGCAAGATGAATCTGGTTGACAAAAAACGAGTAAAAAGCAAAGCCTTTTCAACAAATGGACATTCATATGCAGAAATGAATCGAGACACACACCTTACACCGTTTACAAAAATTTACTCAAATGGGTCAGAGATCTAAATGCAAAACACACAACTATAACAAAGTCATCTTGGGAAAACCTGGACTTTACATATGGCAAAGGCTTTTAGATAAAATATAACACCCAAAGCACACTCTGGGAAGGAGCTAGTTGACAGGTTGGACCCCATTAAATTAAAAATTTCTGTTATGCAAAAGACAATGTCAAAAGTATGTGAAAGCAAGCCACAGACAAGGAGAATATATTTGCAAAAGACACATCTGATAAAGTACTGTTATCCAAAATGCACAAAGAGCTCTTAAAGCTCAACAATAAGAAAACAACCAATTACGAAATGGGTCAAAAACCTCAATGGACATCTCACCAAAGAGAAATACAGATAGTAAATAAGCATATGGAAAGATGCTCCACACCACCTGTGATCAGGGAAATGCAAGTTACTATAATCAGGAGATACCACTACATAGCTATTGTTGTTGTCTAGTTGCTGAGTTGTGTCCGACTCTTTGTGACCCCATGGACTGTAGCCCGCCAGGCTCCTCTGTCCATGGGATTTCCCAGGCAAGAATACTGGAGTGGGTTGCCTTTTCCTTTTCCAGGCAGTCTTCCTGAATCAGGGATCAAACCCGAGTGTCCTGCTTGGCAGGTGGATTCTTTACCACAGAGCCACCAGGGAGGCCCCACATACCAGTCAGGATGTAGGACAGCTCAAATCCAAAACACTGATGATACCAAATGCTGGCAAGGATGCAGAGCAACAGGGACTCTCTTACACTGAAGGTGGGAATGTAAGATGGTACAGCCACTGTGGAAGATAGTCCCATAGTTTCATATAAAATTAAACATACTCTTACCATAAGAACCAGCAGTCAAGCTCCTTGGTATTTATCCAAAGAGTTGAAAACCTAAGCCCATACAAATGCTTACACACAAATGTTCATAGCAGCTTTATTCCTAGTTGTCAAACGTGGAAGTACCCAAGACGTCCATCCACAGGTGAATGTGGTACACATCCAGACAACGGGACATTATTAGTCAGTGATAAAAAGACATGAGCTACCAAGACTCAAAAAGACATGGAGGAAACTTAAACGCACCTTGCTAAGTGAAAGAAGTCAATCTTAAAAAAAGCTACAAACAGTATCATTCCAATGATATGGCATTCTGGAAAAGTCAGAAGTATGGAGACAGCTAAAAGATTGGGTTTTGGTGGTTGCCAGGGATGGGGAAAGTGGGAGGAGATGTACAGGAAGTGCACAGATTTTTAGGGTGGTAGAACTACTTTATATGAGACTTTAATATTGGATCCATGTCATTATACATTATGAAAGTGAAAGTGTTAATCGCTCAGTCGTGTACAACTCTTTGCAATCCCACGGACTGTATCCTGCTAGGCTCCTCTGTCCATGGAATTCTCCAGGCAAGAATACTGGAGTTGGTAGCCATTCCCTTCTCCAGGGGATCTTCCCCACCCAGGGATCAAACCAGGTCCTCCTGCACTGCGTAGATTCTTTACTATCTGGCCCACGAGTGATTTAGGCATTAAGCGTTATGTGTGTGCTTGGTTGCTCAGTCGTGTGTGACATTTCACGACCCCATGGACTGTAGCCCACCAGGATCACACATTTGCCCAAATTCACAGACTGTACAACACCAAAAGTGAGCCCTAATATAAATTATAGACTTTGGGAGGATATGATATGTCTATGTAGGCTCATCAGTTTTAACCAATGTACCACTCTGGTGGGGGTTGTTGATAATGGGGGAGGTAACACAGTGTGGGGGCAGGGAGTAGATGAGAAATCCCCGTACTTTCTGCTTCACTCTGCTGTGAACGTAAAACTGCTCTAAAAAGAGAAAATCTCCAAAAGCAAAACAAAAAATCAAGAACACAGGAAAATCACAAAGCTGTCTCCATGTCTTAGCCACTTGATTTCAATTATCCAGACTGAAAATGTTTATCATCCAGAAGATGACAACTTATTAACAGCTTGGAAGTTTTTTCCTAAAGAAACCAAGTGTTTCAGAATCCTATATTTACTAATTTACAATTGAGAAGTGTTCTTATTTATTTTGTTAATCCAGACTTCTGGGAATTTTCAATACCGTCTAGAGAGAGGGGATGAATAACTGTGTGGAACTAAAACCAGGACAAGAAAATAAATGGCTTTCTAAGCCCTTGCCACACGCTCAGAAATCGGATCTACATGTTGTCTTTGAAGCTGGACATGAGCCCCCAGCTGGAGGTATCAGAACAGATGAGGACCAGGCTTAGGGAAAGCAGAGAGACCCAGAACTGAATTCCAGCTCTGCTCCTTCCAAGCGGGATAGCGTCAGGCAAATTCCGCGACCTCTCGGGGCCTCCACCTCCTTACTTGTACAGTAGGGTTTGGACTTAAACCCTCCCAGCTCAGACAAGCTGTATTCTAACATTCCAGAGCTGGGTCTCTGCCATTAGAATCCCCTTGTTCACAGGACCTGATTCTCTAGCTCTACTGCTTAATGTGAGCACTACTACACAGAATCCTAACTGCTCCTCTGTCGCTGCCCCCCGCACCCAGTGTGGACTGCACACTCTGCGGGGGCAAGACTGTCCACCGTTGTCCCGGGTGCATCCTGGCACCTCGCAGGGAGCCCCCGCACAGGCGGGATTCACCCTTTCCACAAAAGTCTACCAAGCAGCAGTCGTGTGCCACTGGCTCTGCACTGAAGCTGGAACTCGGACCATCTCTCCAGCCACAGCAGCCTCTTCTGAGTGTCCAGGTTGCTCACTCAGACCCTGGGAGACCCTGAATGTGGGTCTGTGATGTCAGAAGGATGGAAAGTGCTGAGGAAGGTACAGAAGATGGAGCTGAAGGTCACATGCAGCGATTATCCTTCGTGGGGTGGGGGACACCGATGCCAACACAGCCTCGGGGCCCACATACCGCCCCGCAGACCAACGGAGAGCACTGTCACACCTCCACCTGCAGCCTTGCCACAGCCTCATCTGGGATCTACTTATTTGTGAAGTGAAAAGACAAAGTGTTAGTCTATCAGCTGTGTCTGACTCTTTGTGACCCCATGGACTGTAGCCCACTAGGCTCCTCTGTGCATGGGGTTCTCCAGGGAAGAATACTGGAGTGGGTTGCCATGCCCTCCTCCAGGGGATCTTCCTGATCCAGGGATTGAACCCGGGTCTCCTGCATTGCAGGCAGATTCTTTACCATCTGGGCCACCAGGGAAACTCTGATCCCAAATCCACACTTACAGAATCACCTGCCAAAAGGCTGAGCCTACAGTATCTGCATCCACTCCTGAGCAAGGGTTGTGGTCTCAACTGAGTTAAAGTTGGGGTTACAGTTTTTGCCTTGGAGATGGGATGAAGCCAGGAACTTTTCCTCAACTTGATGAAATTTCTCCTGAGGCCCAGGTATGGATAGAGGGCTGGAACTTGGGGTGAAGAGGAAATGCCAGCTCGGGCATGGCCTGGACAATAGCAGGAAGATGGAGTCCCTTCCGCTTCCTTGAACTGACCCCTGAGGATGACTCTGGCCAGAGTCCTGCAAGCAGGTGGCAGGGGCAACCTCTGCCCACTCATGAAGATTCAAATGACCTGCGTTTATTTTTAACTGCTTTTATATAAAATCTGAAAAGCCTTTGGACACTGGGCTCACATCCAAGGTGAGGTGAATAATAAACAGTAAAAAAATAAAATAAATAAATAAAAGCATCAGACCCTAGAGCCCACATGCTGATCTGGGGTCTCCTAGTCTCAAACTGTCAGATGTGACCTCCAGAACCCTGTCATTGATAAGCAGCCAGGGAAGTCCCTCATGCTGGGAAGGAAAGACAAAGGGCAGGAGGAGAAGTGGGTGACAGAGGATGAGATGGTTGGATGGCATCACCGACTTGATGGACATGAGTGTGAGTAAGCTGTGGGAGATGGTGATGGACAGGGAAGCCTGGCGTGCTGCAGTCCATGGGGTCACAAAGAGTGGGACACGACTGAGCAACTGAACAAAAACGGAGCTGGGCCACCAGAGCAGGTCCTAACCTGACACTTACTCACCATGTGACTGTGAACAAGTCCCTTCTGCTCTCTGAACCTCAGTTTCCTCATCCATAAAATATGGGTGTGGATGGACCAGATAGTCTCCAAGGAGCTTTGCAGGTCCTGAAACCCACATCTCATCCTGGACACTCACCCTGGTCTTGGGCATGGGACATGGAGAAGAGCCCATGAAGCCCAGTCTTAAAGAAAGGACTTAACTGTTCATGTGACTTCAACATTTCCCTTAATAGGATCATTTAGCTGCATCCAACAGTCACGGAGCACCTACTATGTGCTCTTAACAGCCTCTTCATAAGCCACCTGTAAGGAAACTGTCACTGTCCTCAGGTCACACGTGACAGGATTGATGGTGCACTCACCCAGAGGCCTGGGCTATGCAGTCACCAAGGTGCAGGGTCAATCCCAGCCCCTCCCCCCTCCCCACTTGAGTGTCCTTGTGGGCTTATATAACCCCACAAATCCTCAGTTTCCTCGTCTGTACAGTGGAGATAATGCCGGCCCCTCTGTCTAATAAAGTTGTTTCAAGCTCTGAATGGAATGGGCTTGTGAAGCACTCAGTAACCATCATCCTGCCTCCCCCAAACCTCTTCTGAAGTCTCTCAGCATGTAGCCTGCTGGTCCTTCCTTGATACTGGGTCCCTGCCTTAGGATTCTCCGACACACAGGCTTGATGTTTCCGCCAGTGGTAAGCGGTCCTGTCTTGGGACTGAGCTTCCTCCCACCATGGCCCATGCCCAGGCCCAAGAGCCCAAGGTCACACAAGCCCGCACATGTGCACACATCAAAACCTCATCTGCACTGTCCTCCCCACAGCCTTGAACAACCGCCACCCAGCCAGGCCCCACTGGCCCCGCACAAACACCCGAAAAGCTGGTCATCGTAGTAGAAGCAACAAGAGCACCAAGCATGACAGCTCTCCTCCCTGTTTCAGATGGTTCACGAAGCACTGTCACACAGGTCATCTGCGGAGGGTAGAGGCTGTTTTTTTTCATCTTAGATACCCACTGAATAATGCCAGGTATCAAGCAGATACTCGGAAACTATTTCTTGGATGAATAAGTTTGACAACAAGATTTTTAAAAATCACCATCTGCTTCTCACACTACGATCAGGTCTCCATTCTGCTAAGCGTTAAAATGTGCAGCCATGCATTTCAGTCTTGCAACCACCCCGTGAGACGAGCTCACTTATCAATCCCTGTTTGGCCAAAGAGGAAACAGGCTCAGAGAAGGTAAGTGATTCACCCCAGGTCTCAGTCAGTGAGAGACAGACCTAGGATGTGGACCCTGGTTTTAGACCTGGTTCTCACCTCCTGCAGTCTGTCTCCTCTTTTTTAGCCAAAAAAGACAGTGGCTGGGGTTGGGGGGGAAGGGAGTGGTGCATGGGAGCAGGATGCATGTAGTCTAAAATAGTAGACTGATAATACAATGATTTTTATATTTTGGAAAAACAGAAAAAAACTCTTATTGTCTTTAAGACACAAACCAGAGGAAGCAAAGATCGGCAAAATCATCTCGTCTGAAGGGACACGAGAGTCTCTGTCCTACTTTCTGGTCACTGAGGCACATTCATGATTACTTTCTAGTACGTCCTCAGCCTCCTGATAGCTCATAACATGAGGCTTGTTGACGTCTCTTCTGTGTTCTTCTAAGTCCTCTCACTCAGGTCTGCCCACCTCCCACATTTTAGCAGTGGGTTCTTCATCCCACCTACCACCCTGGGAGCTGAGGGGACCATCTTTTGCAAAAGATCCCAGAGTCATTCTTACTTCCTCAGAGGTTTTGTCTTCATGCATTGCCTCCGCCAATGACTTAAGAGTAAAGCTTACGAGCAACTGCCTACCAGAAGCCGGCAGTCAGGGACTATGACACAGTCAGGGTGACACAGGCATTTAAAAAAAGCCCTATCTTCCTTTTTCCCACAAATGAGGAAGCCAATGGTGGCTCAGACGGTAAAGAATCTGCCTGCAGTATGGGACACCTGGGTTTGATCCCTGGTCGGGAAGATCCTCTGGAGAAGGGAATGACTACCTACTCCAGTATTCTTGCCTGGAGAATTCTATGGACAGAAGAGCCTGGTGGACTATAACCTATGGGTTCACACAGAGTCAGACATGAGTGAGCAACTAATGCTGTTCATGGCATTGACACTCAGCCACAGGACTGTGGACTATGGCCAACCGAGTACCCATAGAAGCAGGTGGCTGCTGCTCAGCTCAGCCCAAGGCTGCCAGGCAGATACACAAGCCCAGTGGTGCCCAGTCTTCCAACTTTCCAAGGGACAATGGAATCGTGTTTTCATATATTTCAAATGAAATTACCTGGTTTCTACATCTTGGTAACGATTTCTCCTCCCCTTCTTCTTCTTTTTTTTTTTTTAATAACATACACGAGTGGGCTGGACTTGGCCATGAGCTGCACCTGTGACCCTGGTGGCACACACGGCTGCAGTCATCAGACATCCCTCTGCTCCCCTCGCATCTAAGCCTCCCTGGCAGCTGGTGAGGCCGTGTCTCAGGCTCTGGCCAGCGGGTTGGGAGTGGAAGAGCCACTGTGACTTTCGGGCCAGGGCAGCTCAGAGCTTGCTGTCTGCTCCCATCTTTCTTCTCCTATGGTCCCGGGTGGCTCAGCCGTAAAGAAACCACCTGCAATGCAGGAGATGCGGGTTTGATCCCTGGGTCAGGAAGATGCCCTGGAAAAGGGAATAGTAACCTACTCCAGTATTCTTGCCTGGGAAATCCTACAGACAGAGGAGCCTGGTGGGCTACATCCATGGAGTCGCAAAGGGTCAGATACGACTGATTGACTAGAAAACAAACAAACAACAATGAGGCACTGGAGGCCACATGGTACAGACAGCACCGACGGGTGGAGGCGGCTGCCCTGGCCCTCACGGACCGCAGGCGGGTGAGATCTCCAGGTCCATTGGTGGAGACGGCCCGTGCTGCCTGCCGAGCACACGCCTGGAGCCCAGGTTCTCATCACAGAATCCCCCATGGTTGTAGTTCAGCACTCCCTGGTGTCTAGAGCACTTCAACTCTCCTTTCTGTATATGACTCTCAACCCAGGAAGAAAGCAGGATGAGGCTCTGCTATTTCACAGGTGAGCAAACCAAGGTGCAGAAGGGGGACGGTGAGCAACCTCGAGGTGTGTGGCAAACAGCTGGTGGACAGGGGATTTCAACTCTGGACTCCAGAGCGCTGCACAGTGCTCCTCCTAGCTCCCAATTCAGGAGCTGGCCTTCGTACTGTGATGCCCCTGGCGCTCTCTGGGTCACCTGTGAGCTTGTACGAGGACCACTCGCCCCCTCCCCTCCTGCAGCGAGCTGAAGATCCATCTCTTACCTTTCCCGTGGACTTGGTGCCCTTCCAGATGCAGAAGTAACAGATGGTCCAGGCCGCCAGCAGACACAAGGCCAGCTCCCAGCGAAGGTCCCCAATGTGCTCGATCCCATCCGAGATGGCCAGGACCCGGCGCCTGCAGAACGGAGGGCCCAGAGTCATGGGGGATGGAGATAGCCCACGCGGACCCCGCTGTGGGCAGGGGCTAGTGCTGTAGAAGCGGCAGGGGCAGGTCACTCAGCCATGCGCCCACCGTTCACCAAGCGTCTTCTCTGGGTCATCCCAGGGCCGGTGTGGGGGTCTCAGAAAGGAATGAGACCCAGCCCCAGCCATCCTGGATTCACCCTGAGGGGGGAAGGGGACCGGCTGGGGGTTCGGAGATGGCGTATGGGACAGTACAGTAAGAGCTATGTGGAGGACATCCAGGGGAAGCACTGAACCTACTTCAGGGATCCCGGGAGATGGTAGGACCGTCCATAAACACTCCAGGTCCCTCCCTGAGGGGCGAGGGGTGATGACACGTTCCTGCTGAGCTCAGCTCTGGCCAGAGGACCTGCTGTGGCCAGTGGCACACAAGGCCCTTCAGACAGCGGCATTCAGAGCCAGGCGGTGTGGTCTGCCCTGTTCCTTCACACGAGTGTTGCTGTCCTAACAGAAGCATGTTTCCAAGCGGCCCTCTAGAAGCTCAAGTTCATGAAAGGATACGTGAGCCTTCCGGCCACCCTAGGTCAGAGCCGCTATGTGAGCAAGAAATTCTGCTGAAAGACAAGTGCTGGATGATGTTACTTGTACGAGGAATCTAAAAATACAGCAAACTAGTAAATAAAACCAAAGAGCAGCAGACTCACAGATACAGAGAACAAACTAGTGGTTACCAGTGGGGAGAAGGAGGATAGGGCAAGAGGAAATATAGGATAGGAGCTTCTTTAAAAAAATTATTACAGGGTTATTACAGGACTTCCTTGGTGGCTCAGATGGTAAAGAGTCTTCCTGCAATGCAGGAGACACAGGTTCGATCCCTGGGTTGAGAAGATCCCTTGCAGAAGGGATTGGCTACCCACTCCAGGACTCTTACCTGGGAAACTCAGGACAGAGGAGCCTGGAGGGATACACAGTCCCTGGGATTGCAAAAGAGTCAGATATGACTGAGCGACTAACACACACGGGAATATATAAAGTCGTGTGTGTGAAACTTTTCTAAGTTGTAAAGCACTGTGGAATTTAAATAATCATTCATTCAAAAAAACCAGAACTCAATTTCTTCAGGCTACTAAGATCTTCATTACTGCAGCACAACCCAGACTATCCTGACTGCCACGGGGCTCAGAGAAAGCTTTGTGGAAGAAGTGACATTTGAGCTAGAATTTGAAGGACGATCGAGTTTAGCCAGAAGAGGGAGTGGGTAGAGATAGCTTCAGGTCCAGGGACAAGCACGAGCAATGGCCAGAAAACAGAGCATGGAGTACTCAGGGAATGTGGGGGCCCAGAGAGCAGAAGGGAAAAGCAGGGCAGACAGATATACAGAGGAAGCATCACTGGGAGCCCTGAACAGTGGGCCAAGGGGCAGGGGTGTCCAGGGGGCCCAGGCCACAGGATGCATCCAGCCACAGCCTCGCTTGGAACCCACCCATCCTTCAGAGCTGACACAGGCCTGTCTTTCACAGCAGATCCTGGGGCTTGTGTTTCTCCAGAGTCAGACTCTCTACGCTCCATATTGTCCAGAACCGTGGCATCAACACCAGCCCCCTCCACACTTGCTCCACGAACCCCATTTCAGCTGCCAAGCCACCCCCACCGGACCACGCCAGTCGCCTGGGCACTCTGGGAACGTCCTCTGAGAAAAGCAGCTCCCATCCCACCAAGCATGAAAGCCTCCCTCAGTGTCTATCTCCCTGGGAATCCACTCGGGGCCTGATTCTGCATTAATTACTCAATGACAACAATTAGCCCTGGTCTGCAGGCTCCCTCCAGCCCCAAACCCTGCTAGAGAAATCAGGCAGGCCCCCAGACAAAATTGGGCTGCGTGCAATCGGGGATTTACTCTGAAGAAAACCAGCTCTCACTAGACTGATAGCCAGAAAGGGGAACATCTACTTAAATACACATTTATTGAGCACATACTAGGTGCCAGGCACTACAATTATCCTGAGGATAAAGAAGTATGCACGTGCAGCTCTTGCCCTGTACTAGGAGGAGTTGGGCAAAAAGAAGGACCACCTGTTTGAGAAAGAAAGGAGACAGCTGCTTCGTTATAAAGGTTACTTTATTTGTTTCTCATGTCTTATCAGTCTTTGGCTTTAATTCACGTTAAAGTGAAGGGCTGTATTAAGTGAAACTTCTATTCTTATAACATCCTGGATAAAGAAATGGCAACCCACTCTAGTATTCTTGCCTGGGAAATCCTATGGACCAAGGAGCCTGGCGGGCTACGGTCCATGGGGTCACAAAAAGTCACATACAACTGAGCAACAGAGCACATTCTTATAACCGAGCAGCAAGATCCAGAGCATGATCCTTGTGGGATGCCTGCTGAAAATGTAAAAATTCCTGGGTCCCATCCTGGACCCATCAGGTCTGAATCCTTATGGAATGGTTCTGAGGAAGCTTGCATTTTGCTACATTTTCCCAAGGATTGCTAGTGCAGGGCAAGGCTTGGGTATCACTGCAGAAGTAGAATTTTCTGGTAATGAAGGAATAACTTAGAAACAACAAGGCTTTTTTTTTGAGAGAGAGAGAACATGAAGGGAGGGGGGCTTCTCTAATGCCTCAGACAGTAAAGAATCCGCCTGTAATGCAGGAGACCCAGGTTTGATCCCTGGGTCGGGAAGATCCCCTGGAGAAGGAAATGGCAACCCACTCCAGTATTCTTGCCTGGAGAATCCCATGGACAGAGGAGAATGACGGGCTACAATCCACGAGGTCACGAAGAGTTGGACATGACTGGGTGACTTTCACTACCACTATCACTATTTGAAGAGGGAGCTGGGGTCCTCTGAGAAGTTACTGAAGGGATGCACTGTCTCCCCAGAACACAGCAATACACTGCTGTGCCCGCTCACCCCCAAAATTCTGCAGGAACTTCAGGGTGCTCACCGACTTCCTTGTCTCCAGACCGAGAGCCTCGTAGCCGAGGATGCATACTCCCACCTGACATACTGCATACGATCTCCCCATCCCTGGCCCCTGAAAGCTTCCAGAACATCCATCAGCCGGTGAATGGGAAAGGACAACCCGGAGCAGAAGAGAAAGTGGCCGAGGCAGAGGGAGATGTCCGGGGTGCCGAGGACTCAGATCTAGCAGGGCCGCACGCACACACACGCCCTCTGACTGATGTCGTGGTTTTTCTGAACGGAGCATCTGAAACTGGAAACAGCGCGGGGACCCGGGGACAAAGTAGGGGTTAGACCTGCCAGGAGCGAGCTGGCGCAGGCCCCCTCAGCCACATTTTGGAGGCTGCACACTTTCGAGTCATGTAGCGGCTTCAGCGCCCTCTCGCTTAATTGAACAATCTAGTTCCCAGAATGGGAAGCACATTACTAAAAGCTACGCGGGATGAATGGCTCTTTTGTTCCACCAGACACTATTTGAAAACATCCTCAAACTATTTTCTTTAGGTTTTACCAGCGCTGACTCTAACTAGCATTGGACCTTGAGTTTCTAAAGAAAGGAGGCTCGGGGGGCCAGGTTCTCAGCCTGCAGGGCTGTGGGGTTGTTTTCAAACCCACAAGGGCAGCCTTTGAGAGCCTGGGGGCTGGGGCACTCAACTCCAGAGACTTGGAGAAGGCACAGCTCTTCCTGGGGAAAGAAAAAAAAAAAACTTTCTTAATGACCCTCCCCCATGAAGTGCTGGGACAGAAGAAGGGTCTGAATAAAGAAGAGTCTGCTGCCAACACCCTGGCCAAAAAGGACCTCCCGACACCGTTTGGGGAGCAGGAGATGCTGCAGATTGCATGGGGCCCTTCGGAGGCATTCATTGACCTGGGTTATACTGTGCACCTACTGTGAGACAGGCAGGAAAGCAGGTTCTTCACGTGGCATTTTTTTTTCAGGCCATTAAGACTATGCCTGGAGATTTCCTAACCCTAACCCAGCACTTGAAGGTGTAATGTCTCTGCTTCTTCAGCCCTCAGCACGTACAGAAATGCCTGGGCTTGAAACCGAGCTCTGCTCCCGACCAGCTGTGTGACCCTGGGGAAGGGGCATCACCCCTTTCCACAGGTTTTCTCTTTGTTGCTGTATTTTTTTCTTAGTCTTTTTTTTTTAACATTTATTTATTTTCAATTGGAGGATAATTGCTTTACAATATTGTGTTGGCTCCTGCCATACATCAACATGAATCAGCCATAGGTATACACGTGTTCCCTCCCTCCTGAAGCTCCCACCCACCTCCCACCCCATCCCACCCCTCTAGGTGGGATTTGAGCTTCTTGCATCATGTAGCAAATTTCCACCGTCATCTACTTTTACATACAGTAATGTCTCTGTTTCAATGCTAATCTCTCCATTTGTCCCACCGTCTCCTCCTCCCCACCGCCATATCCACAAGTCTGCTCCCTAGGTCTGTGTCTCTCTTGGTTTTCAAGCAGGAACTCATCTTACCCTCCTAACAATCCTTGATGAAGGTGCAGTTGTTATCATCATTTCAAAGATGGGGAAACTGGCGTGCCAGGCAATCAGGTAACTTGCCCAAAGTCACTGAGAGCAAGTGACAGGGTCGGGATCTGAACCCAGGGATCCTGGTTCCAGGGCCCAGACATTCGCCTGTGGTGCCTGCTCCTTAGACTCCCGAATGACACGAAAATCACCCTTCCTGTCTTTACAAATCAAAGGCATGTACCCCAAAGCTACTTCATGTGTCTTCATGTGCTGGGGAAAAGCAGTACCCGGCACGCGTCCTTCATGAATTTATCAATTTATTCAAGTGATGCTTATGAAGGTGTCTTCAGTGTTGGGTACTGCGCTACACTTGGTGCCCTTCAGGGGCTCACGGTCCACTGGAGAAGACGGCCTGGTGAACAGAGCAGAGTGTGGAGAGGGTGAGGACAGGGAGCAGCAGGGGACCCTCACTGCAAGTCCAGCCAGTGTCAGGATGTGGGGGTGGGGTGGGGAGGTCCCGGGGGGCAGGAGGACAGTTAACAAAGAAGAGGGAGGCATTGGGGGCAGAAAGGCCACCAAAGGCAAAAGCCGGGAGGCTGGAACCAGGGCTCCCGGAGGCCAGAGAAGGGCTCAGTGTGCAGCAGGCAGCGGGGTGAGAAGCAAGGGCGAGGATAAGGCTGGAGTGATGAGCAGGTGAGCCTTGCTGAGGGGCAGGCGCCTCCTCCTGAGGGTGATGGAAGCCTGGGAGAACCTCACAAAGGGGCAAGGCTCCGTCAGGTGCATGTTTTGGACAGCTCTCTTTGGTTGCAGTGGGAAGATTGGCCGGTAGGCGTGGAATGGAGCAAGGTGCCCAGTGTGGAAACTTTTGCATTAACTAGGACAATAAAGAAGGAAGGGCTGGAGTAAGGTAGGGAAATGACCCTGGAGGGGAAAAGGCGGGCTGAGGAGCAGCAGGGACACCAGGTGGCTCCCTGGGAGTGGCAGGTAGCAGGGAAGTGGGAGGTCCAGGCTGACACCAGGTGTGTACCTGAATGGATACACGGGGGTGGCAGGGGGAGTCGTTAGCTGAGCAGGAGTGAACCGTTAAGTAGGGTAGAAGAGGAGGAGGTGGAGAGTCAGCCAGTCTTTTAGATAAGGCGATTTTGAGATGCCCGTGGAACCCCCAGGAGGCTGCAAGGGCCGGAGGCAGCTGAGTCTCTGGCTGTAAAAGCTCACAACAGAGATGCAGGGAGGAGGTCAGACCTGAGCCCTTGGCCATCAAGTGTTCGGGGAGAGCATGAGGTCGACTGGGCAGAGGTGGAGAAATGAGCAGGAGGGGCACCCAGAGTCCCATCATTTACAGGCAGAGAAGACAACGGAGGAGCCCTTTCAGAGGACAGAGAAGGGCTGGGCATCCCTGGAGAAGGCGGTGTCTGCAGGCAGAAGGAAAGGGCTTTCCGACAGCCTGGTGAGAGGGACAGCGCTGTGGGGTTCGGAACCTGGGAGGTAGGGGAAGCAAGGAGAGCTGCTCAGCCCTGGTGGGGCAGGCTTCAGATAGCGGTGCATGTGGGGGGGTGAGACCTGCTGAGACGGCTCTTTGGGGAAGCTGCTCTGATGGGGTCGCAGGCTGGTAGTTCTTGGCCACAGGGTACCAGGGCCGTCTTACATTTGTTTCATTTTCAGGTTGGCACGACTGGGAAAGAGTCAGGAGGGAGGGAAAAGTTTCAAATACAGGATGGAATGGGGGACAAGGGAGGAAAGAGTGGGTAGAAGTCTCTGAGATGGGCAACAGGAGCAAAGTCCACAGGTGGAGACATCATTTCTGCGGGAAGAGGAGGGAGAGCTGGGGAATCCAACAGGTGAGTTTAAAAGCAAACCATCCTTGTTGAGAGATTCTCGGAGGAAGGAACAAGGAGGAGCTGGTGGCAGAGGTGACTGTGGCGGGTGCCACACGAGAGTCCTCATATCTCACACATTCAGTCCTCACGGCAACATAACCACCCTGAGGACATTCTTATACCCATTCTACAAGTGGGGCAACTGAGGTCCAGAAAGGCCAAGCAACTGACCCAGATTGGGACCCAAAACAGGGTTCAGATGATGATGCCCACAGCCTTGGCAGAAGCTGGCCCCAGAAAGAGGAGGCCTTCTGCTCAAGGCTTCTCCTCTGTCCTCCATGGTCTCAAGGAAGTATCTAGATCTGATCCTGCAACACCCTCATTGCCCTCTCCATGCCCCCCTCCCCGCCCCTTACACACAGAGGGGCTGAGTCTGGAGGGGAGTCCCACACCCGGCACTTCCCTTCCAAACACCAGCTTCCAGACCCGAGAGCGGTTTGACCTGAGGAAGCAGAGGTGGAGCAGGCCCCTCTCCCACCACGGCAGAGAGCTCGGGGGCAGGCGGTGTGGGAATAGGCCCCCAGCTGGTGGGGGGGGGCCTCATCCTAATGTCCAGCATGTAGCCGGTATACACATCACCTTTCTTTAACCTGTCATGGATGGGAGCGCTGCCGGGGATGTGGAGACCGCCCTAAATACTGGCACTGAGGGGCCGAGCTATAAATAGCCTTGCTCGGGCCTCCTCTCCGGTCTCCCAAAGCAACAAACAAACAAAAAAACAGCTGATCACCCAAACAAAGGCGCCTTCCCTGCCCCCTCGGGGTCCTGCTCTCACCTCCCTGGTCCAGTGCAGGCCATCAACTCTCCCCGTGTCAGGGGTCTGCTCCTGCAGGGCCCTCGGTGGAGGCACCAAACTGAGCTGGGGACTCAGAGCAAGGACCCTCCTGGCAGGAAACTCAGGCCTCCGCATCACGCATTCCCTCGGGAGAATGACCGAGTGTTACCTGCGGGCTGCTCAGTGCCCTAAGAACAGGGGCTGCGGTGATGAGGAAGGCAGATGACTTGCCCTCTGGGAGGAGACAGGTGAAGACAAGGACAGGGACAGTTGGCATTTCCTTCCTGCTCACTGAGGTCAGTGCAACCACGATTCCCAGTTTACAGATGGGAAAACCGTGGCTTAGGGAAGCAATGTGCCCAGAAAGGCAGAGGCTGAAGCCACAAGTGCTCAACCTGAGAGACAGAGCTCGGACCCACAGCCCTGTCTTGGGAAGATGGACCAGAAATGTGTCACTCAGGGTCGACAACAAGGCAATGAAGCTGGTCTGTAACGTGTGGAGTTCCCGCACCAGTTTCTTCTGTGGCTGCAGAAATGCTCCCAGATCGTGTGGAAGTCCCCTCCAGTCCTGAACACATCCTACACTTCTCCATTGCCCAGGATCCATCCCACAGTTCTTTCTGCCAGGAATGTCTCTCTCAGTTCTTACGTGCCTTCACAATTGTACCTGTCCTTCAAGCACCAGCTCAAATAATACAAAACCTTACCAAGTGCTTCCTTGGTCTGTACCTGAACCAAACCGAGAACCTCCTTAACCCTGAAGATGCAGTGACCATCTATGTTGACCTCTGACCTAGAAATGCCTGATGCACAAACTGTTTCTATATAAAATGCCAGACAGTACAGATTTAGGCTTCACAAGGTGCATGGTCTCTGTTCCAACTTTTCAACTCTACCCTTGCTGTGTGAAAGCAGCCAGAGACAATTTGTAAACAAATGCTGTGGCTGTCTTCCAATAAAACTTTATTTACAAAAACAGGCAGCAGATGGGTTTGGTCCATGGTTTTCTGACCTCTGTCCTAGGCTAATGCTTCCCAAAGAACACTAATCCTGTATGGTACCCTGAGGTCATACAGGGACCTCACTGAGGAATGGCCCTCTTTAGAGAGTCCCAGTGCTCATTAGAATATTAAAGGCTCTGAGAAGTCCTGCAATAAAGGCATCTCTATAGCTCTGTCTGTCTGGGCTTCCCTGGTGGCTCAGATGGTAAGGAATTTGCCTGCAATGCAGGAGACAGCGTTCAATCCCTGGGTCAGGAAGATCCTCTGGAGAAGGGAATGGCTACCCAGTCCTGTATTCTTGCCTGGAGAATTCCATGGACAGAGGAGCTTGGCAGGGTATAGTCCATGGGGTCAAAAAAAGTTGTATGTGACTGAGCAACTAACAATAGCTCTGTCTAACCCATTGTTTCCCAAACTTACTTAGAACTATTCTTCATTAAAGTGCAAATTAAGACCAAAATGAGATGCCAGTTCATGCCCACAAGGGTGCACCCACGAGAATGGCTTAATCAAAAAGATAGACAATAATAAGTATCTTCAAGAACATATGTGAAATAGATGACCAGTCCAAGTTCGATGCATGAAACAGGGCACTCAAAGTCAGTGTACTGGGACAACCCAGAGGGATGGGATAGGGAGGAGGTGGGAGGGGGGATTCAGGACGGGGGCGGGGGGGGGGACACAGGTACACCGTGGTTCATTCATGTCGATGTATGGCAAAAACCACCACAATATTTTAAAGTAATTAGCCTCCAATTAAAATGAATAAATTAAAAAAAAATTACACCAAGGCAAGCAATCACACTGGGACCAGAGAAATCAAAATGTGTACTCGTCCCACCAAAAATGTACAGTCTTTTCTGTCAACATATTGAAATCATAATATCACTCATACATATCCAAGAATTTTTGTTGAACTTTGACTTCTAAAAATGTACTATTCTTCGAGTATAATTTTTTCTATCTCGTCACTTTCTTGTTAATTAGTATAAAAAATAATATTTGGAGTAACTCCTTAAGATAGACCCATAAAAAGTATATTCCTAGCCAATCTGAATAAATCAAGAGCATCTGCTAAAAAAGAAAAAAAAAAAAGGAATACGGAGAAATGGAACTCATATATTTCTGGCAGGAGTGTAAAATAGTTCAGCCACATTGGGAAAGTCTGACAGTTTGTTAAAAAGGTGAACATAAAACTCAGCCTTTGCAAAACCCCTAGGTTCTTCAAACCCCATCTGAATGCAGAGTTCCAATAGCAAGGAGAGATGAGACAGCCTTCCTCAGTGATCAGTGCAAAGAAATAGAGGGAAACAACAGAATGGGAAAGACTAGAGATCTCCTCAAGAAAATTAGAGATACCAAGGGAATATTTCATGCAAAGATGGGCACAATAAAGGACAGAAACGGTATGGACCTAACAGAAGCAGAAGATATTAAGAAGAGGTGGCAAGAATACACAGAAGAACTATACAAAAAAGATCTTCACAACCCAGATAATCATGATGGTGTGATCACTCACCTAGAGCCAGACATCCTGGAATGTGAAGGCAAGTGGGCCTTAGGAAGCATCTCTACGAACAAAGCTAGTGGAGGTGATGGAATTCCAGTTGAGCTATTTCAAATCCTAAAAGATGTTGCTGTTAAAGTGCTGCACTCAATATGCCAGCAAAATTAGAAAACTCAGCAGTGGCCACAGGACTGGAAAATATCAGTTTCCATTCCAATCCCAAAGAAAGACAATGCCAAAGAATGTTCAAACTACCAAACAATTGCACTCATCTCACACTCCAGCAAAGTAATGCTCAAAATTCTCCAAGCCAAGCTTTAATAGTACCTGAACCATGAACTTCCAGATGTTCAAGCTGGATTTAGAAAAGGCAGAGGAACCAGAGATCAAATTGCCAACATCCACTGGATCATTGAAAAAGCAAGAGCTCCAGAAAAACATAAATTTCTGCTTTATTGATTACACCAAAGCCTTTGACTGTGAGGATCACAACATACTGTGGAAAATTCTTCAAGAAATAGAAATACCAGACCACCTTTCCTGCCTCTTGAGAAATCTGTATGCAGTTCAAGAAGCAACAGTTAGAACCAAACAAGGAACAACAGACTGGTTCCAAATTGCGAAAGGAGTATGTCAAAGCTATATATTGTCACCCTGCTTATTTAACTTACATACAGAGTACTCATGCAAAATGCCATGCTGGATGAAGCACAAGCTGGAATCAAGATTGCCAGGAGAAACAGCAATAACCTCAGATACGCAGATGAAACCACACTTTATGGCAGAAGGTGAAGAGGAACTAAAGAGCCTCTTGATGAAAGTGAAAGAGGAGAGTGAAAAAGCTGGCTTAAAACTCAACATTCAAAAACCTAAGATCATGGCATCCAGTCCCACCACTTCATGGCAAATAGCTGGGGAAATAATGAAAAGAGTAACAAACTTTATTTTCTTGGGCTCCAAAATCACTGAAGATGGTGACTGCAGCCATGAAAGAAAACCATGCCCAACCTAGACAGCATATTAAAAAGCAGAGATAGTACTTTGCTGACAAAGGTCCATCTAGTCAAAGCTATGGTTTTTCCAGCAGTGATGAATGACTGTGAGAGTTGGACTATAAAGAGAGCTGAGTGCCAAAGAATTGATGCTTTTGAACTGTGGTGTTGAGAGTCCCTTGGACCGCAAGGAGATCAAAACAGTCAATCCTAAAGGAAATCAGTCCTGAATATTCATTGAAAGGACTGATGCTGAAGCTGAAGCTCCAATAATCTGGCCACCTGTTGCGAAGAACTGACTCATTGGAAAAGACCCTGATGCTGGGAAAGACTGAAGGCAGGAGGAGAAGGGGATGACAGAGGATGAGATGGTCAGATGGCATCACTGACTCTAAGGACATTAGTTTGAGCAACCTCTGGGAGTTGGTGATGGACAGGGGAGCCTGGCGTGCTGCAGTCCATGGGGTTGCAAAGAGCCAGACACGACTGAGTGACTGAAGTAAACTAGGTTATTCAAAAATAGCCCCAAACTGAAAACTACCCAAATGTCCATCAACTCACAGTCAGACAAACGAAACTAAATTAATTAATTAATTAAATGGAATATTAGCCACAAAAAAGAATAAAGCGGTGACACATGCTGGAACATGAATGAAGCCTGGAAACATTTTGCTAAGTGAAAGAGGGCATTGAGCAAGGACCTCACATTGTATGACTCCACTGAGTATGTGATATCCAGACTACATGAATTCAAGAAACAGACAGCAGGTGAGCAGTTGCCTGGCAGTGGGGCTGAGATGAACTATAAATGGGCATGAGAGATCTTGTTAGGATGATGAACACAGTCCAAAACAGTCTTGTGGTGACAACTTCACGTTTGGCAAGTTTACTCAAGTTATACACCTAAAAGGGGCACAGTTTACAGTATGTAAATACACCACCAAGTCATTTAAAGGCAGTGCCCCACCATGCTTCTGCCTTTCCAAAGCAATACGTCCAGAGTGTGCAGAACACGCTCTGGCAGAGATAACAGTGTGCAGGTTATCCTGTGTCACACCCACTGCCCACAGCAGACTCAGGCTCCAGGAAGGTGTGGACCTTGCCACGGACCACAGGCAGTGAGTGGCAGAGCCTGGCCTTGCACCCCCATCTCCTGACCCCAAGCTCAACACCTATTCTAGTCCCGCATGGCTGGAGGGTAAGATCAGCAACACAGGAGGCAATAAGAAGAGGCATCTATACGCAGGGATCCCATGCAACGGAAAGGGTCTCACTGCCCCGAGGCTGGGGTCCCAGCGCCCTGGGGTTCCTGCCCTTCTCCCCCTTGGCAGGACTCAGCATAGCTCCAAAGTGCTGCCCAAGCCTTCCACACCTCCCCGAGTATAGCAGCTCTGTATTACAAGTGGTCAAAGGCTCAGAGAGGGTCTGACATCACATTCTGTGTTAAGGCTGGCAGAGAGTCACTGTCTGCTCCAGAGGGGGCGGTGGGCAGGAAACACACATGACATGGGAAAAGTCCTGGATGAGAGATCCGGCGTGGGAGTGTGTGCGTATGGGGCGTCTTCCCCCCCATCCTCCCCCCACACCCGCTGGAGGCCTCCATTCTTTAAATGTCACCTGAACCACCTGAGCTGTGGGGCGGAAGCGGGGACAGGCTGAGGATGGGTAAGACACAGGGGTGAGAGGAGCTACGACTGTTGATGGACCACTGGCCCCCGCCCCACCTCCGTCGCTGTATGCTGACTGCGCCTGCACCTGGAAGGGTGGCGGGGCACACCTGTTTCTCCAGGGAGGAAGCTCAAGTTCAGAATTGCACACCAGGGTCCCCATGAGTGAGCAGGAGAGTCAGGTTCCAGCTCTGGGGCTTCTTCCTAATCTTCCAGGTCTTCCAGGGAAAGCATGGAGCTGAGAGTGTGTGTGTGTGTGTGTGTGTGTGTGTGTCTGTAAAATCTGGAGAGTTTCAAACACTTTCTCTTGGCTTTATCAGAATACGGAATTGAGATAATGCACTAAAATTTGGGAGCAGGCCCTTCTGTGTGACTCTCTGCCTGAGCCTGAATTAAAGCCACTCATGAACCCCTTGTGCCACCAGCTGCGGGGCCACAATACACACTGGGGGGCCAGCCTCAATCTCCATCTGTCATCACAGCAGATCAGAGCCTGCTCGCCTCACACACAACATCTGGCTCAGCTGGAAACCAGTGTTCTGCTAAAAGCAAGGTTCAAGTCATTTCCTAAAGGTGCCTCTTGAAATCCAAGAAGACATAAGCCAACTGGTTTTCTGTGTTTTTGTTGTACTGGGCGCTGGAGACTTAAGTCCTTCCTCGTTCATCCCTCCCTCCCTCCATCATTACATAGAGCTGTGGGGCTGGAGAAGTCTCTTGAGAGTCCCGTGGAATGCAAGGAAATCAAACCAGCCAATCCTAAAGGAAATCAACCCTGAAGATTTCATTGGAAGGACTGATGCTCATGCTGAAGCTCCAATACTTTGGCCACCTGATGTGAAGAGCCAACTCGTTGGAAAAGACCCTGATGCTGGGAAAGATTGAGGGCAGGAGAAGCCGGCAACAGAGGATGAGATGGTTGGATGGCATCACTGAATCAAGGGACATGAGTCTGAGGACCCTCCAGGAGATAATGAAGGACAGGGAGGCCTGGCGTGCTGCAGTCCATGGGGTCGCCAAGGCTCAAACACGACTTAGTGACTGAGCAACTACGATCTGACGCAAAACTCTCCCTTTGAGAACCCAGTGCCTCAGGACTGCAGAGCGGAGGGACGGGCCAGTGGGGTTCTGCCCCGAGATAAAACAGGCAGCCGATGGCGTTTCAGTCACGGGCAAGAGGAACATGCAAGGAAGGGTGGAGGGACACAGCAGGGATCAGAGAGGCCGGCTCTCAGCCCAGCTCCAGCTCTTGCTCTCCAAGAAAGGCACTCTGGATGAGCCCCGTAACCTCTTCCTGCCTCAGAATCCCCTGAGATGAGAATCTGTCCAGTGATGCCGAACCATCTCTCCCATGGGCGGGTGGAGTAAATGAAGCGATGGGCCTGGAGGGCCATGCTTGGGGCCAGGGTACACAGCAAGTGCTTAGTAACTAACCGTGACCTCCTTTCTCTTCCTGCACGCATCAGAATGTAAAAGGAACCTCAGACACAACTCTTGCAGTTCAGTAAATCCCTGCTTCCCATGACTCAGTGTGAGACACCCACTATTTGTGAAAACAAATCTCCTCATAGCAGATTTTATATACAAGTATCTTTACTCTAATGTTCAAGAATGAGTAATATTTTATAGATCACAGCTCTTCCGCAGTTACTAAGCCCAACTGTTCCTCCTCCTCCTCCCCCTCCTCCTCTCATTTTCCAGACAAAGAAAATGAGCTGCAAACAGATTCAAGCAGTGAGCCCAAAGCTGGTAAGTGGAAGCAACAGTATTTAAATTCTTGCTGTCTGGCTTTAAAGCCTAGGTCTCTGTCTGCATCCTCGCATCTTATCACTACACTTCTCTGGAACATTTCAGCACCTGGATATACAAGCAGTGCCTCCACCCTGAGCTTCTGCTCTCAGCAACGTGTTCAGACCTCCTCATCTATTTATTGGTCCTTCTAGGGCCCCGGGGGCTCTGGGCAAGCAGGGACCCCTGGTGTTGACAAGCCGGGGCAGACAATTGCCAGCAGCAACGAGAGTGAAGAAGCACTGCTCTCTGCTCTGTCGGGGGAGGCCTGGTTCGTGCTTCGGGGATGGTTATCCAGGGAGGGTCTGGTGGATACCAGCAAGTCTGAAAAACAGACTTAGGCAAGTAACTCCTCCCTGCTTCAGCATCACGGAAAATAAAATCGCATTGTATGCAGTTTTTCCCTTCTTCTACTCAGACATACTTCCTACATTTTTCTACAAGAAAGCACAGGTGACTTTGGCAATAAGGAAATCACGTGTTCACCAGAGAACCCACTTCTATAAAGGGGAGCTGATCTAAGAGATGAATGACGTTTCTGAACCTGGGAATGTACACTC
Organism: Bos indicus x Bos taurus; assembly: GCF_003369695.1. Taxonomy (NCBI): domain Eukaryota; kingdom Metazoa; phylum Chordata; class Mammalia; order Artiodactyla; family Bovidae; genus Bos; species Bos indicus x Bos taurus. The sequence goes on from NC_040097.1 coordinate 5,892,520, forward strand.
TTCAATGCACGGGGCAAAAGTGAAGTAAGACGACACTGACCTCCACAGGGTTGAGAAACTCATTCACTCATTCATCCACTCTTCCACCCATGCATGTTAATAAATATTTATTGAGCACTTAGAATGTGCTGGCAGGACAACAGGGAACAAAACAGGACAGTCCTTGCTGGCATGGGGCTTTCAGTCTAACAGAGACAGAAAGAGAATAAACTAGTAAATAAAGGCACAAGGATTTCAAGTAAGTCCTATGTAGACAACAAAACAGACAGATGGGGTAGAGAAGGACTAGGGTACTGACTCAGCTGGATGGGCTGGGAGAGCTTACTGAATGACATTTGAATTAAGACTTGATGATAAGAAAGAGCCAGATACACGAGGAACTGGTGAGGAATCTTCTAAGCAAAGGGACTCTTCTCTACAAAAGTCTGAGACTGAGCCTAGAGCAGGCCCAGGACATACCAAGGGCACCAGTCCAGAGAAGGGGAGTGGGCAGAAGGGGAGATGAGGCTGTGAGGGAGGCAGGGGCAACCCTAGAACCACAGAAAGAATTAAGAATGTCACTTTAGCAACTCTGGGCCCAAATTCTGTGTCCAAATGAAAATCAAGTGGCCACGTGATTTAAAAATACACAAATTTTTAAAACCTCCTCCAGTAGAGAAACCAAAAAGACAAGACTGCATCCTTCTGAATAAAGATAGAGAAGAAATTACCCTTAGAGCTTAATGCAGGCTTAGCACACAATATGCTCACAACAAATGTGAGCTGAACGGATGCCATGCAAAAGCACTTTCAATTGTACGCATGGCGAACATGCACTTGCTTGCAAAACCGTGGACAAGAGAGATGAGAGTGCCTAGAAAATAAAGTGAAAAAGAACACAGTCCATCTGATGCCACAATGCTGGTAACACTCTTATAGCACTCAATCCCCACAGGGCACACGGGCTTAAAATGCAGAATAGCAAACACATTGAGATAAATGCACAGGTGCCAGACGCATAAAGAGTTACTAAGGGAAACCAGGGTGGCTTGATTTTGAAATCTGACATCAGGAAGAAAAGCCGCCCCTGCCCCACAGGCCCCCTGCCCGACCTAGAACCTGGGACTGACCCAGAGCCTGAGCTGTTCTCAGTGGCTAAGACAGTCATTTTAATTATTCCCTGAAAGGGGAAATGAACCTTCAAGATGTCAGAAGCCCAAGGTCAGGGTAAAGGCAGGGCCAGCCATGGGCAGGGAAGTAGCAGCTTATAACTGATTTTATGAGATCCACAGGCTTGTCTCTCCTCCGTTTCTAGAGGGCTAGGACCGCATCTTCTACTTCCACCACTCCCAGCTATGCCAGTTTCCTTCTGACATGCACCAGGAGCTCAGGTGTTTGCTGAATGAATGAAGAAGCACCCAGCCGAGGTAGTCTATTCTAACCAAGCCGTGTGGCCCTGAATGAGACCCCTGGGGTTAGAGGCAGCAGGGACAGGACACTAAGAGCACAGTGTAGACAGGAATCAGACACATGAGGAAACAGCAAAGAGAACCAGGAAAGACACACTTTCGAGGACACCTGATCCAATACTTGAAGCGTTGTCACACTGGGAAGGAATCAGGCATATTTCCTCTAAAGCCCCAGAAGCCAATCTTTGGCTGAGTTCAAGGAAGAACTTCCTCCTAGCATGGCATTTGCCAGGCTGTGTTTAGTGGAATGCTAGCATTCTGGGGTTGGGGAGGGCAGGGGGATGAGGGGAAAGATTCCAAACGACTGCACGGGAAAATACGTTTGGGAATTTGAGCTAATCAAAGGTAATGGATATTCTTATTGGAGGGCACAGCTTTCAGCCCTTCTCAAGTTTATGTGGCCCCAAACAGTTTTTCACAGGATGCTACAAACATCTCACAGAGTGTCTATGTTCCAAGTTCACCTCTGGGGAAAAGATGAATTAGAGCTGTCTGATACAAACATCTTATGAAGGAAGGAAGGAGTGTCACACCAGAATTGGATGTAGAATTCAACACTGTGTGAAAAGTGAAAGTTTAGTCACTCAGAAGTGTCCAACTCTTTGCGACCCCATGGACTGTAGCCCACCAGGCTCCTCCATCCACAGGATTTTCCAGGCAAGAGTACTGGAGCGGGTTGCCATTTCCTTCTTCAGAAGATCTTCCCAACCCAGGGATCGAACCCGGGTCTCCCTCATTGTAGGCAGATGCTTTACCGTCTGAGCCACCGGAGAAATGCACAACATAGATGATACAAATACAATCAGAGTAGAAAACTGGAACCATGGGCTCATTCTGCCATTGACTTTCATCTTGAATGACCGAGTAGCAGGCAAAAAGGCCCAGTTACTTGTGAGGACACAGACTAACTGTCCCCTCCCACCACTTGGTGTCCAAATGAGTGGGTAACATAGATATTATGGGCTTCCCAGGTGGCTCAGTGCTAAAGAACTTGCCTGCCAATGCAGGAGATGCAAGAGACTCAGGTTTAATCCCTAGGTCGGGAAGATTCCCTGGAGGAGGGCACAGCAACCCACTCCAGTATTCTTGCCTGGAGAATCCCATGAACAGAGAGCCTGGTGGGCTACAGTCCATAGTGTTGCAAAGAACTGGACATGATTGAACCGATCAAGTATGCATGCACACATGGATATTACAAAGGGATCCTCGAAGCAGTCAGTGCTGTTCTGAGGAGCTTAGGGATAAGATGAGTACTTGCCAGAGCCCACTTTGACTCTCCTCATGTACTATTTTCTAGAAAATACTGTCTGCTCGCCTTCCTCCCATGTACCTTTACATTTGGTAAATATTCACTGAGGGTCTTCCATATACCAGCAGTGGGGAGCAAAACCAGAAAAGGCGCTGCTTCATGACAGCCTCCTGGGGAATTCAGACAAACATGCTGCACAAATAAGAACTTAATCCAGGTTTCCCATACACATTACAAAGGAAATGAATGGTACAAAACAGCGTAAGTTACACAGAGACCTCGTCCAGTGTAGGACTTCGGGTTCTGTTCTCTGAGGGACCACAGAGACCATCTTTTGCTGTCCTCAAATGTGCAGGTCCAAAACATGCCTGTAGGAAACTACAGTCCACTGGGGCTGGAAAAGGCCAGGTGGCGCCCCTCCCACCCCCCACACACACAAAGCAGCCTCCACTCCGGCACAGTGTCACACGGATGATCAATGAGACTGACTCAGTAGGTCATAGTCAAATAGAGCATCACCGACTCAATGGGTATGAGTCTGAGCAATCTCCGGGAGATAGTGAAGGGGGGAAGCCGGGCATGCTACGATCCATGGGGTTGTGAAGAATCAGACATGACTGAGAAACTGAACAACAACAGTGGGTCTGGACAGGGCTGGAAAGTTTGCATTTCCAACCATGCGGTGCTTCTTTGCCAACCACATTAGGGAGCACTACTTCATCAGGCATTTTAAACGACCTAAATACACTGAGGGCTATACCATGTTCATGAACAGAGAGGCTCAATCACCACGGTGTCAGTTTTCTCAGATTAACCTATAAATCCATTATCCTCCCAGCCAAAGCCCCCACAGAGTTGTTCTGTTCTTTATCGTTATTCTTTTTTTAACTTGACAAGCTTATTCTAAAGTTCATCTGGAAGACTAAAGTAATTTTGGAAAACAGCAAAGCGAGGGACCTGTGTTGTGGGTTCAAGGCTTAAAATTAAACTTTAGGTATAGCACTGACACACAGTCAGCAAAATAGATGAAGAGATCACGGTGCCCTCAAATAGATCTATGCTTTTAAAAACTTTATATGGAAGATGGCATTACAAATCAGTAAGGAAAGAATGAATGATTCAGCAAATACTGCTGGAGAAATTGGTTATTTATATAAAAAATAAAACTGGATTCCTACTTCGTATCTTATACAAAATAATATTCCAGGTAGATTATATTTCTGAATGTGAAAAAAAACTTTAAAACTCTTGGAAGAAAACCCAGAAATATATATATATTTTGTTTGTTTGTTTTGCAACTTTGAGGTAGGGAACTATATCTTAAATAAGACACTCACTGTGCAAACCAGAAGGAAAAATACTGGCAGCTTTGAATTCAATATAGTTGAAACTTCTGTATACTATACATAAATAGTGAAGAAAAGCCACACACTAAGAATGGTATCTGGCTAAATTTTTTAAAAAAATCACTCATAAAACCACTGCTCCTCTACACTATTATTCATCAGCACTAGGGTAGGGGAGGTTCTTCAATGAAGTCAGACCTTTTCAAACTGAAAAGCCTCAGTGAGCCTTTATCCAGTCTTCAACCCATAGAGGAAACTTTTCTTCCATTCCTGGGGCACTGCACAATTCTGCACATACACAGTGTAAATGATGCCCTCTAGGGTCGTGCAGTGAACAACTTATACAACCGTATATGGCAGCCCTGCAACTCCAAGGGCTACAAATCCCTTTGGAACACTGATGACAAATGCCCTTCTCTGGGAAAATGCCCACCCACACAACTACTGCCTATAAAGTCAGTGGATTCAGGCGCTGTCCCCAAAACCATCAACAGCCTTCTGTTGGTCAAACACTCCCAGGTATGAGGGCTCACAACCTGTGAAGCACTTGCAGCCAACACTGTGGGACTGCACTCTTCCGTAAGTGCTTATTTCTTTACCACCTCTCCCTGTTCAAGTTGATCTGCGTCCTTTCCCCGTGACCTTGCCCCTACTGAATGAAAGCCTGCCTGTCCCCCCAGGAGACTTCTGCTTTCCAGGCTAAATATACTCTTGACTTGGTTTACTGCAAACAGTCCAAACCTTCTCTTTTGCTAAAAATGAATTTTTAAACTGCCCATCATTTTACCAAGCACTTCTTGCCATAGTAAGTAACCAGGCATGCTGACATGTCAACAAAGAATGAGAAAGCATTTTTCTCAGCTGTGCCCCTTTGGAAAACCTCTCAAGATCTCCATTCTGGCTTCTAAAGAAATGCCCACAGAAGCCAGGAAGTTCGAGGCTGGAGGCTGGAGGCAGGGTCAGGCTTTTTTCAGGGGTGGGGTAGCAGCAACCAGGGCAGAGACCCAAAGGCTGAAGGAGACAAGGTGTTTCCACTTACTCCCAAAACTCCATGACAGGAGAGGTGGCGTTCTGCAGGGACACATGGCTGTGGTTGGTCGCATTCAATTTCTGGAACTCCACGCAGTTCTCTGCAGCGGGAAACAGGACAAGAAACACAAGAAAATTACCCTCTGCGAGGGCTGGCGCTTAGACAACATTCAGAGCGGATGGTGCAACCAGGTGGTTTTTACCCAGCCGCTCCAGGTAAATATGCCTCACAGAGCGCTGTGGGGAAAATCAATCATATACAAACAGTTTAACAGGGGGGCTTGGCTTGATTCCAACCAGAAAAGAAGTTTTGGGGGTAGGGCACCTCCTCCCTCTATTTCCCATTAGTACGCCCTGTCCAATTCTTTCCTCCTGAATCTTTCACCTTTTCCACTTCCCTGCCTAAGGCTTGTTCATAGCATCTACCTTTTCCACCCTGGCAGGAACGTGAGGGTTAAAAACGGGCATCAGCCATGGTGTCCCTGGGCCAGTAACGCAGGTGAGACTCAGGCTAAAGCCACAGCTGCTTCAGAAAGACCTGACAATTGGATGAAACAATATCCGAATGTGTAAAGAATCCCTGGTTCCTTCATCATTCCCTCACTCATTCAATCTAAGAAAGGATTTATTGAATATCTCTTCTCATTTCATGAGACTTGATGACCAAGGGGGATTTGAATCTCAAGGTAAAAACATGAGTGTCCGTCCTTTGAGCCCAGATCAGCCTATTATCCTCTCCTCCAGAAAGCCTTCTGTGATGTCCCTCTCCTGAATTCTAAGGCAGTTAGAACTTAAAGGTCCTCCGAGAAACCTCCTTCTCCAACTCCCTTTATTTTGAAGAGGACGAATCAAGGGTCAGAAGTAGTGAAGGGACCCCTGCCCATACCTTCTCCCTGCTCACAAGTCACCAGCCAGTTAGGGGAAGAAAACAGTCCAGCCAAGGCTCCACTCCTTTGCCATGGTTACTGCCTGGTTCTATCTGCCACCATGGGATCCAGGTCTCTTTACTGCACCTCCCTGTTCATAGACCCGCCTTAGTCACCCTGCTGTGAGCTCCCCGAAGACAGCGTCGTGTGCACCCACTCACTTCAAAGCCCCTGCACCCAGCACAGTGACCAGCCTGAAGCCTGCATTTAGCTTCATGCTGGCCCTTCACTCTGCTCATGTATGCACAAACCCTCCAACTACGTCTATAATCGCTGGAGCGTGAAGCCCTCCTGTACATGATACTTTACACACTACAAGTGTTGACATGCCTTCAGAGAAAGGGGAGTGCAAACCAGTGGAAGAAAGCTTTGCAGCCCACTGGGGGAAAAGCCCCCCAAGTGTCTGCTCCCTTTCCACTTCTCTGGACAAGTGCTAACCATACCAGGAAAGGAGATGGTCTGTGGGGTCCACAGTCAGTCCTAAGAGAAGTCTGGGAACCTAAAGTTATAAGCAAAATACCTGAATGTGCCCTTGTGCCTTTTTCTAGAGCAAGGAGCCCTTGGCTTTAATCAGATTCTCTAATACAGTGTCTCTCAACTTTTTTTTCTAGAGTAAAAAAATTTCTCGGACAACCAAAGTTGACAAGGCATTTTTATTAAAATAATATTTAATCCTTTACAAATAAGCAATGAGTTATAAAGCCTTTGTGATTCAAGTATTCAGACAACTACAAAGCCAGATTTTACAAGTTAAACACCAACTATCCTACTGAACCAACACAATTCAAATTGATAGCATAAAACGGGTATGCACGATAATGCCATCTTGTGAGATTAAATTGACTTCCCAACCGAAAAATGGACCTGACTGGTAGAAGGCAAGGTCTATGGAGCTAAACTTGCTTATTTTTCCATGTGTTATTTGAGATTCAGTTCTATCTCCATTTTTCTCTGGTCATGCGTTTGCAGAACCTTTGTTCCTAAGTTTGCATTTTTGTCTGGACTTAGTATCAACGACCATTTATGAATTAAATCTCTTTTTCCCTTGGCCACCATCATCCATCCTATTCACCAAGAATGCATCTTAAATTGTCAAGGTGGACAAAGTCAGGCATTGAGATCCCCAACCATCCTCATTTATAAGGTGAATGTACAGATGATTAGAACATGCACCTATTTTTAGAGTACCCTCAAAATAAATTTGCACAATTAATTTATCATGGACAACTTGCAGGCCTCCAAGAATATGTCCTTGAATTTTAGTTTGATAAACATCTTGATTATGCTCCTGGGCAAAGAAAGGTTAAGAACCAGGGAGAGAAAATGAGACTCCCTGCAACCCCCCCAAAAAATGTGCTGGGTTGGGAAACAAGGTAAAGTTTTGCAGGGATAAAAACTAGTTCACAGCATTTTCTTGGTCTAATGACTGCTGTTCCTTCTGCCAGTGACCAACATCCTGACCTGTCTACTGTATCTCAGCTTTCAGGATGACTGGCCACTTATAGGGACAACCTAACCAAAGGTTACAACATAGATGGTGAATAGATTAGAGCAGGTATGTAAAGGCAGTGACTGTCTACAGCAGTACTGAGCAGAGCTCGAAGGCCAAAACTAGATTCAAAAGGAAAGAGTTCTACAGTCGATTAGTGATGTCTGTACAGAGCAGTCTCCATACATTGGGGTTTAGAAGTATTTGTCTTCCCTAGATTGTAAGACTCAGTCCTGACAGGTTGACAAATTGATAAGTAAACACTATATTAGAATCCAAAGTAATCTCAAAAGTTACCCATTGAAGGAAGGAGGCGGGTGGTGAATTCAAGTGTCTACCTGGGGTGGACAGGTAGAATAAATGAGCCATATGAGCTGGGTGGGGACTGTGGCCAGCTTGAGGACAGATGCTTCACCCACAGACAACAGCCGTTTCTCAGCTGCAGCCACTGCTGCCAAGTATGATTGTGGGAATGTGGCTCTGCTGTTGCCAGATCTTTTTAGCTTTTCAAGAGAAGCTGGGAATCTGGATTTTCATCCCCAGCCTTCTGATTTTTCAACTTTTGAAAATACAAATACAACAAATACATTTTTGAAATGGGCTGGTCACTGATTTAAAGCCTAATTGGCTGACAGCCCTCCTGTCTGCAACCCCTGATCTAGTCTAACCCCTTCATTTTACAGAGGAAAATCTGACACTCAGAGACAGGGCTGGAATCGCAGCCTGAACCCCTGGATCTCAGTTTAGCACTTTATACTTGCATCCTTACTGTGTGCTCAAAGGACGCAGCCTCTATATTTGGCAAAGCAAGGTAAGAAAGCCACAGTTCTTCTCCTTGTGCCAGTCCCTGGGCTAGTGCTCAGTTCATGCGAGTATGCAGACCAGGTACAGAAATGACCCCCAGCTTCAGTGGAATCTGAACTCACAGCAAGACACGTGACACACCACCAATCCCAGCTCGCCCAGTAAGACCAGCAGAGACAGCCTCCAGGGAGGCCATACCTGTGTTCCACTCGTGCCCACAGGTGGCCCAGGGGAGCTCAGTGGCGAAGCAGTTGCTCAGGTAGAAAATGGCCCATGCCAGGATGATAATGTAGTACACGTTTAGATGGGCCTCAATCACCTGCGTTGCATAACCAATGCCTGAAAGAACAAAGAAAAGGCAGTGATCTGAGTCCCTCTCCAACTTGTTAAAAAAAAGCTGCCCTTCACAGCCTGACAATACCCAGGCATTCTTTTATTTTCTGATTAACTCAGCACGTACCTTCAAATAAAGGGCACACTTTCCTCCAACATGTAATGCCACCTTCACTCGTAAACTGTCCCAGAGCTGTTTCCAGGAAAAAAACAGGAATCCCACAGCATATAAAAAACACCACATAGGGAATCAGGAATGCCCCTGCAAAGATGCAAAGGAAAGGAATGAAGTTAAAGTTGCCTCCGCCACTTCAGCCCTTGAATAACCTGTTAGAGGCAAGACAGCATATGCTCTGAGCTTGAGTTCAAGTTCCTGCTATGAGGACCAGAGTCAGACGATGGGAGCCTGGGTTTGGACTCTCTGCCACCTACTCCCTTGAGTAAGTCCATGTCACATCTTCCAGCCTCAACTTCTTCACCTGTAAAATAAGGCTTTAATACGTAAGAACTGCACCACTTATCTCACAGAATGGTTGTACAGTTAAGATGATAAAGTTTAAGAAACTGTGTAATATGCTTGACTCTTTCATTTACGCATTCGACCCTCCAGCACAAGTCAAATCTATTCCCTCCCTGAATGCTGCTGCATCCTCCTTTTATATTACAAAGTAACCTCAACTGGCCAGGGGAGGGGGCCTCTTCTTTTTACTTTGGAAGTAACCTGCAAAAAATCTTTATAAAGATAGGCATTCTCAAGGAGATATACAATGAGCAGTAACAGGTCCCTGTACGTGAGCCCCAGGTATGGAGCTGAGATACGAGAAGTTCGTAGCAAGAATACAGCCAGAGAGCTGGCTTTGAATCAGCCTGGAGAAAAGACCACCGTAAGCTTTAGGGCTCCTGTTTTGAAACACAATACCCACCGCCTGGGCCTTTCTGTGAAACAAATTAAATAACTGAGGTGAACATGAGCCATTACAAGCAGAAAGGGATTTTCCCAAATCCCTCATTCTCTCTCTCCTGTCTAATAACAAAGCCTGAAAACACAAGCTATTCCCCGCCATCTGATCTTGCGAATGAAGGCTTTCACTGAAATTGCTTTTTGCTAAATGAAGTCCCTTTAACCCAGGATTAACAGCAATGATTTTGATCAATCCTGGTAATAGGACAATATTTGCCAGGTTGTGAAAGGGTCTTAGCTTTTCTATTTTTACAAAGTTTCACATTGGGAAAGAAATACTAAAGTATTGTTGCAACTTAAGAGTAGAGCTGTGTAGATTTTTTTTTTAAGAAAGTTAAACAGTTGATAAGCAGATACCCCAACTATATTAGAAAGCAAAAAGTGCCTGAAAGAAGATAAAAGGGTATGTTTGCTGAATCTAAGTGATTAAGACAAGCCACAGAAGTTTCCCTAACATGCTGTAATTTAAAATAAAATGACACTTTCTGAAAGCCTTGTGGCCTCTCTACTCACAAAGGTAGTAATCCTTAAGATAATTAAACCAGGATAGCTGTACACCCAGCAGAGATTCTTGTCGAGTTAGAGTAAAAAAAAAAAAAAATGACTCATTTTTAAACTGTACTCACTACAACCTTTTTTAAAAAAAATCTGAGAGTTTGTAATTAATGCAGCTTATACAATGTTCTGATTTTAAGAATGCGTTTCTGGTTTTGGTATAACAATTTCCTGCTTAAAAAAAACAAAAGGGAGAGGTTTAAACAACTCTTGCCTGGGACGATCCTAAAGGGTTTCCACAGGCGTCTAAGCAGACACAGCAGCTTACACAGGCTGAATGTGCAAAGAGGAGAGGCAGGTTCCCAGCTGAGGGCTCAGGGCACGTTCCGGGTCTCTGAGGCCACTCCCTCTCTCCCGGTGCCAAGCCGCCGACACCGGCGGCCACTTCATTACCAGTGCAGAGCAGGCTTGGAGCAGCCTGTGCCTTCAGGATGAATGTCTCCAAAGAAAAGGGCCCTGGCCAAGCAGTCCCCTTCTCTCTCCCTGCAGCTGCCCGCACAGGAAGTCCTGCCCCGTAAAGCCCGACAGTGTGGTCCCTGCCAAACCTCTGAGCCACCTTTGCTGGGCTCTGGGGATCCGCTGAAGGGACCCAGCAAAGAGAAGGAGGAAAACACAGACATGGGCTTTTCTCTGCAGAAACTGTGCCCCTCGAGGTTTCACAGGGTCCCTTGCCATGGCCCTGCCAGCTGTCCTGTTGATATGACAGGGGGGGCTCCTCAGGTCTGGAGCCCCCCCGCCCACCCCCGCCACGCCCTTCTTGGAGCTGGGAGATCTGAGGACTTAACTGCTCCGTCTCCACCACGCAGCCTCGGACACGCTGTCACTAGAAACGACTCTCTGGTCACCTTCGTTTCCCTGACCCCGGCAAGCTCTAAGCACCTTCTAAGGAGCAAGTCAATACTGTTGCTAACTGTTCTGAGACCCAAGAAGCTGTTCGGTGCCCATCTTCCCACCAGACAGTCCTAGAAAGGGCCCTAGGGGCAAATGAAAGGAAGGGAAACCAAACGGCAACGGTCCTCGCCTAAAAAAGTTCTCCCAGTTGTGCGTCCAATCTCACTTTTTAAACCAGGCCTTTGGTGTCGGAACCCCCACCTTTACCCCTTGGGGAGTGGGCGACTTCTCTGTCCCTCAGTTTCCTGCCCTGAAAAACGGGGTATATACCCCTGCCTACAAAGACGACTGTGAAACGAGATGAGGTAAGTTGAGTCCAGAGGCTGGCATTTCGGGAAGCCCTCAGAACCCCGAAGCTGCTCGGATGACCGAAGTCCCCTTTCCTTCACGCGCGTTTCCAGTCAGGAAAGCTGAGGCTCCAAGGGACTGCCTCCTGCCCCCGAACTCCCGCCAAGGGCTCCCGGCCTCGGTCTACACCTCACGGCCCCGGGGACAGAACACACACCCGGCGGACGAGTGCCCGCGTGCTAGCAGGTGGCGCGCTCAGGTGCGAAGCGGGGGGCGCGGGCATGCGCACCGAGCTCGCGCCAGGTGGCCCCGGGCCGGGCGGCCGGCCGGCGTCCCCGCGAGACCGGGGTCCCGCCACACGCAGGCGCGGGAGGGGGCCCGGCTCCCCGCCCCCACAGGGCCGGCTTCTCCCACCCCGTCCTCCTCAGGGCCGCGCGCGCGCCGCCTCACCTCCGCCGTTCTTGTAGCACAGGTAAGGGAAGCGCCACACGTTGCCCAGCCCGATGATCTCCCCCGCCACGCTCAGCACGAACTCCACCTTGTTATTCCAGTGGCCGCGCTCGTGGACCGCCTTGTCGCGCTTGTCGCGCGCGGACACCGCGCCCCCGCCGCCGCCGCCGCCGCCACTCAGCACCTCAGACTCCCGCGCCTCCTCGGCAGCCTTCCCGTTGCCCAGAGGCAGCGCCTTCTCCGCCGTCATGGCCGCGCTGGCTGCCTCCTCGTGCGCCGGGCCCGGCTCTGCGCCGCCGCCCCGGGCGGGCTGGCTTTTCAGGAGGCGCGAGCGGGCGGGAGGGGGAGGCAGGGGGTGGAGCTGAGGGGCCGGGCCGGGCCGGGCCAGCGCGGGGACGGGGACGGGGACGCGGCGGCCGGGCCCCGCCGGGCGCCCGCGTCGCCTCAGCCCGGCTAGGCCGGGCCCGGGAGCCCGCGAGCACCTTGCGCGCGCCGAGCACCTTGCGCGCGCCGAGCACCTTGCGCGCGCCGAGCACCTTGCGCGCGCCGAGCACCTTGCGCGCGCCGAGCACCTTGCGCGCGCCGAGCACCTTGCGCGCGCTCCCTCCCTCCCCGGGTCCTACCCACTGGCCTCTTTAAAAGAGTGGAAGCGTGCATTCAGGCCTAGGCTGGGCTCGAGACACCAAGCCCTGAAGTTTCACCACTCTGTGATCTCCGAATTTCTGGGTCTCAGTTTCTCACCTCTAATAAGAGGAGCGGCTGTAGAACAGGCTTCTGCAGTCTGAGCGCCTGCGTGTCGTGTTAAACTGCAGACCCTGATCTAGTGGGTGGGGCAGGACTGGAGCTTTTGCGTTTGTTGGAACGTGTGCGCCCAGGTGGTGCTAGTAATGTTGGCAGGGACCACAATGTGGAAGAAGGGAGAAAATGAACTTCTGGGAAAGAAAAGGAACTTTCTTCCCAGCGCTCAGACTGTGAGCTCCCCTAGGCTAGTGACGCCTCCAGATCTTGTCCATCCTGGCGCCCACCGTTCTAAACACAGTGACTCAGGACAGTGTGGCAGTTAGATTTGCCTGTGGAAATGGGCAAATCTAATTTGAACCGCCATCTATCTTAGTCTTTTTAGTCGTGTGAAGAAGTCATCTGACATTTCTGTGCCTCAGTTTCCTGGTTTGCAAATAGGAATACCAATATTGCAAATAGTGCTTTTGTTACAAATGTGTGTGTGGAGTTAATACGAAAATGCTTATAAGTATTGGAAGTTTTATGAACATTATCCTACACTATGTAGTCACATATGGTTATGTATCATCTTGTTTAATATCTGTCTTTCCACTCAACTGAGAGGGTGATGTACCCTACCTTGTTTATTATAAAAGGCATAGAACCTAATACAAGAGCCTGCACATAGTAGGTGCTCGCTAAGTATTTGTGGAGAGAAGAAGGAAAGGCCAGAGGAAGGAAGAAAAAAAGCAAAAGGAGGTAAGGTTTGTAAGGGGCCACAGAGATAGTCAGACCCTCGCTCTGTGATTTCACAGCCCTGAAGAAGTCCAGCCACGTGAGCTGTCTGTAACACCACCCACTTAGCCCTCCATCCATCCCTTGGAGCTCTCTCTGGAGCTTTGGAGAAGAGCCTCCCTGTCTCCTGGCCTCAGCTTCTCCTTCATTATGGTGTACAACTGCTTGAGTCTGTCCCCACCTCTATCTCCCACAGAAAATGCTTCCAGCTACCATCTTCCCCTTTCAGGCTTCCTCCCTACCCTCCCCCTCACTATCATATTTCTTGAAAGAGTAAGTTTACATGCTGCCTGCCCTGTCTTCACCTCCCACTCATTCCTCAGCCCACAGCAATCTGGCGTCCACCCCCGCCACTCCCCTGAAAATGCTGTCTGTGAAGTCCCGGAAGCCCTCTTAAGTTGACAGATCCTACAGTTCCTTGTCCCTCCTCATCCTGCCTGATCTCTAGGTAGCTTTCAGCACCATTATACCTGTCTTTCCTTCTTAAAATTTCTACCTGCATGGTTTCCTTGGCACTGCCTGCCTTTTTTTTTTTTTAAACTGTTTCTCTTTCCGCTTCTCTGGTCCTCCTCTCTTTCTCTGGTCCTCCTCCCAAAGAAATTAGGTCTTTCTCAATACATTAGCCATCCAACTAAACGCTGATAGCTCCCAAACCTCCACTCCCAGGTGCTGTCCTGCATATACTCAAAAGCAGAGATCCTGTGGAGTGTTTAGGATGAGAGTGAAATGGACTCAGGTAGATCCAGGCTCTGCCCCTTATAAACTGTATTACCTCTGCCTCGGGGTTCTCCTCTGTAATGTGTGATTAATATCAGTTATGACCTCATGGGCTGAGTTTGAGGGATAATTAATTGTCTTGAGCACAGTTGGTGCTCTGTGAATAGTATTTTTTTTTTTAAATTGTGATCAGGATGATGGTGGTGGTGATGTCATTCCTTTGTCATTCATTCCTTCATTGGTCCTTCTTTTCCTACAGGATAAAATCAAATCCCTGACCCTGGCATTTTGAATTATGCCCACAATCTGATTGTCCCAGACTTTCCTTCTAGATTGATTCCATCTTCTCCCATGCTAAAAACTCTGCATCAGCATTTTCATTTTCTTTGCAGTGATCCTCAGTGCTGCATACAGAATAAGCAGTCAAGATTGTCTTTGACCTTGATGGTCCCTACACATAATAAGCACCTAGGAGTTCATTTGTTAAGTGAACAGCTACCTCTAAAATTAGAGATATATTCCTGGATTTTGTTATTGCAATATTAGGCTATACCCCAGAATCTATGTAAACTTCCTTTAAAGCTAATTACATTTTCACTTTGTACAGCCCATCAGCATAGTTAGCTACAGGAATTGACTTCCTCTGAGCAGCTATGGATTTACAAGACCTGCTTAGGAAGTAACATGAACTAGCAGCACGAGGGGGTGGGGAACCCAGGCTCAGTTCTGCTGATGGGTTCTGTGGCATTGGCTACCTCCCCTAACTTCTGAGCTTTGATGTTTCCAGTTCATTAACATGAGCTGATTATCCTCATCTTCCATGGTGGTCTTCAAGATGAAGCAAGACTGTATGCGGAGAACACTGTACAAATCCTGATGTCCCAAATTCACCTCTCAAGTTTTAGCATTTCCCTTCATGAAAGTTAACCAGGTCAGGGTCTTCTTGCTAGAATTCAGTAAATAAATATTTAAAGTCCGTCTCCATGATTATTTCATGGCTCTTGAAAAGCCTTCCTCTTTTTCCTCTGTCTTTATCCGGAAGAGCCCACATTTCCCTTATCGTTTCACAGCCTCAACTCTGGACCTTTTCTATTAGGTTATTTCTTTGTGTAGGTTCAGTGACCTGATGAGCGCACACCATATCCATGGGCTGGATGTCCTTAGGTTGGAGCAGAGATGGGGATACGAGGCATGTCTCATTTCCAGAGCTGGTCCTGATGCAGCATAGCATAGTCGTTAGGAACATGGGTTCTACCGTCAAACTGTGTTCAAAGCCCGGCTCCACCACCTAGGCAAATTACTCTAAGCTTCAGTTTCCTTATCTGTAAAATGAGAATACTAGACATATCTGCCTTTTAATTGCTATGAGAAATGAATGGGTTAGCATTTGAAAAGCACTGGGAATCTGTGCCTGATGTAGACATTTTGTTAAATAAATGTAAAAATAGTCTTCAGAGAACAGAAATGCCATGACTCCCTACTCTTTTCTTGGAGGGGTGTGTGTATGTATGTGCGTGCTCAGTCATGTCTGACTCTTTGTGATCCCATGGACTGCAGACCACCAAGCTCCTCTGTCCATGGGATTTCCCAGGCAAGAATACTGGAGTGGGTTGCCATTTCCTCCTCCAGGGGATCTTGCTGACCCAGGGATTGAACCTGCGTCTCCTGCATTGGCAGGCAGATTCTTTACCACTGTACCACCTGGGAAGTTCCATTCCTGAGGCAAGCATTAGAAGTCTTTTATCTTCTAGAATCAGCAATTACTGTCCTGAAGGCTTATTTAAACTTCAGCATTGTTCATTCATTCATTCACCAAATACTTAATGGTCCCTGAGCTGTTTTTCAGATACTGTATTGGTCTTGTGGGGGGCAGATACAAGGCCTGCCCCAGGGGGATGCTAGAGACCCCCTCAGACCACCTGGGGGAAGCTGATGATGACATTTTCAGGGTTTTTGCAAGCTACAATTGTTGGTAGCTTGAAATCTGTCATGGTGGTTGTATTTACACTACGGAAGTCTGCACTGCAGATGCTACAGACACTATCAATCAGTCCTACCCACCCTACCCAGCCAGCGTACCACCCGCTGTTATGGGAGGAGGCAGCTGCTAGTCAGTAGTCACAGCAGTGAATGGAAAGTCGGTGGTATGCACCACGAAGGAAAGGTCTTTGGCGCTAGGAGACCTTGCAACTGAGAGGTCCGACCTCGTCAAGGAGGTCTGGGCAGGTGACAGGTGAGCCAGAGCCTGAAGGGACAAGAGCAGTGAGGAGGGATGTGAGGGTCCTGATAAATGATCCCCAGGGCTGAGGCTGGAGCGCAGAATGGGGAAAGCTTTAGCAGTGGGCAGTATGAGCAGTTTTGTGTTATAATGAGACTACTGTTGCTACAGGGTGAGAAGTGGCCTACTGGGCAGGGTGGAGACAGTGAAGAAGCTACTGCAGTGATCCTGGTCAGAGGAGAGGATGGCAGCTTAGAGGAGGGAGGTGACAGTGGAGAAGAACAGAAGAAGGTGGAGTAGAGTGAGATGGCAGGGCGGAGGGGTTGGGGAGAGGTGAAACGCAGTGGGCTTAGCCTGCGACTGGATACGGAGGACGAGGAAGGAGCGGTGTCAGGTAAATCTCCCGGTGGGTGGAGCTCAGCACCCCTGGGTGGGGTGATGGTCCTGCTCACCTTTGTCCGGGTGTGCCACCGCTGGCTCACTCAGGGAGTCGAGCACGGTCCTCAACCGTGTGAATGACTGCCAGACCGAAAACCTGCATGGCAGGACCAGGATCAAAGACAGGAAGCAAAAAGACACTGTGTTCCGGAAGGAGCTTCCTGCAAGTTGTCCGGTCTGAATAGTCTGTTCCAGGGGGTGGTGAGCTCCTCAGAGCCAGAGTGTTCAGGTGGAAGCTGGACCGGCCTGTGGCAGGGACATGGCAGGGAACTTAGGGGATGGGATTCCCCAACTATGGGAGGCACAGAGAACACAGTTTTCTGGAAACACCTTGCCCAATTGTTGTTCTTGTTCAGTCACTAAGTCATGTCCAATTTTTTGCGACGCCATGGGCTGCAGCACACCAGGCTCCCAGGTCCTTCACTATCTCCCAGAGTTTGCTCAAACTCATGTCTGTTGAGTTGGTGATGCCATCTAACCATCTCATCCCCTGCCTCCGCCTTCTCCTTTTGCCTTCAGTCTTTCCCAACATCAGGGTCTCTTCCAATGAGTTGGCTTTTTGCATCAGGTGCCCAAAGTATTGGAGCTTCAGCCTCAGCAACATCCTTTCAAACAATATTCAGGGTTGATTTCCTTTAGAATTGACTAGTTTGATCTTGCAGTCCAAGGGACTCTCAAGAGTCTTCTCCAGCACCACAATTGGAAAGCATCAATTCATCATTATTACCACCATCCTTTTTCTGATCAGCTTACATTTTTCTAATAAGTCTACAATCCTGTGATGGATGTATGAGTTCCAAGCCTCGGCGGACTGTCTTTCTGTTCACCTGCTTCTTCAAAACTATTTTCCAGGTCAGTCTGCTGGTCCAGGAGGAAAACAAGATACAGAGCAGAACCTCCCCAGCTGAGGTGCCCCCAGACAAACCCGAACTGAAGCAGAGTCTGCAGTGACCCACAGAAGGATGAGCAAACCCAGCCCAGGCTGCCTCCTGACTTAAAAGCCGTAGTAGTCAAAGCCTGTTGTTTTGAGCCACTGATTTGAGTGAGGCTTATACACATTTGTTCAGGTCCTTCCCATTCTTTAATACCCCCCTTTATGCCTTAGGGATGAGCAGCTCATTTGCTCAAGACCATATTAATGCTCACCTTCTTCACAAATTCTAAAATTCTTTCTCCACCTTCTGAACTCTTGGGGCTCCCTGATGACTGAAGCTTCCAGAATGAGGCTTTGTTTTGCAACCCTTACACATCAGACCTACGGCATGCCCCCAGGCAGGTCCCTGTAGAAACGTTTTCCCCTGCAAGCCCTCAGTGTTGGCTTCAGGCAAGGTCTTTACTGATAACACCAGAATTTAGGTGGAAGGACAGGGGAGCCTTGCTGGTAGTGCGTCCCTCTCCTTAACCACTAGTAATCTCTGTTAAGTCTTCACTCCATCTACTTATCTCCTGCCACGATATCTTGGACAGCTGTCTTTTATAGGAAGGAAATACTAAAAGAACTACCTGATTTTCCACTGAAATGTTTGCATGAATGAGCACCAGTAGATGACAGATCTGTCTGTATACTATAGTAGATTGAATGATTGGTCCTGTCTCTTCACTCCCCCGTAGTTGTGTTCATATCCTCATTCTTGCGATGGTCCCATAAGGCGCAGACTGTCCTTCTCCTTGCCTTGACTTTGGGCTCACCCATGTGATTCACAGTGGCCAAGCAGTGGATTGACTGTTCTACACAGTTGGCTGTGCCCACTTATCTGCTGACATTATTGTGAGAAGAACACTCCCCACATGGCTGCTGTCCTCACAGCCCCTACCCCAGAAGGAGACAAGGGGCCTTGTTACACAAGGGGCTGATACACTTTTAAAAAATTTGTGTTTTTGGCTGCACTGGGTTTTTGTTGCTTCGGGAGAGCTTTGTCTAGTCATGGTGAGCAGGGGCTACTCTCTGGTTGCAGTGCACAGGCTCCTCATTGTGGTGGCTTCTCTCGTTGAGGAGCGGCGGCTCTAGGGTATGTGGGCTGCAGTAGTTGTGGCACATAGACTCAGTTGCTCCAAGGCACTTGGGATCTTCCTTGGACCAGGGATTGAACCCATGTGCCCTGCACTGGCAGGTGAATTCTTAGCCACGGGGCCACCAGGGAAGTCCCTGACTGACACGC
This sequence comes from Bos indicus x Bos taurus, assembly GCF_003369695.1. Classification (NCBI taxonomy): domain Eukaryota; kingdom Metazoa; phylum Chordata; class Mammalia; order Artiodactyla; family Bovidae; genus Bos; species Bos indicus x Bos taurus. Next base: position 5,911,336 of record NC_040097.1, read on the forward strand.
TTTTCACAGGCTGCACTTGGTACCTTGTATACTCCTTCTCTGTTATGTTGTACAACACCACTCTGGAGGAGGAATAATATAATATTTCCATTTACAGATAACAAAACTGAAGCTCAGAGAGGTTGAGCCCCTCATCCAGTGGAACCAGAATTGAACCTCAGTTCTTTCTCTGACTTACTCTTTGACCTGCCAGGTCTGACCACAGTCCTCTTCCAGCCAGTGATTTCACCCACATGAACTTTGCCTTTCCCTGTTTGATCTAAGCAGAAAAAGGAGAGAACAAAGGAAGAAGTCCTTGTCCTCTTCCTTATCTGGGCCTGAGATCAGTAGCTCCAGATTTAACCACTACATCCTGGATGTGAACCTGGGAGGAACAGCTCCATCTGGGCCGTTTCTGGAGGAGAGTCTTTCCAAGTTTCCAAACCCTGATTTTACACTTGGACTTTGAGCCACAGGCCTTCTGGAGCTCAGTGGCCTCTGTGTTGTGAACACTCGTGGTTCCTCACTTCTGAGCTTCCCTATATCTCATCTCCCTGATGTCCTGGCTCAGACGTCTGAAGCCAGTGACATGTCAAGACCTTTGTGTTTACCTATGCGTGGGGCTTACAGAATGACCACATCCAGCCAACAGGCTGTGTGTGCTCAGGCCCAGCGGCACCATTCACATCGTCACTCAGGAATTGTGCAACGTGGTAGCCCTGACCCTGTTATGACACATGGCAACCCGACCCTAGGTTACACAGCTGGGAGATGGCTGCACTCCCTGTGGGCTCCAGATATACAGTGCCTTACAGATATACATCAAGGTTGCTCAGATATTTCCAGTAAGGAGCATAAGCTAGGAACTGGGTGACTATCAATGATACATCCAGCCCCAAATCATAGCTCTCTGGGTCCATGTCTCTGTTAACAGTAATCCCCAGGCAATGTTCTCTACACCACCTTGGTTTTTTGTTATCCATAACCAAAAAAAAAAAAAATCAATGGGGAACTTTTAAAGAAATTTTCCTGGTGCCCTAATTTCCTCATCCCAGAAAGAGCCAGCAGTTGCCTCCACAGTCTGCTGTGTGCTAAGCAGGGTACTGGGTACTAGTGATGGCTCAGATGTGATATGGGCCTTTCAGCAAGTTAACAAACATAATCCAGTGTGGTGGGTGCTCAAATAGAGGTGGAAATGAGGTCCTATGGGAGCACAGGGGGAAGAGTGTCCTCATCCTAGGGAACTGGATAAGGCTTCAGGGAGGAGGTGTCATTTGCACCAAGCCCTTGAAGTATGAGCAGGTATTCAGGTAGGCAAAGGGGAGGAGGCTGTGCCACGCAGAAGTAACAGTGTAGGCAGAGGTACAGAGGTGTGGAGATGCTCACTGGTTTGGGGCATGCCAACCCGGGTGACTCTAGCGGTAAAGAATCTGCCTGTCTGTGCAGGAGATGCAGGAGACACGGGTTCCATCTCTGGGTTGGGAAGATCCCCTGGAGGAGGAAATGGCAACCCACTCCAGTATTCTTGCCTGGAGAATTCCGTGGACAAAGGAGCCTGGAGGGCTACAGTCCATGGGATTGCAAAGAGTTAGACATGACTGAGCACACACACACACACACACACACACACACACACACACACACACAACTACCTAAGACTGAAGTGTCTGGCAGAGCAGCCACCAGCTGCACGTGGTTACTAAGTGCTTTAAATGTGGTTGGTCTTACTGGAGAAATAAAGCACAGTCCAGATTCTGAAGACTTAGTGTGAAAATGCAGAATGTAAAACAGCTCATCAATATTTTTAACATTGATTATATGTTGAAATGGTAATATTTTTGATTACTGGGTGTGATATTGTGATTTATAAGAAATATGCATTTAATCACTCAGATGATCAAACTCTAGTTCTCATATACTTTTAGTCTTCATCCACAGTTCCTGGCTCATAGCACTCAAAACCCTTGGGATTTCCTGAATAAAAAGGGCAGTGGAAACATCTTTTGTCATATTTGGTCTCTTGTCCTCAGTCCCTAAAATCCTTGAGAGCCATAACAGGGAAATGGTATGTTGTTATTCATAGCAAGTCTCTTTCCACCACAGCTTCCAGTCATAGCATGAGGTGATTTTTGGAAAACACCTAAAAATGAGGGCTGATGGCCAGGAGAACCAACCATTAATAGAGGGGTGGAGTTTTCATTCTCACTCCCTGATTCTAGGGTGGGGGAGAGGGGGTGAAGATCAGATTAATCACTAATGGTCAATGAATTGTGCCTGTATCGTGAAGACTCCATAAAACCCAACTGGATAAGACTGGGAGAGCTTCTAGATTAGTGAACACAGAGCATCCTTCCCATGCCTTGCCCCACACATCTCTACTATGTGCTGTTCCTCAGTTATCCCTTTATTGTTGTTTAGTCGCTCAGTCAGGTCCGACTTCTTGCGACCCCATGAACTGCAGTATACTAAGCTTCCCTGTCCTTCACTATCTCCCAGAGTTTGCTCGAACTCATGTCTGTTGAGTAGGTGATGCCATCCAACCATCTCATCCTCTGTTTCCCCCTTCTTCTCTTGCCCTCAGTCTTTCCCAGCATCAGGGTCTTTTCCAATGAGTCAGCTCTTCTCATCAGGTGGTCAAAGTATTGGAGCCTCGGCTTCAGCTTCAGCATCAGCCCGTCCAATGAATATTCAGGACTGATTTCCTTTAGGATTGACTGGTTTGATCTCCTTGCTTTCCAAGGGACTCTCAACAGTCTTCTCCAGCACCACAGTTTGAAAGCTTCAATTCTTAAGTGCTCAGCCTTCTTATGGTCCAACTCTCAAATCCGTACATGGAAAAGCCATGGAACTACATGGACCTTTGTTGGTAAAGTGATATTTCTGCTTTTTAATATGCTGCCTAGGTTTGTCATAGCTTTCCCTCTAAGGAGCAAGTATCTTTTAATTTCATGGCTGCAGTCACCATCTGCAGTGATTTTGGAGTCCAAGAAAATAAAATCAATGCGTCCACTTTTCCCACTTCTGTTTGCCATGAAGTGACGGGACCTATATCATGAAGCCTCTGTAAAACCTAAATGGACAGGTGATCACTTCTAGATTAGTATCACAAGGACGTCCTTCCCGTACTTTGCCCTGTGCTTATCTTCTATCTGCTGTTCCTTAGTTATATCCATTTATAATAAGCCAATTATCTAGTAAGTAAGCTGTTTCTCTGAGTTCTCTGAGCTCTAGCACAATAATGGGACCCAAGGAGGGGGCAGTGGGATCCTGGGATTTATAGCCTGTTGGCCAGAAGCACAGGTGACAGCCTGCACTTGTGGTTGGCGTCTGAAGTCGGGGAGGGTTCAGTCTAGTGGGACAGAGCCCTTAGTCGAAGCATTTGATGCTGTTTCTGGGTAGATAACATTAAAATTGATCTGAATGGTAGGACATCGAGCTGGTGTCTTGAGAATTGCTTGGTGGGGGCAGAAAAGCCCCACCCATATTGGAATTGGTGATCAGAATCATCTATTGGGTTAAGTATAATAGAATATTAAAATTAATTTCATCTTTCTCCTTACACTTTTTAAATGTGGCTACTAGAACAGTTGAAATTACTTATGTGACATATTTCTATTAGTCTATAAAAACTGGAGCCATAGAGGGCAATAAATTCAGATCTGAGCCTTTAATTCGGCTGTGGGCTAAAATGAGCCTGTACGCATGCCCGATTTGCCTCACAGCTCGGAGTACCAGTCACTCACTGTTATGTGGCAGCCAGCCTCTTCACACTGATAAGCGCTCTGTGCGGTCCCCGAAGCATCTGTGCTTTCAATGCTGCTGTGAGCGCTGTGGTGGCCACAGTCCCCAGAGTGGCAGCCAGAGCATGAATGTCCCAGCTTTTCTAGACCGGTGCTGCCCTGTTGAGATATATTGAGAAGAGGCCCAGACTCACATTCCTGGGCTGCCTGGTCTATGCTGTAAACCCAGTCTGTGTCCCAACCAAGTAAGCTCTCAGGGGCCCATTTGAGGTCTTGAATCAAAGCTGTTGCCAAGCCTGAGACAGCTTCCTGCCCGAGGCTGAGAATACAGCCATGACTTAGAGATCAGCCCCCAGCCCCCACCCCACCCAGTGGGCCATTTGCTTCTCATCAAGCTGTGAGTTACGGTGCGCTGTGCCCATTTCTAAATGCCCATCTGTTCTCCTCTTTGGAGAGTGGCAAGGGGACAGGTGTCTGTCGCTTCCCCAAGTAGATTTTTCTCAACTGTCTTTCTTGCAGATTCCCTCACTCAGTTCCCAACCACAAATAGTGTGTGCTTTGCATATCTTTGTCTCCTCCAATTTACATTTGAGCGAACCAGGCTGAAAGAGTTTGAATGACCCACATAGCTCATAAGCAGGGCGCTATGGCTTTCAAAACCATCTTCCTGTTGCCTCCCAAGGCTGTTGACCTGGCCTCAGCCTTGTTGTGTTATGAACACTTCCCAAGCTCCCATCACAGAGCTCTGTGTTAGTTAAGAGAATGCTGGTGGCCATAACACATGAACACAGAAACCCCAGTGCTTACATACATTTGAGATTTGCTCTCAGTATGCAAAGCCCACTCAGCCGTTTTCTGTGCAGTGATACAAGGACCCAGGTTCCACCCATGTTGAGGTTCTATTAATTTTAATATGGGGCTCCCAAGATCTCTGCCAGTCACCTCCCTGGGTGCATGTGCATGCTAAGTCACTTTAGTCGTGTCTGACTCTTTGCAACGCTATGGACTGTAGCCCACTAGGCTCCTCTGTCCATGGGATTCTCCACTCAAGAATACTGGAGTGGGTTGCCATGCCCTCCTCCAGGGAATCTTCTCGACCCAGGGATTGAAACTGCGTCTCCTGCAACTCCTGCATTGCAGGTGGATTCTTTACCATGGAGCCACCCGGGAAGCCCCCGTGGCTGTGTGAAAGGACAGAACACAGCTGAGATCCTGTTTGGGGATGTCACAGGGCTTCCCTGGTGGCTCAGTGGATAAAGAGTCTGCCTGCAATGTGGGAGAGTTCGATCCCTGGGTTGGGAAGATCCCCTGGAGAAGGAAATGGCAACCCACTCCAATATTCTTGCCTGGAGAATTCCATGGACAGAGGAGCCTGGTGGGCTACAGTCTATGAGGTCACAAAGAATCGCTCATGACTGAGTAACTAACACTTTCAATTTCACTTTCTGTTTGGGGAAAATACATCAGGCAGCAATGGCATTCCATTTCTAGGGCAAAGACCCCAAATGACGATGTCTTAAGTAGAGGAGGTTTGCCCCTCTTCCCTGCCTTCTTTACCCTGCTGCTCAGGACATAGACATGGTCTTGAGCCACCTTGAGCCACATGGTTGAGAAAATTACCCTGGGGATGGCAGAGCACATGAACCTAGGGTGAGTCCCTGAATAACTACATGGAGCCCAATGTCCATGCCAGCCCCGTACTACCTGCCTCCAGACGGTACGCAGGAGAAAAGCGTATCCATCTCATTTAAGCCACTGTTGTTTTGCATACTTCATCTGTGCAGTTGAGCCTATATCCTAAATACAGGGGCCCACTCTTTTTGTCCACAACAGGACTCTGGGCAAACAGTGGATGGAAAAAGAGTTAGCCCACAAGCCTCAGACCTTAGCTCAGGTGCTTAGGGGGTCAGCAGAGGGAATAACACCTTTTGGGCATATCATGATGTTTCTTATTGTGATAAAATAGATATAACCTACTTGGTTGGATGGCATCACAGACTCAATGAACATGAGTTTGAGCAAGCTCTGGGAGCTGGTGATGGACAGGGAAGCCTGGCACGCTGCAGTCCATGGGGTCTCAAAGAGTCAGACACGATTGAGTGACTGAACTGAACTGAACATAAATTTACCATCTTAACTATTTTTAAGAGACCAGTTCAGGGGCATAAAGTACATTCACCCTGTTGTGTTGCCATCACTACCATCATCTCCAGAACACTCTTCATCTATCCCGACTGAGACTCTGTACCCATTAAACCCTAACTCCCCCTTCTCCCTTCCTCCACCCACTGGTAACCACCCTTCTATTCTCTGTCTCCAGGACTCTGACTGCTCTCGGCACCGCATGGAAGTAGAATCACAGTCTTTGTCCTTTTGTGACTGGCTTATTTCACTTGACATAATGTCCTCAAAGTTCATTCACCTGTCAGAATCTCCCTCTTTTTAAGACTGAATAATATTCTGTGTATGGATGGATCACATTTTGTTTACCCATTCATTTGCTGATGGATGCTTGGGTTGCTTCCACCTTTTGGCTATTGTGAGTAATGCTGCTATGAAGAAAAGGTCTCCACAGGAAGAGGAAGGGAAAGGAGAAAAGGCACGCTCGCATCCTGGACCTGGAAGTAGTGTGCGACTTTTCAGCTCATGTATCATTGGCAGAAACTAGTCATAGTGTGAACTAGTTATCTATTGCTGAATAACAAGTTACCCCAAAACTTAGTGGCATAAAAACATAAATACATAATTGTTGTTGTTTAGTTGCTGAGTTCCGTGTCCTACTCTTTGCAACACCATGGACTGTAGCCCACCAGGCTCCTCTGTCCATGGGATTTTCTAGTCAAGAATACTGGAGTGGGTTGCCATTTCCTTCTCCAGAGGATCTTCCTGACTCAGGGATCAAACCCACGTCTCTTGTGGTTAGCAGGTGAATTCTTTACCTCTAAGCCACCAGGGAAGCCCAAATATATAGTACCTTATGATTTCTGGGCTTCCCTGATGGCTCAGACAGTAAAGCATCTGTCTGCAATGCAGGAGACCCGGGTTCGATTTCTAGGGTCAGGAAATAAGGAGCAGATTCACTGAGTGGTTCTGGCTCAGGGCTTCTCGTGAGACTGCAGAAGACCTGCTACCAACATGTCTCACTCACATGACTGTTGGCAAAAGGCTTCAGTTTTCTTTGCCATGTAGATCTTTCCCTAAGGCTCATTGAGTGTCCTCAGAATGTCAACTAATATTCCCCAAGGGGCTTCCCTTGTGGCTCAGTGGTCAAGAACCCCCCTGCCAATGCAGGAGATGCAAGAGACATGGGTGCGTTCGATTCCTGGGCTGGGAAGATTCCTTGGAGTAGGAAATAGCAACCCACTCCAGTATTCTTCCCTGGGAAATCCCATGAACAGAGGAGCCTGGTGGGCTATAGTCCACGGGGCTACAAAGAGTCAGACATGACTGAGCATACACACACACATTCTCCAAAGTAAGGGAATCCAACCTAACCTCAGAAATTATACACCATCATTTCTATGTTATTCTGGTTACACAGGTCAGAGTTGTAGGTGATACTCAGTGGTGTAGTTCAGACCCAGGTCCCAGAGAGGCATCATGAGAAAAAGTATGGATGGGAGTTGAATTCTGGGACTGGGACCCCAGGAAGCGGTAGAGCATGTCAGGTAAGAGCACTGGTCTTGGGGTCAACAGCTTGGGTTCAAAATCCACTTAAAATTCTTTGTTCTTAAATGAACACTCTCACCTCTCACTAGTCCATTTTCCTTTGCTGTTATAGAGTTGCTAAGTCATGTCTAACTCTTTGTGGCCCCATGAACTACAGCAGGCCAGGCTTCCCTAACCTTCACTATCTCCCAGAGTTTGCTCAAACTCATGTCCATTGAGTCAGTGATGCCATCCAACCATCTCATCCTCTGTCACCCCTTCTCCTTCTGTCCTCAATCTTTCCCAGCATCAGAGTCTTTTCCAGTGAGTCGTCTCTTCGCATCAGGTGGCCAAAGTATTGGAGCTTCAGCTTCAGCATAAGTTCTTCCAATGAATAATCAGGATTGATTTCCTTTAGGATTGACTGGTTTGATCTCCTTTCTATCCAAGGGACTCTCAAGAGTCTTCTCCAGCACCACAATTTGAAAGCATCAATTCTTTGGTGCTCAGCCTTTTTTATGGTCCAACTCTTCCATCTGTATATGACTACTGGAAAAACCATAACCAGTTGCCTTATAAAGAGAAAAAAGCATTTGCCTCATAGGATTATTAGGCCTGTTGATCTAATCCAGTGTTTCCTAATCTTTGCTTTGTCTCCTTATGATTTTTTTCACATTTGTATGCCACCTGTACGGTTACCTAATATTTTTATGTACTTTATAGCGTCTTTATTGATATATAGTTCACAGAATACAACTTTCCCATTGAAGGTATACAATTTAGTGATTTCAGTATATTCACAGTTATATAAGTATACTCTCATCAGTTTTTGAGCACCCCAATTATCACCCTAGAAAGAAGCCATGTATACTTTAGCAGTCACTCTCCATTTTCCCCAGCTCACCCAATCTCCAGCCCCGGGAAATGTCTGATATGCTCTCTATCTCTATGGACTTTCCCATTATGGACATTTTATATAAATGAAATCATAAAAATATGTGGCTTTTTGTGTCTGGCTTTTTTCATTTGCATAATGTTTTCAAGATTCTTCTACATTGTAACATATATCAGAACTTTATTTTTTATAGCTGGAATCCATTGTATGGATAGGTCACATTTTATTTATTCATTTATCTCTTGATGAACATCAGGATTGTTTTCAGTTTTTCACTATTGTGACTAATACTATGAACGTTTTTGTGTGGACATATGTTCAGTTCTCTTGGATGTATTTAGGAGTGAAATTACCTGGTCATATGATAAATCTATGTTTAGCCTTTTGAGGATCTGTTAGACTGTTGTATGAGGGTTACAATTTCTTCAATACTTATTATCTTTTTTGAAAAATTGTAGCTATTCTACTTGGTGTGAAGTGGTATCTAATTGTGGTTTTGATTTGCTTTTCTTTGTTATAGACTCATTTGGTTTATATTTAAAGGAGATTTTACATTGTTACTCTAAGTGGAAAGACTAGCATTTACCATAAACAGATGGTAACCCCTTAATAATATAACTATCAGAGTGACACTTGTCCGTGTATCACAGGCTGTAGTTGATGTTTGTTGCATTTTGGGAAACATGAATATGATCTAGGTAATAAGTGTGGAGCTGCAAAGGCAGAAGAGAGTCTTGTGTTGTGTTGTGTTGTGTTTTTCCAGGAAGAGGGTAGGGTAAGATTCAGAGATCAGAAGATCCGTGCTGAAGAGAGAGGTCCAGCTAGTGTGGTAGAGAGCAGCCTTAGGAGACTGAAAACAACCAGCATGTGGATAGCGAGGATCTATGAAGTGGTGTTAGATATGAAACCTGCTGTCTGGCAGCAGTGAGAATTCAGGGGTTCTTTTCTCCATTCCTTGTTGATCTTAGCTCCTTTTCTCATACTTGCAAGGCAGGCTACCGTCTATGTTCTTAGAGCTCAGAGGGGCAGCACTGGGTCTGATTCAACCTTAGACACCTTTCCCCACCCTCAGTACTTCTGCTCAGACAGTGTTTGAGGAGCATGGGGCTGGTCAGAGAGTCCTGACCTGGCAGGTGAGGTTCAGAGGGTGCAGAAACTTGTCCAAGTTCACAGGTTCATAGACAGGAGACCTGGGATTAGAATCTGGGTTCCATGACCCTCCTACCATGTTTCTTTCTGGAAAGGTCTTCTTGGCTCTTCATTTTACCTGTTTGTATTGTGAGATGCCCACAGATTTCTTGTTAGTAGACTGAGATTTTCTGCTCACAGCATGGTTCACACCAGCAGCAGCATCTGGGAGCTTGTTAGAAATACAGACTCTTCAGCCCCACCCAGACCTACTAAAATCAGAACCTGCATTTTAACAAATTCCCAGGTAATAGAAATTAAAAGACACTTGCTTCTTGGAAGAAAAGCTGTGACAAACCTAGACAGTGTATTAAAAAGTAGAGACGTCACTTTGCCAGCAAAAGTCTGTATAGTTGTATAGTCAAAGCTATGGTTTTTCAAGTAGTCACGGATGGAGGTAAGAGTTGGACCATAAGGAAGGCTGAGTGCCGAAGAACTGATGCTTTTGAATTGTGGTGCTGGGGAAGACTCTTGAGAATTCCCTTGGACAGCAAGGAGATCAAACCAGTTCATCCTAAAGGAAATAAACCCTGAATATTCATTGGAAAGACTGATGCTGAAGCTGAAGCTCCAGTACTCCAGCCACCTGATGTAAAGAGCTGACTCATTGGGAAAGACACCGATACTAGGAAAAGATTGAAGGCTAAAGGAGAAGGGGGTGTCAGAAGATGAGGTGGCTGGATGGCATCACCTACTTAATGGATGTGAGTTTGAGCAAACTTCGGGAGATGGTGAAGGACCGGAAAGCCTGGTGTGCTGCAGTTCGTGAGGTCACAAAGCGTGAGACAACTTGGAGACTGAACACCAGCAGTAGGTTGTTTGAATGCACGTTCCTGTTTCAGAACCTGGATTAAAAGATAGCCTTTATTTTAGCACCTACTATCTACTGGGCTCTAGTAGATGCTAAGCAAGCAGAAGGTCTCAGGCCAGTCAGGGAAATCGATGAGAAACCAGAGATCACTGACCTATCACTGACTTTTATTTATGTATGTATGTATTGCTCACTGAAAAAGCAGTTGCTTTGTCGATTTTCCTAAAAATGAATCAGTAAGAATTCAATGGTGGATGCTCTAGCTGGTGTTTTATGTCTGTCTAGCACCTTTGGGCAGAGAAGGCAATGGCACCCCACTCCAGTCCTCTTGCCTGGAGAATCCCATGGATGGAGGAGCCTGGTGGGCTGCAGTCCATGGGGTCGCTAAGAGTTGAACACGACTGAGCGACCTCACTTTCACTTTTCACTTTCCTGCATTGGAGAAGGAAATGGCAACCCACTCCAGTGTTCTTGCCTGGAGAATCCCAGGGATGGGGGAGCCTGGTGGGCTGCCATCTGTGGGGTCACACAGAGTCGGACACGACTGAAGCGACTTAGCAGCAGCAGCAGCAGCACACTTTGCCTTTGTCCTCTTCCAGATCCTTTGGAAATTCCTCCCGTACTCATTTTTAATTCAGAAATATTTATTGATCACCTTTAAATGCCAAGACCTGTGCTAGACACTTGACAACAGTGGTCAAGAAATCAGACAGAGCCCCTCTTTTCAAGAAGCTTCTTTATTTTGTAGTAAGGAATGAAAAATAAATAATACCAAAGAGTAATAGATATTATGGTTAAAAATAAAAATGGCAAAAGGGTCATCTTGCACCCCAAACTCTATCCAGGCATCTACTCTTGGAGAACCTCCAACATTTGGTGCCAGAGCTGGTCTGAGAAGGCAGGTCATGGGCTGTTGGAGCGAGAACCCTCAGTGCCTGGGTGGTGAGAGGGCCCGTGGCTGGTGGCTGACACAGCAGACAGCCCACTTGTTATAACTTTCACAAGAAGGGGATTGAAGGTGAATCTGTGGAAGGAACTGCACTAGTAGGTGTGGTGTGTTGGGAGACTGACAGAGATGGAGGACACAGTGGGATACACGGGGTTGATGACCATGCCCAAGCACTACTGAAGCTTTATACCCAGGGGTCACAGCCTTTTTCCTTAAGGGCTAGACAGCAGATATTTTAGACTTTGCAGCCCATGCAGTCTGTTGTAACACTCGGCTCTCCTGTTGTGGCACAAAGCAGCAGTAGACAATATGTCAACCAATAAAACTTTCCCCAAACAGGCTGTCTGCCAGGGGAAAGCCTGAGCTTTCCATGAGCTGTGGTTTGCTCATTCTTATTCTATACTGAAGAAAAGTAGTGAACAGCTAAGGGTGACTAACCAGACAAGTGATTGCTTTTGAAGAAAGAATCTTTCTCTTTTTTTCCGGTAGCAGAGAGAAGATAGCTGAGGGCCAAAGTCAGGACTCCAGGATGTCATAATTTGTTGTTGATGTTCAGTTGCTAAGTCATGTCTGACTCTTTGAGACCCCATGAATGCCGGGCTTCTCTGCAGCACTCCAGGCTCCTTTGTCCTCCAGTATCTCCTAGTTAGTCGCTCAGTCGTATCCAACTCTGCGACCCCATGAACTGTAACCTACCAGGCTCCTCGGTCCATGGGATTTTCCAGGCAAGCATACTGGAGTGGGTTGCCATTTCTTTCTCCAGGGGATCTTCCCAATGCAGAGATCGAACCCAGGTCTCCTGCATTGTAGGCAGATGCTTTGCCATCTGAGCCACCAGAGAAGCTCCTAGAGTTTGCTCAAACTCATGTCCATCGAGTCGGTGATACCATCCAACCATCTCATCCTCTGTTGCCCCCTTCTCCTCCTGCTCTCAATCTTTCCCAGCATCAGGGTCTTTCCCAGTGAATCTGTTCTTCAAATCAGGTGGCCAAAGTATTGGAGCTTCAGCTTCAGCATCAGTCCTTCCAATGAATATTCAGGGTTAATTTTCCGGTTTGATCTCCTTGCAGTCAAGGGACTCTCAAGTTTTCTCCAGCATCAGACTTCAAAAACATCAATTCTTTAGTGACACTCAGCCTTCTTTATGGTCCAACTCTTCACCTCTGTCCGTGACTACTGGAAAAACCATAGCTTTGACTATAAGGAACTTTGTTGGCAAAATGACGTCTCGGCTTTTTAATACATTGTCTAGGTTTGTCATAGCTTTCCTTCCAAAGACTAGCGTCTTTTAATTTCATGGCTGCAGTCACCATCTGCAGTGATTTTGGAGCTCAAGAAAAGAAAATCTGTCACTGCTTCCACTTTTTCCCCTTCTATTTGTCTTGAAGTGATGGGACCAGATATCATAATCTTAGTTGTCTTTAAATACAGATAAATAAACATCCCAAATTCTCTCTCCAGAATTCTATTGGTTTTCATCATGCACTCAAGAGTGTTAGTCGCTCAGTCGTTTCCTACTCTGCGACCCCATGTTCTGTAGCCCACCAGGCTCCTCTGTCCCTGGAATTCTCTAGGGAAGAATACTGGCGTGGGTAGCTGTTTCTTTCTCCAGGGGATCTTCTCCACCTAGGGATCGAACCTGGGTCTCCTGCCTTGCAGGCAGAGTCTTTACCATCTGAGTCACCAGGGAAGCCCTTTGCACTCAGAGGGTCACTGTTTTTTGATAAGTGTGACGTTCATAAGAAAAATACTCAGTTCATAAGTGTACAGGTGGGTGAATTTCACAGGGTGAGCCCGTCATAACCAGCACCCAGATCAAGTAACAGAACAGTACTAGAGGTCCCCTTCTGCCCCGTCTCAGTTGCTCCTGCTCCTAAGAGTACCACTATCTTGACTTTCAGCACGTGTATGTTACCCTTCCCTGCTTATGAACTTGATAGAAATGAGTCCTACTGCATGTAATTTTACATGTCTGGCTGGCTGTTTTACTCAGTATCATCAGCGTAGCCTTCATCTATATGTTTGTAGCTTGTTTGTTATTAATTCTACAGTTGATGGTCGTTTGAGTTGTTCCCAGTTCTGGCTATGAGGAATGGTGCTTCTGTGAACATTTTTGTATATGTCTTGAACATATACAAAACATATTCCAAGCCCATGCAACTACAGCATCTCCTTTTTGGGGTTCCCTGGTAGCTCAGCTGGTAAAGAATCCACCTGCAATTCAGGAGACCCCAGTTCAATTCCTCAGTCAGGAAGATCCCCTGGAGAAGAGATAGGGCTACCCACTCCAGTATTCTTGGCCTTCCCTGGTGGCTCAGGCAGTAAAGAATCCACCTGCAATGCCGGAGACCTGGGTTCAGTCCCTGGGTTGGGAAGATCCCCTGAAGGAAGGCATGGAAACCCATCCAGTATTTTTGCCTGGAGAATCCCCATGGAGAGAGGAGCCTGGAGGGCTGCAGCCCATGAGGTGGCAAAGGTCAGACATGACTGAGTGACTAAGCATGCACGCTTGAACATATGCACACATCCTTGTCAGATATACTCCTAAGTAGAAATGTTGGATCATAGGGTACTTGTATGTTTGATTTAATAGATCCTGGCAGAGTTTTCAACATGGTTACACAGTTAACACTTCTACCAATAATATATATGAGACTACTACTAACTGCTCTACATTCTTGCCAATATTTAGCATTTTCTGCCTTTTTAATTTTAGCCATTCTGATGGGTGAATAATGGTATTGTATTGGGTTTTTAATTTTCATTTTTACATTTTTTTGTACTTTTCTCATGTCTACTGAACATTTAGATGTTTTATTTTGTGAAATGCTGTTTAGGTTGTGTGCCCATTTTTCCACTGAGTTTTTTTGCTGTTTTATTTACTTTTAGGGGTTCCTATTAAATTCTAGATATGAGTCTTGTCAGATGCACGTATCATAAATGTCTTCTCCCACTATGTGGCTTTCCTTTGCAATAACTTTTATGTGCTTTTATTTTTGGTTTAAGAAGTCTTTGCATACTTAAGGGCATATAGGTATTTTCTCATTTTTCTTCTAAAAGTAATATTGTTTTATCTTTCACATGTAGATCTGCAATCCGTCTGGAATTTATTTTTGTGTATGATATGAGCTAGAAGTATTCTTCTTTCCTCAGATGGTAATCTAATTGCTGCAGCAGCATTTATTAAAAAGATCATGCATTCATCACTGAATTGCAGTGACTCCGTTGTGTTACCATGTATGTGTGGATCTTTTATGGACCCTCTGTTTTGTTTCATGGGTCTGTTTGTCTGTATCTGTGCTAATACCATGCTGTCTTACTTGTTATAATTTTTTTTTACTACAAGTTGAAATCTGGTAACATAAGTCCTGCAACTTTGTTTGATTCTTCAAGATGGCTATCTAGATCCTTTGCATTTCCATATATATTTTTAAAATAATTTCTCAATTTCCATAAAAAACCAATTAGGAGTTTTGATGTAGATTGCACTAAATGCAATCACATGAAAGATAATTAACATCTCAACAATACTGAGTCTTCTTATCATGAATATGGAATTTCTCTCCTTTTATTCAGTTCCACTTTGATTGTTCTCAATCATGTTTGTAATTTTCAGTCTAGAGGTCTTAAACATGTTTTGGTGGATTTATTCTTTGGTATTTGACATTTCTGATGGTTTTCAGTTCAGTTCAGTTGCTCAATCGTGTCCGACTCTTTGTGACCTCATGGACTGCAGCACACCAGGCTTCCCTGGCCGTCACCAACTCCCAGAGCTTACGCAGATTCGTGTCCATTGAGTCAGTGATACCATCCAACCATCTCATCTTCTGTCTTCCCCCTTTCATCCCGCCTTCAATCTTTCCCAGCATCAGGGTCTTTTCCAACGAGTCAGTTCGCATCAGGTGGCCAAAGTATTGGAGTTTCAGCTTCAGCATCAGTCCTTCCAATGAATATTCAGGACTGATTTCCTTTAGGATTGACTGGTTTGATCTCCTTGAATCTAAGGGACTCTCAAGAGTCTTCTGCAACACCACAGTTCAAAAGCATCACTCTTTCAGCGTTCAGCCTTCTTTATGGCCCAATTGTCACATCCAAACACGACTACTGGAAAAACCAAAGCTTTGACTAGATGGACCTTTGTTGGCAAAGTACTGTCTCTGCTTTTTAATATGCTGTCTAGGTTGATCATAATTTTTCTTCCAAGGAACAAGCGTCTTTTAAATTCATGGCTGCAGTCACCATCTGCAGTGATTTTGGAGCCCCCCCAAATAAAGTCTGTCACTGTTTCCATTGTTTCCCCATCTGTTTGCCATGAAGTGATGGGACCAGATGCCATGATCTTAGTTTTCTGAATGTTGAGTTTTAAGCCAACTTTTTCACTTTCCTCTTTCACTTTCATCAAGATGCTCAACATCACTCATTATCAGAGAAATGCAAATCAAAACCACAATAAGGTACCATTTCATGCCAGTCGGAATGGCTGCTATCCAAAAGTCTATAAGCAATAAATGCTAGAGAGGGTGTGGAGAAAAGGGAACCCTCTTACACTGCTGGTGGGAATGCAAACTAGTACAGCCACTATGGAGAACAGTGTGGAGATTCCTTAAAAAACTGGAAATAGAACTGCCATATGACCCAGCAATCCCACTGCTGGGCATACACACCGAGGAAACCAGAATTGAAAGAGACACGTGTACCCCAATGTTCATCGCAGCACTGTTTATAATAGCCAGGACATGAGGGCAACCTAGATGTCCATCAGCAGACGAATGGATAAGAAAGCTGTGGTACATATACACAATGGAGTATTACTCAGCCATTAAAAAGAATACATTTGAATCAGTTCTAATGAGGTGGATGAAACTGGAGCCTATTATACAGAGTGAAGTATGCCAGAAAGAAAAATCACCAATATAGTATACTAACGCATTTATATGGAATTTAGAAAGATGGTAATGATAACCCTGTATGCGAGACAGCAAAAGAGACACAGATACATAGAACAGTCTTTTGGACTCTGTGGGAGAGGGGGAGGGTGGGATGATTTGGGAGAATGGCATTGAAACATGTATAATATCATATGTGAAATGAATCACCAGTCCAGGTTCGATGCATGCTACAGGATGCTCGGGGCTTGTGCACTGGGATGACCTAGAGGGATGGTATGGGGAGGGAGGTGGGAGCGGGGGTCAGGATGGGGAACCCGTGGTGGATGCATGTTGATATATGGCAAAACCAATATAATATTGTAAAGTAATTAGCCTCTAATTAAAATAAATTTATATTTTAAAAAAAGAGATTCTTTAGTTCTTCTTTGCTTTCTGCCATATGTGTGGTGTCATTTGCATATCTGAGGTTATTGACATTTCTCCCGACAATCTTGATTCCGGCTTGTGCTTCATCCAGTCCAGCATTTCCCATGATGTACGCTGCTCAATGAACATGAGTTTAAGTAAACTCCAGGAGCTGGCAACAGACAGGGAGGCTTGGTGTGCTGCAGTCCATGGGCTCACAAAGAGTCAAACACGACTGAGTGACTGAACTGAACTCTGGATGTAAGTTAAATAAGCAGGGTGACAATATACAGCCTTGACGTTCTCCTTTCCCGATCTGATGGTTGGAGATGGTATTTAAAATCTTTTTCCCATTTCTTGTTTCATGAAAACACATTCAGACACAATTGATTTTTTTTTACAGCTTTTTGAAGTACAGTTGAGATACAGTAAGTTGTACATGTTTCGGTTTAGTTCAGTCCCTCAGTCGTGTCTGACTCTTTGCAACTCCATAAATTGCAGCATGCCAGGCCTCCCTGTCCATCACCAACTCCCGGAATTTACTCAAAGTCATGTCCATCGAGTCGGTGATGCCATCCAGCCATCTCATCCTCTGTTGTCCCCTTCTCCTCCTGCCCCCAATCCCTCCCAGCATCAGGGTCTTTTCCAGTGAGTCAACTCTTCGCATAAAGTGGCCAAAGTATTGGAGTTTCAGCTTTAGCATCAGTCCTTCCAATGAACACCCAGGACTGGTCTCCTTTAGGATGGACTGGTTGGATCTCCTTGCAGTCCAAGGGACTCTCAAGAGTCTTCTCCAGCACCAAAGTTCAAAAGCATCAATTCTTCGGTGCTCAGCCTTCTTCACAGTCCAACTCTCACATCCATACATGACCACAGGAAAAAGTGTACAAATGATAAGTTGTGACATACATATATACAGTGAAACTATCGCCATAATCAAAATAATGAAGATGTCTGTCACTCCCAAAACTTTTATCACGATGCTTTCCGTATCTTCCTTCCCTAGACTGTCACATGCAACAAGCCATCTGCTTTCTGTCAATATACATTAATTTGCATTTTATAGATTTTTATAGAAGTTGCAATTCATATTATATGAACTTATTTGGGGGAGGGGAATAGGAGTTCTTTAACAAAGATAATTATCTTGAGATTTAGTCCCGCTTCATGTATCAGTAGTTGTCTTCTGTTTTTGTTGTTTAGTTAGTATTCATTACATACATGTAACACAGTTCATTTATCCATCTTCATCATACCCATCAGTTGATGGATATTTTAACTATTTTCAGTTTTGTGCTGTTGCAAATAAAGCAGCTACAAATATTTATGTACAAATCTTTCTGCAGACATTTATTTTCATTTCTCACGTCTTGAGTATAAATTGGATGGAATATATGATATTTTTAACTTTTTTATATGGAAATTAAATGATACTTTAATTTTTTATTGAATGAAAGAGTCTTTAAATTCTATAGTGCTATACAATTTGTAAAAGTTTCACAAACATGCTTTCATAGCATCCAGGAGTAACCTTTTTTTCTGTTACCTCTATATTGCCCCTTTCCACTTCTGTCTCCCCATTGGTAACTAATAATTTGTTCTCTATATCTGTGAGTCTTCTTTTTTGGTATATTCACTAGTTTGTTGTATTTTTTAGATGCTGTGTATACGTGATGTCCTACAGTATTTGTCTTTCTCTGTCTGACTTATTTCTTTTAGCATAATATCCTTCAAGTCCTCCTATGTTGTTGCAAATGGCAAAATTCCATTCTTATTTATAGCTGAGTAGTATTCCAGTGTATATTGAATATGTCACATCTTCTTTATCCGTTCATCTGTTGTTGGATACCTAGGTTTCTTCCATACCTTGGCAAATGTAAGTAATGCTGCTGTGAACATTAGGGTATATGTATCAGGTTGAACTGGTTTTTTTTTTTTTTTTCCTGAAATACACACTCAGGAGTGTAATTGCTGGGTCATATGGTAGTTCTATTTTCAGTTTTTTAGGAAACCTCCATACTGTTACAGTGACTGCCCCAATGTAAATTTCCACCAACGGTGTAGGAGGGCCTGCTTTTCGCCACATACTTGCCAACATCTTTTATTTATATTCTTTTTGATGATAACCATTCTGACAGGTCTGAAGTGATATCTCATGGTGAGTTTGATTTGCATTTCCCTGATAATTAACATCTTTTCCTGTTGGCTATCTACATTTCCTCTTTAGAAAAATGTTTACTCAGTTCTTCTGTCCATTTTTTAATTTTTTAAAAAATTTTTGAGTTGTATGAGCTGTTAACGTACGTTAGATATGAACCCCTTATCAATCATGTCATTTGCAAATATCTTCTCCCATTTAGTAGGTTCTCTTTTTATTTTGTCAGTGGTTTCCTTTGCTGTGTAAAAGCTTTTAAGTTTAATTACGCCTCATTTGTTTATTTTTGTTTTTATTTCCTTTAAGAGACATCCAAAAAAAAATATTGCTGCAATTTTTGTCAAAGACTATTCTGCCTAAGTTTTCCTCTGAGGGTTTTCTAGGATCCAGTCTAACATTTAGGTCTTTAATCCATTTTGAAGTTTTGTTTTTGTTCTTTTTTTGTATATCATGTTAGAGAATCTTCTTATTTCAAGTAACTGTCGAGCTTTCCCAGCACCACTTATTGAAGAAACTGTCTTTTTTTCCATTGTGTATTCTTGCCTCTTTTGTCATAGTTCAGTTCAGTCGCTCAGTCATGTCCGACTCTTTGCGACCCCATGAATCGCAGCACGCCAGGCCTCCCTGTCCATCACCAACTCCCAGAGTTCACTCAAACTCATGTCCATTGAGTCGGTGATGCCATCCAGCCATCTCATCCTCTGTTGTCCCCTTCTCCTCCTGCCCCCAATCCCTCCCAGCATCAGGGTCTTTTCCAGTGAGTCAACTCTTCGCATGAGGTGGCCAAAGTATTGGAGTTTCAGCTTTAGCATCAGTCCTTCCAATGAACATCCAGGGCTGATCTCCTTTAGGATGGACTGGTTGGATCTCCTTGCAGTCCAAGGGACTCTCAAGAGTCTTCTCCAACACCACAGTTCAAAAGCATCAATTATTTGGCGCTCAGCTTTCTTTATTGTCCAACTCTCACATCTATACATGACCACTGGAAAAACCATAGCCTTGACTAGATGGACCTTTGTTGGCAAAGTAATGCCTCTGCTTTTGAATATGCTATCTAGGTTGGTCATAACTTTCCTTCCAAGGAGTAAGTGTCTTTTAATTTCATGGCTGCAATCACCATCTGCAGTGATTTTGGAGCCCACCAAAATAAAGTCTGACACTGTTTCCACTAATTGATTGTAATTGTGTGGGTTGTTTCTGGGCTCTACATTCTATCTGAGCCATGGGTCTGTTTTTATGCCAGTGCCATACTGCTTTTCAGGCTCCCCAGGTGGAGCTAGGGATAAAGAACCCACCTGTCAATGCAGGAGACAGAGATGCAGGTTCAATCCCTGGGTCAGAAATATAGTCTGGAGGAGGGCAAGGCAAACCACTCCGGTATTCTTGCCTAGAAAATCCTATGGACAGAGAAGGCTGGAGGGCTACAGTCCATGTGTTCTCAAAGAGTTGGACACTATTGAAGCAACCTAGCATGCACCATACCATTGTGATTACTATAACTTTGTAGTATAGTCTGAAATCAGGCACCATGATTCTTCCAGCTCTGTTTTCTTTCTCAAGATTGTTTTGGCTATTTGGGGTCTTTTGTGTTTTTCTACAAAATTTTAAAATTATTAGTTCTAGTTCTGTGAAAAACGCCCTTGGTATTTTGATAGGGATTGCATTGAATCTGTAGATTGCCTTGGGTAGTATGGTCATTTTAACAATATTAATTCTTTTGATCCAAGAACACGGTATACATTTCCATCTCTTTGTGTCATCTTCAATTTCTTTAATCACTGTCTTATAGTTTTCCAAGTACAGTTCTTTTACTACCTTGTGCTGTATGCTTAGTTGCTAAGTTGTGTATGGCTCTTTATGACCCTATGGACTGTAGTCAACCAGGCTCCTCTGTCCATGGGGATCCTCCAGGCAAGAATACTGGCGTGGGTTGCCTTGCCCTCCTCCAGGGAATCTTCCTAGCCCAGGGATCAAACCCAGGTCTCCCACATTGCAGGTGGATTCTTTACCATCTGAGCCACAAGAATACTGGAGTGGGTAGCCTATCCCTTCTCTGGGAGAACTTCCCAATCCAGGAAATGAAATAGGGTCTCCTGCATTGCAGGTGGATTCTTTCCCAGCTGAGTTTCCCTACCTTATGTAAGTTCATTTCTAGGTATTTTACTCTTTTTGATTGGGATTGTTTCCTTAATTTCTCTGATAGTTCATTTTTATGTACAGAAATGCAACAGATTTCTGTATGTTAATTTTGTACCCTGAAACTTTACCAAATTCATTGATGAGCCCTAATAGTCTTCAGGTAGGGTCTTTAGGATTTTCTATGTATAGTATCACGTCACCCGCAAACAGTGACAATTTGATGGGTATAGAGGTAACATACTGTAATATAGTAAAGGCCATATATGAAAAACTCACAGCTAACATCATAGTCAGTGGTGAGAAGCTGAAAGCATTTTCTCTACAATCAGGAAGACCACAAGGATATGCACTCTCAATGCTTTTATTCAGCATAGTTTTGGAAGTCCTAACCAAAGCAGTCAGTCTTCGCTAGTAGCTCAGATGGTAAAGCACCCACCCGCAATGTTGGAGATTCGGGTTCAATCTCTGGGTCGAGAAGGTCACTTGGAGAAGGAAATGGAAACTCACTCCAGTATTCTTGCCTGGAGAATTCCAAGGACATAGGAGCCTGGTGGGCTACAGTCCATGTGGTCGTAAAGTGTCAGACACAACAGAGCGACTAGCGTACACACAGCCAAAGCAGTCAGGGAAGAAAAAGAAATAAAAAGAATCCAAACAGGAAAGGAAGAGGTATTTTTAACTTTTTAAACAACTATAATCTGATTTTCAAGGTGACCATACCATTTTATATTCCCATGAGCAGAGCAGGAAAGTTCCACTTGCTCCGCATCCTCACTAACACGTGGAGTGGTCAGTTTTTTAATTCGAACCATCCTAGTTCCAGATGGTGCTAGTGGTAAAGAACCAGCCTGCCAATGTAGGAGACATAAGAGATGCAAGTTCAGTCCCTGGATTGGGAAGATACCCTGGAGCAGGGCATGGCAGCCCACTCCAGTATTCTTGCCTGGAGAATGCCATGGACACAGGAGCCTGGTGGGCTATAGCCCATGGGGTGGCATAGAGTCAGACATGACTGAGCATGTACACAGTGCATATACAATGTCACAGAGATTGTGAAGTGGTGTCTCATTGTGGTTTTGAATTACTCTTCCCTAATGACTAATGATGTGAGGCATATTTTGATGTACTTATTTGGCATCTTCTTTTTTTGAAATATCAGATCAAACCCTTTACCATTTTCTTTGGGCTGTTTGTCTTACTATTGAGTTACACATTTTAAGAACATATTCTACATACAAATCCTTTGTTGATTATGCTTTGCAAATATTTTATCCTGGTCTGTGGCATGCCTTTTCATTTTTATAACACTATCTGTTGAAGACCAAATGTTTTTTTATTTTGCTGGACATTACTTAAATCATTTTTCCTTTTATAGTTTATGCTTTTTGTATTCTATTTAATAATTTTTGCCAAATATAAAATTACAAAGGTATTATCTCATGGTTTCTTCTAGAAGTTTTATAGTTTAAGATTTTACACCTAGATCTATGATACATTTTAAGTAATTTCTATATATGGTTTGAGTACTTATCTGGTTAATTTTTTATTTCAAATATCCAGCTGTTTCAGAGCCATTTGTTGAAAAGATTATCCTTTCTCTATCAAAATCCCTTGGCACCTTTGTTGAAAATTAATTGACCACAGGTATGTGGGTCTATGTGCGTGGCGTAGGAGCTGGGGCTGCAAGGAGCAGGAGTGGCCAAGAGGAGCTACCCCACGTCCAAGATCAAGGGCAGTGGCTGAGAGGAGCTACCCCCACGTCCAAGGTCAGGGGCAGTGGCCAAGAGGAGCCACGCTGCGTCCAAGGTAAGGAGCAGCGGCTGCACTTTGTTGGAGCAGCAATGAGGTGATACCCCATGTCCAAGGTACGAGAAACCCAAGTAAGATGGTAGGCACTGAGAGAGGGCATCAGAGGGCAGACAAACTGAAACCACAATCACAGACAACTAGCCAATCTGATCACATGGACCACAGCCTTGTATAACTCAACAAAACTAAGCCATGCCGTGTGGGGCCACCCAAGACAGATGGGTCATGGTGGAGAGGTCTGACAGAATGTGGTCCACTGGAGAAGGGAATGGCAAACACTTCAGTATTCTTGCCTTGAGAACCCCATGCACAGTATGAAAAGGCAAAAAGATAGGACACTGAAAGATGAACTCCCCAGGTAGGTAGGTGCCCAATATGCTACTGGGGATCAGTGGAGAAATAACTCCAGAAAGAATGAAGGGATGGAGCCAAAGCAAAAACAATACCCAGCTGTGGATGTGACTGGTGATAGAAGCAAGGTCTGATGCTGTAAAGAGCAATATTGCATAGGAACCTGGAATGTCAGGTCCATGAATCAAGGCAAATTGGAAGTGGTCAAACAGGAGATGGCAAGAGTGAAAGTCGACATTCTAGGAATCCACAAACTAAGATGGACTGGAATGGGTGAATTTAACTCAGATGACCATTATATCTACTACTGTGGGCAGGAATCCCTTAGAAGAAATGGAGTAGCCATCATAGTCAACAAAAGAGTCCAAAATGAAGTCCTTGGATGCAATCTCAAAAATGACAGAATGATCTCTGTTCGTTTCCAAGGCAAGCCATTCAATATCATGGTAATCCAAGTCTATGCCCCAACCACTAATGCTGAAGAAGCTGAAGTTGAATGGTTCTATGAAGACCTACAAAAACTTTTAGAACTAACACCCAAAAAACATGTCCTTTTCATTATAGGGAACTGGAATGCAAAAGTAGGAAGTCAAGAAATACCTGGAGTAACAGGCAAATTTGGCCTTGGAGTACAGAATGAAGCAGGGCAAAGGCTAATAGAGTTTTGCCAAGAGAATGCACTGGTCATAGCCAACACCCTCTTCCAACAACACAAGAGAAGACTCTACACATGGACATCACCAGATGATCAACACCAAAATCAGATTGATTATATTCTTTGCAGCCAAAGATGGAGAAGCTCTATACAGTCAGCAAAAACAAGACCAGGAGCTGACTGTGGCTCAGATCATGAACTCCTTATTGCCAAATTCAGACTTAAATGGAAGAAAGTAGAGAAAACCACTAGACCATTCAGGTATGACTTAAATCAAATCTGGATGCTGGGAAAGATTGAGGGCGGGAGGAGAAGGGGACGACAGAAGATGAGGTGGTTGGATGCCATCACTGACTCAATGGACATGAGTTTGAGTAAACTCCAGGAGTTGATGACGGACAGGGAGGCCTAGCACGCTGCGGTTCATGGGGTCGCAGAGTTGGACACGACTGAGCGACTGAACTGAACTGATGTGGGTCTGTTTCTGGACTTTCCGTTCTTTTTCACTGTTATTGTATCCTTATGCAGATATCACACTGCCTTTATAGAATTGCTTTATAATAAATCTTGAAATCAAGTAGTCTAAGCCTTCCGACTTTGTTCTTCTTTTTCAAAATTATTTTGCATGTTCAAGGTCCTTCAGATTTTAATAGAAATTTAAAAATCAAGCTGCCAATTTCCACAAAAAACAAAACCTGCTGGAATTTTGATTGAGATTGACTGTGTCTATAGATTTATTTGCTGAGAATTGCTATCTTAGTATTGATTTTGCCATTTCTTAAACATGATGTATTTCTCCATCTATTTAGATTTCCTATCACTTTTGTTAGCAGTGTTTTGAAGTTTTTGACGTTCAAGTCTTGTGTAACTTTTGTCTAAAGATTTGGTTAGTATTTTATATTTTTGAAGCTATCATATTGTTTTTTAAAAGTAGCAATTCCGAATTGTCTTTTTCTGGTACATATAAATATGTATAAGTTTTATGTATAAATTTATATGTATTTATACATATAAATATGTATAAATATAAATATAATTAGTTGTTGTTGTTAACTTGGTATCTTTTTACCTTCCTAAGTTCACTTATTTCAACATTTTTGGTGAATTTCTTAGGATTTTCTGCCCTAAGGACAGAACATAGACAATATTTCTTATAATTTTGTCTACAAATAAAGACAGTTTTATTTCTTCCTTTTGAAATTATACATGTCTTCGTAGTTTTCTTGTCTGTTACACTGGATAGACCCTCCAGTATAATGTCATATACGTTTTAAGAATAGACATCTTTGCCTCTCCCCTGATATTTGTGGGGAATGTATTCAGTCTGTCACAATTAAGTATGATGATATTATTAATAGCCATGTGTTTTTATGGATCACCTTTATCAGGGTGAGGAAGTTTCCATCTCTTCCTAGTTTGCCTAGAGTTTCTGTCATGATTGGTTGCTGGATTCTATCAAATACTGCTGTTGTACCTGCTTCCTCCTCTTCCTATTCCCCCTTCCTTATTCTTCTTTCTCCTCTTCCTCTTCATCACATCTTTTGAGATGATAAATGCTTTTTTTCTTCTTTTTCTTCCATAAGTATGATGAATCACATTTGTATTTGTGTTAAGTGTAAAACCAATCTTGCATTCCAGGGATAAAGTCTACTTGGTCATTCCTTTTACATGTTATAGTTACAATTTACTAAACTTCATATTTTTGTGCCTACATTCATGAAAGATACAGATCTACGGTTTTGTTTTCCTTTTCCTTGTAATGTGTTTGTCTGACTTTGCTATCAGGTTGATGTTGGCCTTATAGAATTTGTTGGGAATTGAGTGCTCCTTCTCCTTGATTTTGAAGAAGAATTTGTGTAAAATTGAGATGATCTCTATTAAAGGTTTCATAGAATTCACCAGTGAAGCCATCTGGCCCTGGAGTGGGAAGGGTTTTAACTACCAGAAGAAGTTTCGACTAGATGTAGGGCTATGTAGGATACACATTTATTCTTGAGTGAGCTTTGGTAATTTGTATCTTGCAAGAAGTTTATCCATTTCATTAAAAATGCTTAATTTATTGTTATACGGTAGTGGTTTAGTCGCTAAACCACTGGCTTCTTATTGCAGTGGCTTCTCTTGTTGCAAGATAGGGGCTCTAGGGTGCCTGGGTCTGACTCTTGCGACCCCATTGACTGTAACCTTCCAGGCCCCTCTGTCCATGGGATTCTCTAGGCAGTACTATTGGGGTGGGGCCATTTCCTCCTCCAGGGGATCTTCCCAATTCAGGGATTGAACCCAGGTCTCCTGCATTGCAGGCAGATTCTTTACCAACTAAGCTATGAGGGAAGCCCTCGTATATTGTTATATATTTATACGTAATATTCCCCATTAACCTTTCCCATTGTAGGGTTTTTAGTCATGACCTTTTATTCCTGGTATTAGTACTTTGTGTCATCTTTGTTTTTTCCTTGATTACTCTGACCAGTGGTTTGTCAACTTGAATAATTTTCTTTTTCTTTGTTACTTTTAAGTGTCAGTTTCACTGATGATTAATTTTTTTTCTCTATTTTTGTCTGCTCGTTTTAGATTTAAGTTTCTGTTCTCAGAATAACTTTGCTTAGAATATCAACTTAGAAACCAAGGGCATTGATTTGAAATTCTTTTCTACTCTAAGGATATATTACTATAAATTTACCTTTAAGTGCTATTTTAGCCACATCCTACAAACTTCGATGTGTTGTATTTTTACTTTCTTTCATTTTCTCATTTCCCTTGTAATTTATTTTTTAAAATTTCTTCTTTGATCAATAAGTTAAATAGAAGTGTGTTGTTTAATTTCCTATATTTGAGGATTCTCCAGATCTGTTACTGATTTATAAATTAATTCCATTGTAGTTTAAGAACATAACTGATGTTATTTAAATTCTTTTAAATGTGTTGATTTTTAAAAAATTAATTTCTGGCACCTTCGTTTGCAGTGAGAGGGGCTGCTCTCTGGTTGTTGTGCACTGGCTTCTTACTGCAGTGGCTTCTCTTGTTGCAGGGTATGGGCTCTAGGGTGCTTGGGCTTGGTAGTCACAGCAGGTAGGCTCAGCAGTTGCGGCACACGGCTTATTTGCCCTGCGGCAGGTGGAATCTTCCTGGACCAGTTCCCGACCTGTGTCCCCTGCATTGGCAGGTGGACTCTTAACCACTGGACCATCAAGGAAATGCTAAATGCATTGATTTTTACATTGATCCTGTATCTAGTGGCCTTGAAAATTTCACTTATTAATTATAATAGTTTGCTCCTAAGAATGTGAATGAGACAGTGGACATCCTCATCTTGTTCCCAACCACAGGAGGAAAGAACGCAGTATTCCATCATTAACTATAATTTAGCTGTGGATGTCTTATTTCCCAGGTGGCACTAGTGGTAAAGAACCTGCCTGCCAATTTAGATGTAAAAGACAGGGATTCAACCCCCGGGTCGGGAAGATCCACTGGAGGAGGGCATGGCAACCCGCTCTAGTACTTCTGCCTAGAGAATCCCATGGACCAAGGATCCTGGCACACTGAAGTCCGTAGAGTTGCACACGACTGAAGCAACTTAGTGTGCATGCGTGCATTTTACACATATTCATTACATAGTTAAAGAAGTTTCCTTCTATTCCTAGTGCTGAGGAATTTTCATATAGATAGGCATTAATTTTATCAAGTGTTTTTAATAATCTTTTGAGATATGATTTTTCTCAACATGGCAAAATCCATTGATTGATATTTGTGTATTAAATTATACTGGTATTTTTCAAATAAACTTCTCAGTCATGCTAGATTATCCTTTTAAAAAATATATCATTATATTCAATTTGCTAATATTTTGTATAGCATTTTTGCATCTCTATTCATGACTGGTATTGGCCAGTAATGTTATTTTCTTGTAATATCCTTGTTTGGTTTTGGTACCAGGGTTGAGTTGGTTTCAAAATAAAATGTTGAGAAAATTCCCCCCTTTTTTTGGGGGGACAAGATGATGTATATTGGCATTTTTTAAACATGTAGAAAGACTTGTTTGTCTTTTTGAAAGAATATAGGACTATTCAGATCTAGTGTTTCTTCCTGTTTTCATTTTGGCAAGTTATCTTTTTCAAAGAATGATGGCATAAAATTTCCCCTTTTAGCAGCATGAACATCCACTCATGTAAAGATTCCTGCAGCAGAGGGTGTCAGTTTTATTTTATCAGCATACCCACGGGCCAAAGGCAAGACCAGGAAAGTCATCCCACCACTTTAGGAAAAAAATTATGGTAGCGTGTAACAACACTTTCGGGCTTCCCTGGTAGCTCAGCTGGTGAAGAATCCGCCTGCGATGCAGGAGACTCCGGTTGTTTCCTAAGTCAGGAAGATATGCTGGAGAAGGGATAGGCTATCCATCCTAGTATTCTTGGGCTTCCCTGGTGGCGTAGACAGTAAAGAATCTGCCTGCAATGCAGGAGACCTGGGTTCAATCCCTGGGTTGGGAAGATCACCTGGAAAAGGGAACATCTACCCACTCCAGTATCCTGGTCTGGGTTGCAAAGAGTCGGATACAGCTGAGCGACTTTCACTTTCAACTACACTTTACATGCTGTTAAGTGAATGCATACAGATTGTTGTTGGGTTTTTAGTGAGGTAAAAACATATTTTGGAATGCCTGAGATGCTTGTTGGCTAAGTCTATCTGCTCTGTGTGTGTGTGTGTGCTGTGCTAAGATGGATTGGAAAATACAGCTTGCTAAGAGTCTCCTCAAAGAACATGAGTTTGAGCAAACTCTGGGAGAAAGTGAAGGAAAGGGAAGCCTGGTGTGCTATAGTCCATGGGGTCCCAAAGACTCAGACACAACAAGAGTCTCCTAGCATCCAAGGAAAACTGGTATAGATGTTTGCATCACCAGGTTCATGGGAGCCAGGATTTAGAGCTCCTTTTGAGGGGTGAATACACCTCACTGGAAATCACTTCCTTCAATCAGCAGCTCCCTGGAAGCTGGAGCCAGGAAAAATAGTTCATGAGTCAGAAACCCGAAGAATTCTCCAGAATCTGGGTGGGGACTAGAGGTAGCAGTGAAGTCAGGGTGAGGCCCAGGTGGGGCCATGAGCCTCTGAGCTAAAGTCACCTCCTAACCGAGGGGCCTGATGGGTAGCCTTCCTATCACCCCATCTCAGGGAGCAGAGGCTGTCCTGGATTCCAGAGTCACCAAGTTAGCCATCTCTGGCTAGAGTGGGTCAGATGTTAGGACATCACTTCATTTATCCACTTGCTTGTCTTGGGGTCACCACTGAGATTCCAGGGCCCTGGAAATTCTATCCTGCTGGATACAAACCTCCTTCCCCTAACAGTCCCGTCTCATCCCCTTTTCTTTCTCAACTCATGTTTTCTCTCCCTTCTCATCACTCCTGCTTCATCTCTCCTCCCCTTCTTTTCTCCCTTCTCTCCACCTTACCCTCCCTCATGTCTACCTTCTACTCCCCTTCCCCCCAACTTAAGACACATTTCTCCCACTCCTCCCTCCTTGCCGCCTTTCTTGTCAGACAGTAAGAACCTTGGAGGTGGTTGCCAGGATACTAGGCTAAAACAGCGACAGAAATGCAAACTAGGAGTTGTTTGAGCATAAATAGGAATGAAACAAAAATTGAGATCAGTAGATGTCAGGCCACAGATCTTTTGCGTACCACCAGCTTTTCTGGTGTGGGAAGATAGGACCGATAGCTGTCTAGCCCTTTAAGGAGACCTAACGTTAATGAATGTGGTTCTCCTCCTGGGACAGAGAAGGGGCTTGTAGCAGTACTTCTGGTGCTGTGTGCCAAGAAGTCAGAAAGAAATTGTGAGTCCTTGCTCAGTCCTTCCAGAGCCAAGAGTTCCACTTTAAGTCCCAGGCACGTGATAAGGAAATCACAGTCCTATTAATTGGAACCTTTGGAGCATTTGTTACTCATGTTCCCATGTCATTTGTACCCTGAGACAAACAATAGACCAGAAATCACTGTAAAACAAAACTCGTCAGCTTCGCCGAGGGGCTGTGCAGATGCAGGCCTGCAATTATAGATACAGCCACTAGGGGAGGTAATGATTACTGCAGATTTGGGGCAATGGATCAAGATATATTATATATATGAGATCTTCCTGGTGGCTCAGATGGTAAAAGAAACTGCCTGCAATGCATGAGATCCAGGCTCAGTCCCTGAGTCAGGAAGATCCCCTGGAGAAGGAAATGGCAACCCATTCCAGTATTCTTGACTGGAGAATTCCATGGACAGAGGAACCTGGCGGGCTACGGTCCATGGGATTGCAGAGAGTCAGACACGACTGAGCAACTAACACTGTCTACACTCTATTATATATATATGGGCTTCCCTGGTGGCTCAGATGGTAAAGAATCCCCCTGCAATGCAGGAGACCTGGGTTCGATCCCTGGGTTGGGAAGATCCCTTGGAGAAGGAAATGGCAACTCACTCCAGTATTCTTGCCCAGAGAATTCCATGGAAAAAGGAGCCCAGTGGGCTACTGAGTGACTAAGCATATATATAATTCCCTCTCTCTCTCTCTTTCCCTCCCCTTTGCACACACACAGGTCTAGCTCTTTATCACAACAATAGGAATATGGTTCAACTGCGATATCAGATTTGGGCCAAGATAGAGAAAATTACAAACATCTAGATCCAAGTTGCATCTTTTCTTACATTAAACTTCAGTATCTGCCATTCAAGTTGGTCCTTGGTGTGGCATTAGGAAGACACAGTGGCTTTCTGGGCCTCCTGAATCCCCAGCTCAACATCTTGCTTTTCTCTGTAGAGACTTCAGATTGATTATTTTAAGTCGTTAACTATTCACTTGCTCTTTCAGATAGAATGAGGTAATTGCCCTTTTCAAACTATTTCTGCTTGAGAACTTCCTATGCTATCTCTCCCGCCTCATCCCACCCTACCCCAGCCCCACCCTATTCAAATAACTTTTCTTCCCTGGTGGCTCAGCTGGTAAAGAATCTGCGTGAAATGTGGGAGACCTGAGTTCGATCCCTAGGTTGGGAAGATCC